>NC_053434.1:93923887-94523887 GCF_007990345.1 Gossypium hirsutum
CTAGAATATGTAATAAGAAGTGTGAAAATTTCAAGCTTCAATTTGGTTGATTCATGTGAATTTAGTTAATAGGACTTATGTGAGAAAATCCAAAAATGTGATAGGTCAATGTGTGAGGACCTAAGGCATGGACAAGGGGGGACGCATGTCAAATCCCCCCCCCAATAGTGGCCGGCCATGACAAGAATGAGGCAAAACATTCATGAAACATGTTTGTTAGTGAGAAAATAAGGAATGGTAATAAAAAATGGAAAACAAAGAAAAAAAATGTGTGTGTAGTGTTGTTCCCCCCATGCCGTGAGCTAAAGAAGAGAAGGGGAATTTTGTTCATCCTTTTCTCATCTTCATGCTTGCCAAAACTAGAAAGAAAACAAAGAAAAATTTCTCATCCTTTGGTTCATCCTTGGCCAAAAATTTAAGGAGGAAAGAAGAAGAAGGTGAAGAGATTCGGCCATGCATGTATCTAGGCTAAGGTATGTTTGATGATGTTCCATGAGAGGCATGCATGTTTTAGTTGTTAGCTTGAGTTCTACCTAACCCATGGTCTAAATCTTGCTATGTGATGGAAATGGCACTTGACCATGGATGCATCATTCTTGGTGATGTTTGATGTTGTGTGATGAGGCATGAGGATGAGTTAAGATTCGGCCTAGGTGGAGGTTGTGTTAATGCCATTGCATGCAAAATATGAAGCTGTTAATGATGCATGTGATGATGCTTGATGATTCTTGAACCTCCTTTTAGCATTTTTTGGTGAGCACTATGTGCATTGGTTGCTAAATGGAGAAGAATCGGCTAGCAAGATGTTGCTAAGGCCGAATGTAACTTGCATGTTAAGAGCAATGCATGTGTTAAATTGATGAAAAGGGGAGGATGCTTTACTAGTGTGTATATGTGTGTATTAAGTGTTGAAATCGACCCCAAAAATGGACATGCATATTCGGCCAAGGGCAAAGAAATTAGCTAATATGTTGTGTTGATGCATGATTTTGCATGTATGAGACTTAATGTCTAATGTATAAATATGGGCTAAGTGCCTTGTGTTCATCTTTGATGCCTAAATGATGAATCAATTTATTTGTTTGATTAAGCTCAAGAGCAAAGGGGAAATAAAACGATAAAGGGAAGGAAAAAGTGGTTGAATAGCTAGCGGAATCGTTCGACAACACCCGAGGTAAGTTCTGAGTAAGAGAGCTTAAATTTCGATGTGATTAAATCATGCTCTATGTGTGGCTATTGAGCCGAATGTGCAAGGACAATATGTGCCTTGTGTTTGAGTTTCGTAAACGAAAATGAAATATGAATGTACCATGAATTATTGTTGGATGTGCATGATTAATTGAATGCTGTCCGGGCTAAGTCCGAAGGCTTTGTGCTAAGTGAATATATCCGGAATAAGATCCGAAGGCCTTGTGCGAGATACTAAATCCGGGTTAAGTCCCGAAGGCATTCGTGCGAGTTATTAAAGCCGGGTTAGTCCCGAAGGCATTCGGCGAGTTGTTAAATCCGGGTTACGTCCCGAAGGCATTGTGTGAGTTACTAAAACCGGGCTATGTCCCGAAGGCATTGAACGAGGAGCTATATCCGGTTAAATCCCGAAGGTACGTGATTTGGTAATGAATGAGCTTGCTGTAAAATTCCAGCGAATACTCGAAAAAACAT
Source organism: Gossypium hirsutum (assembly GCF_007990345.1). Classification (NCBI taxonomy): domain Eukaryota; kingdom Viridiplantae; phylum Streptophyta; class Magnoliopsida; order Malvales; family Malvaceae; genus Gossypium; species Gossypium hirsutum. The sequence goes on from NC_053434.1 coordinate 93,925,550, forward strand.
CCCAATATGGGGATATGTTACGTATGTGTTGAATTTAATCGAGCCCTTACAAATAAATGTTCGCTCAGTTGATAAACGAGCTATCGGCCTTCGGCTAAGTTAGTCTATTGTGTATGTGCATAAGGGTTGTTAATGTTGTGAAGCAAGTTTAATATCGATAAATTGCGTATTATGAAATATTCCGTTTAGCTAAATGTGTGATATCTTTGTTTATGCTGGAATTCCTTCTCAAACTTACTAAGCATAAATTGCTTACTCGTTACATTGCTCCTCTGTTTTATAGATTTTGGTTCTCCAGCTATCGGCCTCGGGATCTTGAAGTCGAAGTCGCCCACACTATCAAAGGCTCTTTGGGTACTATTTTGGTTGAATTTGTTATGGCATGTATAGGACTACCCATTGTTGTCTTTCGAGTACTTTATGAAATGTATAAGTGTACAGCCATGCGAAAATGGCTTGTAGAAGTGGAGTATGGCATTAGACCATTCGTATTTATGAATGTATAGATGGTTTCATGATGTAACTATAGTTGGAATGGAAGTGTTGAGCAAATGATCAGCCACTAGAATGGCTAAGTATGATCATATGTGGGCTTATGTATGACAAGGCCCTAGTTGGTCCATGAAACCCCAAATTAGGTAAGGTTCACTTTGAAAACAGAAGCTGATAGCAGCAGTGGTGTGGATTGGAAAAATCACAAGAATTCGTAGGAGTGGAATTAAATAGTGAATAAATTATGTAATCGAACCTTGATGAATCTACTTTCATATGGAAGTAACGAAACAATCATAGGAACAGTACAGTAAGAGATATTCGGGTTCTTGTGGAACAGGTCCAGAACAGTTTCTGGATTCCCTGTTCCGACTTTGGAAATTCACTATAAATTGACCAGAGATAATTAGGGGTCATACCATATATGTATGGATTCCTCTCTGAGTCTAGTTTCCATAGAAACAAACGGTATAGTATTGATGCTCTGTGCAGAGAGATATCCCAGTCGTAATGGGAAAAGGTCAGTGTAGTCGACCCCTGTAACATGGGAGACTTTGACTAATAAACTGTACTAATTGGCCCGACCAAAAATTCTAGAAAAAAATACATAGGTGGGGACATGAGTCTAGTTTCAGGGAAAAATCACAAAACTGATTTCGAGTTGTGAAACTCAAGATATGATTTTGAAGCGACTAGTACTCAGACTGGGCAGTGTCTGGAAAATTTTCAAAGTTTGTTAACATCTCGTGTCCGACTCCGGTGTCGGTCTCGGGTTCGGGGTGTTACATTTTATTGGTATCAGAGCTACGGTTTAGTCGATTCTAGGACTACCGTAATGTTTTGGGTCTAGCTATACATGCCATTTTATGTGATTACTTGATAGTGTGGTGATTTCTGACAATTGTAAATGTGTTTATTATAGTAATGGATCCCGATCGTGACCGAGAGGTAGCTGATGATCTTGAGAGTGTAGCGCCTGCTCCCGCACAAGGACAGTGCCGGCAGACTCTCAACCTAATGCTAGTAATCCGAATGATGAAGCTAGACAAGCATTCTATAGCGTGATGAATGATTGGTTTAACCAATACATTCGAACTAATATGGCTGTTCCACAACCTCCATTCCCGACAAATACTACCCCCGCACCTACAATACCACCGGTAACGGACCAAATAAGGTCAAATAAGCCCCCAGTTGACAGAATCCGAAAATATGGGGCTACTGAATTTAAGGCTATGGATAGCGATGATGCCGAGCAAGCTGAATTTGGCTGGACAACACTATCCGGGTACTCGATGAGCTATCTTGTACACCCGATGAATGCCTAAAGTGTGCTATCTCCTTGCTACGTGATTCTGCCTACTATTGGTGGAGTACTCTGACTTCTATTGTGCCCCGAGAGCAAGTAACTTGGGAGTTTTTCCAAACTGAGTTTCGGAAAAAGTATATCAGTCAGAGATTTGTTGATCAAAAACGGAAGGAATTTCTTGAGCTTAAGCAAGGCTCCATGTCGGTTACTGATTACGAGCGAAAATTTGTTAGACTTAGCAAATACGCTCGGGAATGTGTTTCGTCCGAAGCTATTATGTGTAAACGCTTCGAGGATGGACTGAATGAAGATATAAAGATGTTCGTTGGCGTTCTGGAAATACGAGAGTTCGTGGTACTTGTTGAACGAGCTTGTAAAGCCGAAGAGCTTAGAAAAGAAAAGCAAAGAGTTGATGAGGGAACTGGAGAGTTTCGTAAAAGGTCCTCGGGAGGGTCTCTTCAACAGACATCGAAGAGATTTCGAGATGATGCGGGCCAGTTTAGAGGCACTTCGGGCCTTTTTGGACGAGATCGTGATCGACCCCCTGTGGGTACACGAGGCACTTCGGTCGCCAGTGTTGGGAATGAACGTCGAGACAGGACGAAATGTTGATATTGCGGTAAATGGCATTCGGGGAGTTGTAGATTTCCTGACCGCTCCTGTTACAAATGCGGATCAGTGGACCACTTCATTAAAGATTGCCCGAGGTTGTCGGGACAGAATGCAAATCAGAGTGGGAGACCGGGTGCTACCACTGCTCGAGGTAGACCATCTGGAAATATGGGCAATGCTGGTGGTGGTCAGAGAGGATCTAGAGATGATATAACCAGATCCGAAGCCCGTGCGTCTGCTAGAGCTTATGCTATACGTGCCCGCGAGGATGCTTCTTCGCCTGATGTTATTACCGGTACATTCACCCTCTTTGATACTAATGTAATTGCTTTGATTGACCCCGGTTCTACTCATTCTTACATATGTGAAACCTTAGCATCCAGTAAGACTTTACCTATTGAGTCTACTGAGTTCGTAATTCGGGTGTCAAATCCCTTGGGTCGTTACGTGCTTGTCGACAAAGTGTGTAAGAAATGTCCCCTGGAAATTCGAGGTTCCTGTTTCCCGACGAACTTGATGCTCTTGCCGTTTGATGAATTTGATGTTATCCTTGGTTTGGATTGGTTGACCGCGCATGATGCGATTGTGAATTGCAAGAGCAAGACTATTGATTTGAGATGCGCAAATAACGAAGTAGTCCGAATTGAGTCTGCGGACTTAGAGGGGATGCCAGCTGTAATATCAGCAATGTTGGCACAGAAATATGTAAGAAAAGGGTGCGAAGCATACCTTGCGTATGTACTTGGTGACAAAGAATTAGAAAAGAAACCCAATCTGTGCCGGTGGTTTGTGAATACCCGGATGTTTTTCCGGAAGAATTACCGGGTTTACCACCTGTTCGGGAGGTAGAGTTTGGTATTGAGCTTGTACCTGGGACTATGCCGATTTCGATAGCTCCGTATCGTATGGCACCAACCGAGTTAAAGGAGTTGAAAGCTCAGTTGCAAGAACTGACGGATAGAGGTTTCGCTCGACCAAGTTTCTCACCTTGGGGTGCACCAGTATTGTTCGTGAAAAAGAAGGACGGAACCATGAGGTTGTGCATTGACTATCGTCAGCTGAATAAAGTGACGATAAAGAACAAATATCCGTTGCCGCGCATCGATGATTTGTTCGACCAACTGAAGGGAGCCTCAGTGTTCTCAAAAATAGATTTGAGATCGGGCTATTATCAGTTGCGAATCCGAGATTCAGATATTCCCAAAACTGCCTTCAGAACGAGATATGGTCACTACGAATTCTTAGTGATGCCGTTTGGGCTCACTAATGCCCCTGCAGTATTTATGGATTTGATGAATCGGATCTTCAGACCGTATTTGGATCGGTTCGTAGTGGTGTTCATTGATGACATTTTGGTCTATTCAAGAGACGAGACCGAACATGCTGAGCATCTGAGGCTAGTGCTGCAAATTTTGCGGGATAAGCAGTTATATGCTAAGTTCAGTAAGTGTGAGTTCTGGTTAAGAGAGGTTAGCTTCTTGGGTCATGTGGTATCCGCGTCGGGTATTCGAGTTGACCCGAACAAAATTTCAGCCATACTTGACTGGAAACCTCCGAGAAATGTTACTGAAGTTCGGAGCTTTTGGGGCTCGCCGGTTATTACCGACGATTTGTGAAAGGTTTCTCGATGATAGCCACACCAATGACGAAGCTACTTCAAAAGGATGTTAAGTTCGAGTGGACGGAGAAATGTCAGAAAAGTTTCGACCAACTGAAAACTCATTTGACTGAAGCTCCAATTTTGGTGCAACCCGAATCAGGTAAAGAGTTTGTCATTTATAGTGACGCATCCCTACTTGGGTTGGGTTGCGTATTGATGCAAGAAGGTCGAGTCGTGGCCTATGCGTCGAGACAATTGAAGCCACACGAGAGGAATTATCCGACCCATGATCTCGAACTAGCTGCCATCGTGTTTGCTTTAAAAATATGGCGACATTATCTGTTTGGTGAGAAGTGCCATGTATTTTCGGATCACAAAAGTCTCAAATATTTGATGACTCAACGAGACTTGAATCTGCGACAAAGACGTTGGCTTGAGTTGTTGAAAGATTACGAGCTTGTCATTGATTACCACCCAGGAAAGGCTAACGTGGTTGTGGACGCCTTAAGCCGGAAGTCATTGTTTGCTTTACGAGCGATGAACGTGCATTTGTCTGTTCTACCAGACAGTGTGTTAGTAGCTGAATTAAAAGCTAAACCATTATTGACTCACCAAATTCGTGAAGCTCAGAAAGTCGATGATGAATTGGTTACAAAACGGGCTAAGTGTTTTCCGAACGAGGAATCGGAGTTTCAAATTGATGATGATGATTGTTTGAGGTTCAGAAATCGTTTGTGTGTTCCAAGGAATTCGGAACTCATTTCGATGATTCTGAACGAAGCCCATTGTAGCCGAATGTCAATTCACCCGGGGAGTACGAAAATGTACAACGATTTGAAACGTCAATTTTGGTGGCATGGTATGAAACGGGACATCTCTGACTTTGTTTCGAGATGTTTAATATGTCAACAAGTGAAAGCGGAACATCAAGTGCCTTCAGGATTACTCCAGCCGATCATGATACCCGAGTGGAAATGGGATCGAGTCACAATGGACTTTGTGTCCGGACTGCCTTTGTCAGCAAGTAAGAAGGATGCGATATGGGTTATTGTTGATAGACTGACTAAGTCAGCTCATTTCAACCCCGTACGCACGGATTTTTCATTGGATAAACTAGCTGAATTGTACGTTTATCAAATTGTGAGATTACACGGGGTACCTGTTTCTATCGTGTCGGATAGAGATCCGAGATTCACCTCACGATTTTGGAAGAAATTACAAGAAGCTCTGGGTACCAAGCTGCATTTTAGCACTGCTTTTCACCCCCAAACCGATGGTCAATCCGAGAGGATAATTCAGATACTTGAGGATATGTTGAGATGTTGCATCCTCGAGTTCAGTAATTCATGGGAACGGTATTTACCTTTGATTGAATTCGCTTACAACAATAGTTTTCAATCAAGTATTAAGATGGCACCTTACGAGGCTTTGTACGGTCGTAAATGCCGTACACCATTGTTTTGGACCGAGCTCGGTGAAAGCAAAATTTTCGGAGTTGATTTGATTAGAGATGCTGAACAGAAAGTAAAGGTAATCCGTGAAAGTCAGAAGGTAGCCACGGATCGTCAGAAATCGTACGCAGATTTGAAACGAAAAGACATCGAGTATCAGGTGGGAGACAAAGTGTTCCTTAAGGTTTCACCTTGGAAAAAAGATACTCAGGTTCGGCCGTAAGGGCAAGTTGAGCCCAAGATTCATTGGGCCATACGAAATCTCCGAACGAGTTGGTCCGGTTGCGTATAGATTGATTTTGCCCCCGGAGCTTGAAAAGATTCATGACGTCTTTCATGTTTCGATGCTTCGACGCTATCGATCTGATCCATCGCATATAATTAGCCCATCAGAGGTTGAAATTCAAGTCGACATGAGCTATGAAGAAGAACCGATGCGTATCCTAGCTCGTGAAGTGAAGGAGTTGCGAAACAAAAGAGTTCCGCTAGTAAAGGTGTTATGGCTCAAACACGGGATCGAGGAAGCAACTTGGGAGACCGAGAGCTCGATGAAAGAACGATACCCAAACCTATTTACCGGTAAGATTTTCGGGGACGAAAATTTCTTAAGTGGGGGAGAGTTGTGACAGCCCAAAGTTGACCCTAGTCGGGAAGTGGTTTCGGGACCGCTAAACCGAGTCACTAAAATGTTTGAATGTGATACTTATTGTCTAGAATATGTAATAATGAATGTGTGAAAATTTCAAGCTTCAATTTGGTTGATTTCATGTGAATTTAGTTAATAGGACTTATGTGAGAAAATTCTAAAATGTGATAGGTCAATGTGTGAGGACCTATTAGTGCATGTGGACAAAGGGGGGGACTTGCATGTCAAATTTCCCCCCCTAATGAGTAGTGGCCGGCCATGACAAGGAATGATGGGCAAAACATGTCATGAAACATGTTTTGTTAGTGGAAGAATAAAATAAGGAGTATGGGTAATAAAGAAATGGAAAACAAAAGAAAAAAAAATGTGTGTGTAGTGTTTGTTCCCCCCCATTGCCGTGAGCTAAAGAAGAGAAAGGGGGAATTTTGTTCATCCTTTTCTCATCTTCATGCTTGCCAAAACTAGAAAGAAAAACAAAGAAAAATTTTCTCATCCTTTGGTTCATCCTTGGCCAAAAATTTTAAGGAGGAAAGAAGAAGAAAGGTGAAGAGATTCGGCCATGCATGTAGCTAGGCTAAGGTATGTTTGATGATGTTCCATGAGAGGCATGCATGTTTTAGTTGTTAGCTTGAGTTCTACCTAACCCATGGTCTAAATCTTGCTATGTGATGGAAATGGCACTTGACCATGGATGCATCATTCTTGGTTGATGTTTGATGTTGTGGTGATGAGGCATGAGGATGAGTTAAGATTCGACCTAGGTGGAGGTTGTGTTAATGCCATTGCATGCAAAATATGAAGCTTGTTAATGATGCATGTGATGATGGCTTGATGATTCTTGAACCTCCTTTTTAGCATTTTTTTTTTGTGTGAGCACATATGTGCATTGGTTGCTAAATGGAGAAGAATCGGCTAGCAAGATGTGTGCTAAGGCCGAATGTAACTTTGCATGTTAATGAGCAATGCATGTGTTAAATTGATGAAAAGGGGGAGGATGCTTTACTAGTGTGTATATGTGTGTATTAAGTGTTGAAATCGACCCCAAAAATGGACATGCATATTCGGCCAAGGGCAAAGAAATTAGCTAATATGTTGTGTTGATGCATGATTTTTGCATGTATGAGACTTTAATGTCTAATGTATAAATATGGGCTAAGTGCCTTGTGTTCATCTTTTGATGCCTAAATGATGAAATCAATTTATTTGTTTGATTAAGCTCAAGAGCAAAGGGGAAATAAAACCGATAAAGGGAAGGAAAAAGTGGTTGAATAGCTAGCGGAATCGTTCGACAACACCCGAGGTAAGTTCTTGAGTAAGAGAGCTTAAATTTCGATGTGATTAAATCATGCTCTATGTGTGGCTATTGAGCCGAATGTGCAAGGACAATATGTGCCTTGTGTTTGAGTTTCGTAAACGAAAATGAAATATGAATGTACCATGAATTATTGTTGGATGTGCATGATTAATTGAATGCTGTCCGGGCTAAGTCCCGAAGGCTTTGTGCTAAGTGAATATATCCGGACTAAGATCCGAAGGCCTTTGTGCGAGATACTAAATCCGGGTTAAGTCCCGAAGGCATTCGTGCGAGTTATTAAAGCCGGGTTAAGTCCCGAAGGCATTCGTGCGAGTTGTTAAATCCGGGTTACGTCCCGAAGGCATTGTGTGAGTTACTAAAACCGGGCTATGTCCCGAAGGCATTTGAACGAGGAGCTATATCCGGTTAAATCCCGAAGGTACGTGATTTGGTAATGAATGAGCTTGCTGTAAAATTCCAGCGAATACTCGAAAAAACATCCCAATATGGGGATATGTTACGTATGTGTTGAATTTAATCGAGCCCTTACAAATAAATGTTCGCTCAGTTGATAAACGAGCTATCGGCCTTCGGCTAAGTTAGTCTATTGTGTATGTGCATAAGGGTTGTTAATGTTGTGAAGCAAGTTTAATATCGATAAATTGCGTATTATGAAATATTCCGTTTAGCTAAATGTGTGATATTCTTTGTTTATGCTGGAATTCCTTGCTCAAACTTACTAAGCATAAATTGCTTACTCGTTACATTGCTCCTCTGTTTTATAGATTTTTGGTTCTCCAGCTATCGGCCTCGGGATCTTGAAGTCGAAGTCGCCCACACTATCAAAGGCTCTTTTGGGTACTATTTTGGTTGAATTTTGTTATGGCATGTATAGGACTACCCATTGTTGTCTTTCGAGTACTTTATGAAATGTATAAGTGTACAGCCATGCGAAAATGGCTTGTAGAAGTGGAGTATGGCATTAGACCATTCGTATTTATGAATGTATAGATGGTTTCATGATGTAACTATAGTTGGAATGGAAGTGTTGAGCAAATGATCAGCCACTAGAATGGCTAAGTATGATCATATGTGGGCTTATGTATGACAAGGCCCTAGTTGGTCCATGAAACCCCAAATTAGGTAAGGTTCACTTTGAAAACAGAAGCTGATAGCAGCAGTGGTGTGGATTGGAAAAATCACAAGAATTCGTAGGAGTGGAATTAAATAGTGAATAAATTATGTAATCGAACCTTGATGAATCTACTTTCATATGGAAGTAACGAAACAATCATAGGAACAGTACAGTAAGAGATATTCGGGTTCTTGTGGAACAGGGCCAGAACAGTTTCTGGATTCCCTGTTCCGTCTTTGGAAATTCACTATAAATTGACCAGAGATAATTAGGGGTCATACCATATATGTATGGATTCCTATCTGAGTCTAGTTTCCATAGAAACAAACGGCATCAGTATTGAAGCTCTGTGCAGAGAGATATCCCAGTCGTAATGGGAAAAGGTCAGTGTAGTCGACCCCTGTAACATGGGAGACTTTGACTAATAAACTGTACTAATTGGCCCGACCAAAAATTCTAGAAAAAAATACATAGGTGGGGACATGAGTCTAGTTTCAGGGAAAAATCACAAAACTGATTTTCGAGTTGTGAAACTCAAGATATGATTTTTGAAGCGACTAGTACTCAGACTGGGCAGTGTCTGGAAAAATTTTCAAAGTTTGTTAACATCTCGTGTCCGACTCCGGTGTCGGTCTCGGGTTCGGGGTGTTACAAATTATGAGTTATAATTTACATGAATATAATATTCAGTGAGTCTACTTTCAGGAAGAATAGACGAGAACATCATCCAAGTCCCGAAATATGAGATAAATAATTTTTAGTAAAGAGAGGTCAGAACTGTTGGACAGCAAAATAGGGGAAGCTTTACTGAATAAAATGTACTAATTGGCTAAACCAAAAATTTTGGAAATTTTATGGGAGAAAGATATATGAATTTAGTTTCAAGGAAAATTAATGAAACTAAATTTAGAGTTTTGTAGCTTCAGATAGGAATGATTTAGTAACTGTAACTCGATAACACAACTTAACCTGAACATGCGTAATTGTACAATTATAGTGTTTTATCTCGAAAAACGTGGTAGTAATTGCTTATTATTTTCATATGAACTTACTAAACGTAAAGCTTACCCATCCTATCCATTTCTTAAGTATTGGCATGTAACGCCCCGTACCCGAGACCGTTACCGGAGTCGAACACGGGGTGTTAACGGACTTAATTCATTTGCTTACACAGTTCATTTTAAAATTTCTAGACAAGCTGGCTAACTGCATCATAGTCGCTTTAAAAATAATATCCCAAGTTCCAAAACTCAAAAACTGATTCTGTAAATTTTTCCTAAAACTAGACTCATATATCCATCTACAAATTTTTTTCTAGAATTTTTGGTCGAGCCAATTAGTACAGTTTATTAGTTAAAGTCTCCCCTATTTCAGGGTTCGACTACTCTGACCTTCATGCATTAAGACTTAGATATCTCCCTGTACAGAGCTTCAATACTTATGCCGTTTGTTTATAATGAAACTAGACTCAAAAAGGAATCTGTACATATAAAGCATGACTTCTAATTGTCTCTGTTTAATTTATGGTGAATTTCCAAAATCAGAACAGGGGATCTAGAAAAATGCTCTGCCCCTGTTTCACAAAAACTTAAACATCTCATAAAATACGGCTCATATGGTCATTTCGTTTCTTTCATATGAAAATAGACTCATCAAGATTCGATTACATAATTTATTCACTATTTAATTCCATTCCTACTATTTTTAGTGATTTTTCAAATTCACATCACTGCTGCTATCAGCATCTATTCTAAGGTAAATTTTACCTATTTCATAATTTTCCATGAATCAATTAGTAAATTGACATACTTCATTTTCAAGTATAATCACGATTAGCCATGTCGTACGTAGCACCAATAGGACCATGATTGGCCATTCCAATGGATAATCATTACCAAACATTTCCACACCACTTAATAACCATATCATAAGACCATATATACAAAATGACCATAATGTTATACTCAAAATAAACAAGCCATTTTTCATGGCTATACAAATATACATTACCAAAAGATACTTAATTAACAACAAAGGTCAGCCCTATACATGCCATTATCAAAATTCAACTAAAAGAGTACCAAAGGGGCTTAGATAGTGTGGACGACTTCGACTTTGACACTCCCGAGTCCGATAGCTGACGAACAAAATCTATAAAACAGAGAATTAAAGCAACAGAATAAGCATTTTGATGCTTAGTAAGTTTTAAGTAATGAAATTATTTACAACTAAGGTATAGCATTCGTATGACTAAATGAACAATTGCATATACGGATATTCCCAAAATCATGTTTACTTCACGCTTCAACCATTATATTCATACACTCAGGATCAAACCTGACTAAAGGCCGGAAGCTTGTTAATCAATTGAGCGAATACTATTTAAAAGGAGTCAACCTTTCCAATGCATATACGAAACATACCTTATCGTTTGGATTTATGAGCGTATTAATTGAAGTTATTACAGCAAGATCGCTCATTTCCAAACCCAAGTACCTTCGGGATTTAGCCGGATATAGCAACTCGCACAAATGCCTTCGGGACTTAGCCCGTATATAATCACTAGCACAAATGCCTTCGGGACTTAGCCCGGATATAGTAACTAGCACAAATGCCTTCGGGACTTAGCCCGGATATAGTAACTAGCACAAATGCCTTCGGATCTTAGTCCGGTTATCATCCGAATAATCATGCACATATATCAATAAATCATAACACATTTATATTTCATTTTCATTACTAGAACTCAAACACAAGACACTTATCAACCTTTACCATTTTCGGCTCAATAGCCACATACAAAGAGTATGATTTTGATTTGCTTTATAACATGATACGCATTTGGCTGCCCGTCATAAGTATAAACCAATTACCTCAATATATAATTCAAGTAGAATCATTATATCACCGTTTATTTGTTATGCTTATATGTCATGACTTAATCAAATCATAAACTAAATTCCATTACTCGAAGACTTACCTCGGATGTTGTCGAACGACTTCAACGGCTATTCAATTACTTTTTCCTTTCCTTTATCAGATTTAGTTCCCCTTTGCTCTTGAGCTTAATTTAACAAATAAATTGATTTAATCATTTTGAACATCAAAGAGAAACTCAAGGTACTTAGCCCATATATACATTAGACATTAGAGTCATATATATATGAAATCATGAATCAAATTCAACATATTAGCCAATATTCTCCTTTAGCCGATTATCTAAGTCAAGATAAAATCATCAATATGCTTACCTATAGCCGAATGTGCAACTTCAATCTATCACTATCACCTACATCCTTAATTAAAGGCCGAATATATGCAACATCAATCTATGTATTCATTCATGTGGTCGAATATACATATTCCAATATGATATCATTTCCATTTCATTTAACACTTAACATTTACCACATATCAATTAACCAATTTTGTTTATAATTACAAAACTCTTCATCTATTCATGCTCTCATATTCGGTCATCCATACCTATACTAACCATATAACTAAACAATTTTAAGTTTAAACACAAATACAACATTTTAGCACCATGGCCGAACACCTCATGAAGTTGCTAAGACCCATCCTTTTCAAATTCTCACACACACTCACATCCAATCCTTTTTATTAAGCACTCAAACTCAATCATCTTCATGCCTCATCACCACAACATCAAACACCAACCAAGAAAGACAACATCCATGGCCGAGTATCATCTCCATCAAATAGCAAAAATTTAAACCATGGGCTAGGTAGAATTCAAACTAACAACTAAAAATATGCATGAATTTCATGGAATAACATCAAACATACCTCAACCTAGTTACAAGCATGGCCGAACTTCTTCAAACCTTTCTTTCTTTCTTTTACTTGGTTTTTCGGCCAAGAAGAACCAAACTCTCACTTTGTTTTCATCACCCCCCAATTTCCATTACTTTATTACTAACCTTTTATTTTATTATTTCTAACACAAAATTTTAACACAAAATGTTTATAATATGTTTTAACCCATAGCATGGCCGGCCACTACCTAAAATTTTGGGTAATTTGACATGCAAGTACAAGTATTTTCTAACATGCATTTAATAGATCCTTATAGATTAACCTATCACATTTCAAAAGTGTCACACATAAGTCCTATTAACTAAATTCACATGCAATCGACTAAATCGAAGCTTAAAACTTTCACACATTCATATTCACATATTTTAGACAATAAATATTATATTCAAATACTTCGGTGACTCGGTTTAGCGGTCCCGAAACCACTTTCCGACTAGGGTCAATTTAGGACTGTCACAACTCTTCCCCACTCAAGAAATTTTCGTCCCCGAAAATCTTACCGGTAAATAGGTTTGGGTATCATTCTTTCATAGAGTTCTCGGTTTCCCAAATAGCTTCTTCGATCCCGTGTTTGAGCCATAAAACCTTTACTAACGAAACCCTTTTGTTTCGCAACTCCTTCACTTCACGAGCTAGGATACGAATCGGTTCTTCTTCATAACTCATATCGGATTGAATTTCAACCTCGGAGGGATTAATTATGTGCGAAGGATCAGATCTGTAATGTCGAAGCATCAAAACATGAAAAACGTTGTGAATCTTCTCGAGATCAGGGGGTAAAATAAATCTATATGCCACCGGACCAACTTGTTCGGATATTTCATACGGCCCTATGAACCACGGACTCAGTTTGCCCTTACGGCCAAATCTGAGTATCTCTTTCCAAGGTGAAACTTTAAGAAACACTTTGTCTCCCACCTGATACTCAATATCTCTTCGTTTTAAATCCGCGTACGACTTCTGATGATCTGATGCTGCCTTCAGACTTTCACGAATTATCTTTACTTTCTGCTCAGCATCTTTAATCAAATCAACTCCGAAAATTTTACTTTCACCGAGCTCGGTCCAAAACAATGGTGTACGGCATTTACGACCGTTCAAAGCCTCGTAAGGTGCCATCTTAATGCTTGACTGAAAACTATTGTTGTAAGCGAATTCAATCAAAGGTAAATACAGCTCCCATGAACCACTAAACTCAAGGATGCAACATCTCAACATATCCTCGAGTATTTGAATTATCCGCTCGGATTGACCATCCGTCTGGGGATGAAAAGCGGTGCTAAAATGCAACTTGGTACCCAAAGCTTCTTGCAATTTCTTCCAAAATCGCGAGGTGAACCTCGGATCTCTATCCGACACAATAGAAATAGGTACCCCGTGTAATCTTACAATCTGAGAAACATACAATTCAGCTAGTTTATCCAGTGAATAATCCGTACGTATGGGAATAAAATGAGTCGACTTAGTCAGTCTATCAACAACAACCCAAATCGCATCTTTCTTACTTGCCGACAATAGCAACCCAGATACAAAATCCATCGTGACTCGATCCCATTTCCATTCAGGTATCATGATCGGCTGAAGTAAACCTGTAGGCACTTGATGTTCCGCTTTCACTTGTTGACATATTAAACACTTCGAAACAAAGTCAGAAATGTCTCGTTTCATACCAGGCCACCAAAACTGACGTTTCAAATCATTGTACATTTTTGTACTACTGGGGTGGATAGACATTCGGCTACTATGAGCCTCGCTCAAGATCATCGAAATAAGTTCTGAATTTCTTGGAACACACAATCGACTTCTAAACCTCAAACAACCGTTATCATCTATTTGAAACTCTGACTCCATATTCGAAATACATTCAGCCTGTTTTGCAACCAATTCATCATCGACTTTCTGAGCTTCACGAATTTGATGAATCAACAATGGTTTAGCCTTTAATTCTGCTACTAACACATTATCGGATAGAATAGACAAGTGTACATTCATCACTCGTAAAGAAAACAGTGATTTACGACTTAAAGCATCCGCAACCACATTAGCCTTTCCCGGGTGATAGTCAATGACAAGCTCATAGTCTTTTAACAACTCGAGCCAATGTCTTTGTCGCAAACTCAAATCTCTTTGAGTCATCAAATATTTGAGACTTTTGTGATCCGAAAATACATGGCACTTCTCTCCAAATAAGTAATGTCTCCATATTTTCAAAGCGAATACGATGGCAGCTAATTCGAGATCATGGGTTGGATAATTTTTCTCATGTGGCTTCAATTGCCTCGACGCATAAGCTACAACTCGACCTTCTTGCATCAGTACACAACCCAACCCAAGTAAGGATGCATCACTGTAAATGACAAATTCTTTGCCTGATTCGGGCTGCACTAGTACTGGAGCTTCAGTCAAATAAGTCTTTAGTTGATCGAAACTTTTCTGGCATTTTTCTGTCCATTCAAACTTAACATCTTTCTGAAGCAGTTTCGTCATTGGGGTGGCTATCATCGAAAAACCCTTTACAAACCGTCTATAGTAACCGGCAAGTCCCAAAAAGCTCCGAACCTCAGTAATATTTCTCGGAGGCTTCCAGTTAAGTATGGCTGAAATTTTGCTCGGATCAACTCGAATACCCGATGCAGATACCACATGACCCAAGAAGCTAACCTCTCTTAACCAGAACTCACACTTACTGAACTTAGCATATAACTTCTTATCCCGTAAAATCTGCAACACTAACCCCAGGTGTTCAGCATGATCGGTTTCATTTCTCGAATCGACCAAAATATCATCGATAAACACAACTACAAACCAATCCAAAAACGGTCTGAAGATCCGATTCATCAAATCCATAAATACCGCAGGGGCATTAGTGAGCCCAAATGGCATCACTAAGAACTTGTAGTGACCGTATCTCGTTCTGAAAGCAGTTTTGGGTATGTCTGAATCTCGAATTCGCAACTGATAATAACCCGATCTCAAATCTATCTTTGAAAACACTGAGGCTCCCTTTAGTTGATCAAACAAATCATCAATACATGGTAACGGATATTTATTCTTTATTGTCACTTTATTCAGTTGATGATAGTCGATGCACAACCTCATGGTTCCGTACTTCTTTTTCACAAACAATACTGGTGCACCCCAAGGTGAGAAACTTGGTCGAGCGAAACCTCTATCCAACAACTCTTGCAACTGAGCTTTCAATTCCTTTAATTCCGTTGGTGCCATACGATACGGAGCTATCAAAATCGGTGTAGTCCCAGGTACAAGTTCAATGCCAAACTCTACCTTCCGAACAGGTGGTAACCCCGGTAATTCTTCGGGAAAAACATCCGGATATTCACAAACCACTGGTACCGATTCAAGTTTCTTTTCTGGTTCTTTATTATCAAATACGTATGCAAGATACGCTTCATACCCCTTTCTCACATATTTTTGAGCTAACATCGAGGATATTATTGTTGGCAATCCATTCAAAACAGTAGACTCGACTCGAATTATCTCATTATTTGCACACCTCAAATCAATAGTCTTACTTTTGTAATTCACAACTGCATCATGTACGGTCAACCAATCCAAACCGAGAATAACATAAAATTTATCAAACGGTAAAAGCATCAAGTCAACCGGAAAACAGGAGCCTCAGATTATTAAGGGGCATTTCTTACACACCTTGTCGACAAGCACATAACGACCCAAGGGATTCGACACTCGAATTACGAACTCAGTAGACTCAACAGGTAAAGTCTTACTGGATGCTAAGGTCTCACATACATATGAATGAGTAGAACCAGGGTCAATCAATGCAATCACATTAGTATCAAAGAGAGTGAAAGTACCGGTAATAACATTTGGCGAGGAAGCATCCTCTCGTGCGCGTATAGCATAAGCTCTAGCAGGAGCACGAGCCTCAGATCTGGTTGTAGCATCTCTAGATCCTCTCTGACTATCACTAGCATTCCCCGTATTTCTAGATGGTCTACCGCGAGCAGTAGAAGCAACTGGTTTCCCACTCTGATTTACATTTTGTTCAGACAGTCTCAGGCAATCCTTGATAAAATGGTCAGTTGATCCGCACTTATAACAGGAGTGGTCATGGAATCTAAAACTCCCCGAATTCCATTTACCACAATACTGGCACTCTGTTCTGTCTCGACGATCATTCCCAACACTGGCAACCGAAGTGACTCGTGTACTCACAGGGGGTCGATCACGATCTCGTCTAGAAAAGCCCGAAGTGCCTTTAGACCGGCCTAAATCATCTCTAAATTTCTTCGATGACTGTTGAAAGGGATTTCCTGAAGATCTCTTACGAAACTCCTTTGCTCCCATATCAGCTTTTCTTTTCTCCTTACTGAGCTCTTCGGCTTTGCAAGCTCGCTCGACAAGTACCACAAATTCTCTGATTTCTAAAATGCCAACATACAGTTTTATATCATCATTCAGTCCACCTTCGAAACGTTTACACATTACAGCTTCTGAAGAAATGCATTCTCGAGCGTACCGGCTAAGCCTTACAAACTTTCGTTTATAATCAGTAACTGACATGGAGCCTTGTTTAAGTGTAAGAAATTCTTTCCGTTTTTGATCAATGAATCTCTGGCTGATATACTTTTTTTGAAACTTGGTTTGGAAAAACTCCCAAGTTACTTGCTCTCTGGGCACAACAGAAATCAACGTATTCCACCAATAGTAGGCAGAATCACGTAGCAATGAGATAGTACACGTTAGGCATTCATCGGGTGTGCAAGATAGTTCATCAAGTACCCAAATAGTGTTGTCCAACCAAAATTCAGCTTGCTCGGCTTCGTCGCTGTCTGTAGCTTTAAATTCAGTAGCCCCGTGTTTTCGGATTCCGTCAACTGGGGGCTTATTTAACCTTATCTGGTCAGTTACCGAAGGTATCGCAGGTGCAGGGGTTGTATTAGTCAGGAATGGGGGTTGTGGAACAGCCGCATTAGTTCGAATATACTGATTGAACCAATCATTCATCACGGTATAAAAAGGCTGTCTAGCTTCATCATTCTGATTACTAGCAATAGGTTGAGAGTCCACTGGCGTTGTCCCTTACGCGGGCGCGGGTGCTACACTCTCAACATCATCAGCTACCGCTCGGTTGGGATCGGGATCCATTACTATAAGTAAACACATTTTTAACTATCAGAAATCACCACACTATCAAATAAACACATAATGGCATGTATAGCTAAACCCGAACGTATTATGGTAGTCCTAGAATCGACTAAACCATAGCTCTGATACCAATAAAATTGTAACGCCCCGTATTCGAGACCGTTACCGGAGTCGAACACGGGGTGTTAACGGACTTAATTCATTTGCTTACACAGTTCATTTTAAAATTTCCAGACAAGCTGGCTAACTGCATCACAGTCGCTTTAAAAATCATATCTCGAGTTCCAAAACTCAAAAACCGATTCTGTAAATTTTTCCTAAAACTAGACTCATATATCCATCTACAAATTTTTTTTCTAGAATTTTTGGTTGGGCCAATTAGTACAGTTTATTAGTTAAAGTCTCCCCTATTTCAGGGTTCGACTACTCTGACCTTTATGCATTACGACTTAGATATCTCCCTGTACAGAGCTTCAATACTTATGCCGTTTGTTTCTAATGAAACTAGACTCAATAAGGAATCTGTAAATATAAATCATGACTTCTAATTGTCTGTGGTAAATTTATGGTGAATTTCCAAAATCAGAATAGGGGATCCAGAAAATGCTCTGGCCCTATTTCACGAAAACTTAAACATCTCATAAAATACGGCTCATATGGTCTTTTCGTTTCTTTCATATGAAAATAGACTCATCAAGATTCGATTACATAATTTATTCACTATTTAATTCCATTCCTACTATTTTTATTGATTTTTCAAATTCACATCACTGCTGCTGTCAGCATCTATTCTAAGGTAAATTTTACCTATTTCATAATTTTCCATGAATCAATTAGTAAATTGACATACTTCATTTTCAAGTATAATCACGATTAGCCATGTCTTATGTAGCACCAATAGGACCATGATTGGCCATTCCAATGGCTAATCATTACCAAACATTTCCACACCACTTAATAACCATATCATAAGACCATATATACAAAATGACCGTAATGTTATACTCAAAATAAACAAGCCATTTTCGCATGGCTATACGAATATACATTACCAAAAGATACTTAATTAACAACAAAGGTCAGCCTTATACATGCCATTATCAAAATTCAACTAAAAGAGTACCAAAGGGGCTTAGATAGTGTGGACGACTTCGACTTTGACACTCCCGAGTCCGATAGCTGACGAACAAAATCTATAAAACAGAGAATTAAAGCAACAGAATAAGCATTTTGATGCTTAGTAAGTTTTAAGTAATGAAATTATTTACAACTAAGGTATAGCGTTCGTATGACTAAATGAACAATTGCATATACGCATATTCCCAAAATCATGTTTACTTCACGCTTCAACCATTATATTCATACACTCAGGATCAAACCTGACTAAAGGCCGGAAGCTTGTTAATCAATTGAGCGAATACTATTTAAAAGCAATCAACCTTTCCAATGCATATACGAAACGTACCTTATCGTTTGGATTTATGAGTGTATTAATTGAAGTTATTACAGAAAGATCGCTCATTTCCAAACCCAAGTACCTTCGGGATTTAGCCGGATATAGCAACTCGCACAAATGCCTTCGGGACTTAGCCCGGATATAATCACTAGCACAAATGCCTTCGGGACTTAGCCCAGATATAGTAACTAGCACAAATGCCTTCGGGACTTAGCCCGGATATAGTAACTAGCACAAATGCCTTCGGATCTTAGTCCGGTTATCATCCGAATAATCATGCACATATATCAATAAATCATAACACATTTATATTTCATTTTCATTACTAGAACTCAAACACAAGACACTTATCAACCTTTACCATTTTCGGCTCAATAGCCACATACAAAGAGTATGATTTTGATTTGCCTTATAACATGATCTCTATACGCATTCGGCTGCCCGTCATAAGTATAAACCAATTACCTCAATATATAATTCAAGTAGAATCATTATATCACCGTTTATTTGTTATGCTTATATGTCATGACTTAATCAAATCATAAACAAAGTTCCATTACTCGAAGACTTACCTCGGATGTTGTCGAACGACTTCAACGGCTATTCAATTACTTTTTCCTTTCCTTTATCAGATTTAGTTCCCCTTTGCTCTTGAGCTTAATTTAACAAATAAATTGATTTAATCATTTTGAACATCAAAGAGAAACTCAAGGTACTTAGCCCATATATACATTAGACATTAGAGTCATATATATATGAAATCATGAATCAAATTCAACATATTAGCCAATATTCTCCTTTAGCCAATTATCTAAGTCAAGATAAAATCATCAATATGCTTACCTATAGCCGAATGTGCAACTTCAATCTATCATTATCACCTACATCCTTAATTAAAGGCCGAATATATACAACATCAATCTATGTATTCATTCATGTGGTCGAATATACATATTCCAATATGATATCATTTCCATTTCATTTAACACTTAACATTTACCACATATCAATTAACCAATTTTGTTTATAATTACAAAACTCTTCATCTATTCATGCTCTCATATTCGGTCATCCATACCTATACTAACCATATAACTAAACAATTTTAAGTTTAAACACAAATACAACATTTTAGCACCATGGCCGAACACCTCATGAAGTTGCTAAGACCCATCCTTTTCAAATTCTCACACACACTCACATCCAATCCTTTTTATTAAGCACTCAAACTCAATCATCTTCATGCCTCATCACCACAACATCAAACACCAACCAAGAAAGACAACATCCATGGCCGAGTATCATCTCTATCAAATAACAAAAATTTAAACCATGGGCTAGGTAGAATTCAAACTAACAACTAAAAATATGCATGAATTTCATGGAATAACATCAAACATACCTCAACCTAGTTACAAGCATGGCCGAACTTCTTCAAACCTTTCTTTCTTTCTTTTACTTGGTTTTTCGGCCAAGAAGAACCAAACTCTCACTTTGTTTTCATCACCCCCTAATTTCCATTACTTTATTACTAACCTTTTATTTTATTATTTCTAACACAAAATTTTAACACAAAATGTTTATAATATGTTTTAACCCATAGCATGGCCGGCCACTACCTAAAATTTTGGGTAATTTGACATGCAAGTACAAGTATTTTCTAACATGCATTTAATAGATCCTTATAGATTAACCTATCACATTTCAAAAGTGTCACACATAAGTCCTATTAACTAAATTCACATGCAATTGACTAAATCGAAGCTTAAAACTTTCACACATTCATATTCACATATTTTAGACAATAAATATTATATTCAATACTTCGGTGACTCGGTTTAGCAGTCTCGAAACCACTTTCTGACTAGGGTCAATTTAGGGCTGTCACATGGCAAGTTAGCTCGGGGTTGGAGATCATCAGAGGCAAAATCACACTATCAAACTATCATTTTTGGGAAAATTAATTCAAATATTAGAAATATCAAGTGAGTGGCATATATAGGAAGTTGGTTTGTGATATGTAATTTTCATTATGATTTTGACCATACGTATCAGTCTGCATTGAGTTATCATATAGGATCATGAGATGTAGTCCTTATCCATTATGGTTTACATGTTTAATTAATCGTACCATGTCCTATGTTTTGATGTGATGATATAGTTAGCTTTGTTTGTTATGCATGTGTTCGAAAAGTTTTGAATTAAATGAAATTTTATGGCCCGATTTTCGTCTATGTGTATTGTTAAGTCTGGTAATGCCTCGTACTCTGCTCCGGCCTTGGATACGGGTAAGGTGTTTTACATTTAGTGGTATCAGAGCTATAGCTTAGTCGATTCTCGCACTAACCTAGCATGTGTAAAAGTCTAGCTATACATGCAACTGATCTGTTATAGTGTGATGTCTCCGACGCGTATGAGCACCGTCTTGTTTAGACAGAGGTGCTCTCCAACCGAGCTGCACTGACCATGTTCAATGTGATACGAAGGTGTTTGAATAAAAGTACGATTATGATGAGTCTCGATTTAGAAATGTATGAATAAAAATTTATGATATATATATAAGTGATAACATGTGAGATGAAAGGTCATGTTGTAATAAATATCCATACTTGCTTGATGCTCATATGATGTAGTGTATTTGACTTACTTGATAAGATGAATGGGATAAATAGAAATTCATAGAGGTATGAGTAAAAGTTCCTAATATAATGATATGAATGAAAATGTCATTGAGTTGATTGAACGTTGAATGTTGATGAATGTCAATGATATTTTTTTATGAGATAAATGATTATAATGAAATGAATTTATCTATGTTAAATTGTTTGGACTGAATTATGTGATAGTAATGATATGTATATGATGATTCACGAAATGAAAGCTGCGATTGTGATACAAATATCTATTCTTGTTTAACCCTTATATGATTTCATGTGTAACGCCCCGTACCCGAGACCGTTGCCGGAGTCGAACACGAGGTGTTAACGGACTTAATTCATTACTTAAACAGCTCATACAATTCATTTTAAAATTTCCAGACAAGCTGGCTAATTGCATCACAGTCGCTTTAAAAATCATATCTCGAGTTCCGAAACTCGAAATCCAATTCCGTAAATTTTTACTAAAACTAGACTCATATATCTATCTACTAATTTTTTTATAGAATTCTTGGTCAGGCCAATTAGTACAGTTTATTAGTTAAAGTCTCCCCTGTTTCAGGGTTCGACTACTCTGACCTCTATGTATTACGAATCAGATATCTCTCTGTACAAAATTCAAATGACTATGAAGTTTGTTTCTCTTAAAACTAGACTCAATAAGGAATCTTTACATAAAAATAATGACTTCTAATTATATTTTTACAATTTATGATAAATTTTTAAAGTCAGAACAGGGGATCCAGAAATCACTCTGGCCCTATTTCACAAAAATTCAAATATCTCATAAAATATAATTCATATACCTGTTGTTCAATCCATATGAAAATAGACTCATTAAGCTTTAATTTCATAACAAACTCATCATTTAATTCCATTTATACTATTTTTAGTGATTTTTCAAATTTACATCACTGCTGCTGTGAGAATCTATTTTATGGTAAATTTTACCTATTTCATGGTTTCCATGGATTAGCTAGCAATTTGACATACATAACACCAAATATGATCATTATTAGCCATTCCAATGGCTAATCATTACCAAGCATTTCCATACCACTCAATAACCATATCATAAGACCATATATACAAAATGATTATAATGCTATACATGCCATACTCAAAATATACAAGCCATTATGCCAAGATGGTATACGGATAGTGTGAGCGAGCCTCCGACCGTTCCCGATTTCCGAGCTGGCTTGTCAAAACTACAAGGAATGAAAAGGAGGGAGTAAGCATAAATGCTTAATAAGTTCACATGCAAATAGCAAGTAACATAACCATATAAGCTAACATAAAACATCATTTGCATAATCATCACCAAGACATTCATATCACATTTTCATTTATCATCTTACCATATTGTTGTTATATCGATTTTTCAACCCGAGGGTTAAGTACATACCTGTTCAAAGTACCCATTTCACAACACTTACCAATACGTCCCTTTCATCTTGAGTATTCCTCCATTTCAATAGAACTTTACCCGTTGAACACATTGGAATATAATTCGGATACATGGAAAGTTTGCACATAAGTGCCACATATGTAGCCAAGCTACCATGTAACCCGCCCATAAGCGAACTCGGACTCAACTCAACGAGCTCGAGCGTTCGCATCCATAAGTGAACTCGGACTCAACTCAACAAGCTCGGATGCCTAGTTACATCTCACGAACTCGGACTCAACTCAACGAGTTCGGACGCTCGCATCCATAAGTGAACTCGGACTCAACTCAACGAGTTCGGATGCCCAAATATCCCAGTGACATGTCACTTGTATCCTAATCTATTCCTAAGGTTCAAATGGGCTTTTTTCCTGGATCTCACATCTTTTCCGTCTTCCACGGAATATCGAAATCGATACTTCGGTGATAGTTCATACTCATCAAGTAATTCACATAATTACATATTATTCAACAATAACCACAAAGCATAATATTTCATGATAATAATCGGCATCATATCATATAAACAACATTAAATTGCTTAAAATGACAATTATGTTACTACATTTACACATGAACTTACCTCGTATGCGAAAATGGCTACTTTTACCATTTCATCCACAACTTGGTATTTTCCCCATTTTAGCCCGAATTTTAGTTTTCCTTGCTCTATCATTTAAAATATAGTCTAATTAGGACTCACATTATTCAAATTGACCCAAAATCATATTTTTGAAAAATTACAATTTTGCCCCTAAACTTTTGCATATTTACACTTTTCCCCAAAGCTCGTAAATTAAACTTCAGCCTATTTTCTTATGTTTTATGACATGATGATCATTTTTCCCTTCTATGGCAACATCAAATTCTCACTCTAACATGTACTTATGACTATTAGGTATTTTTACCGATTAAGCCCTTTTGCTCGTTTTCACTTAAAACTGAGTAGCACAAGTTGTCTAACATAATTTAAAACCTCATATTCTATCATAAAACACCAAAATACACAAATTTCACCTATGGGTATTTTTCCAAATATAAACCCTAGGTTAAATTATTGCTAGCATAAGCTAAATCGAGCTACCAGGACTCCAAAAACGTAAAAATCATTAAAAACGAGGCTAGAACGGACTTACAATCGAGCTTGGAAGCTTGAAAAACCCTAGCCATGGTTTCTCCTTGCTATATTCGGCCATGGGGTTGAAGATGAGCAAAATTGGCTTTTAATTTTGTATTTTAATTCATTTTACCCCTAAATGACCAAAATGCCCTTACTACTAAACTTTCCAAAAATTCCATCCATGTCCAATTTTTGTTCAAGACTTAGAAATTGGTAAAATTCTATTTAAGACCTCCTAATTAATATTTCAAAACAATTTCATACTAGAAACTTCTAGAATGCAAGTTTTGCAAATTATTCGATTTAGTCCCTAATTTCAATTTAAGCACTTTATGCATAAAATTTCTTCACGAAATTTTCACACAATCATGCAATCATATCATAGACCTTGAAATAATCATAAAATAATTATTTCTATCTCAGATTTTGTGGTCACGAAACCACTATTCTGACTAGGCCTAAAATCAGGATATTACATCATGAGTATGATTTGTTCGAGTAGATGAATGGATAAGTCAAGCTATCCAGAAAACATAGGATGCATGCTTAATTATACTTGACTAAATGAGATAACTGGAAAGTGGACATTAAACCAATATGAATGATAGTTACTCGAAATGAATGACATGATTGAGATATGATTGCTATGATGAAATTTGTGTTACATGTATATGTATATGAGAGTTGAGTCAGAGGCCCTACGACCCCTTCCCCCTTACCAAAGTGGTGTTTTATAATGGAATTTCATGAGATTTGTACTGAATAAGTTTCCGGTTGAGAAACCAAAGAGTTCAGTGCTAGAATAATTATAAATATGATTAGAGATTGAAGAATGAGTTGATAAGTAAAGTCAAAGCTAGTAGAGTATCAGATTGGCATAAGGATTATTGGAGTTATGCATTGTTCCAGTTAGAGAAGAAATTTATTTTGATAAATTGAATTACTAAGGTACAAGGTTGAGAAAAGTGCAAATCAAAATTTATTCAGAACTAGTCTTCTTTAGTGAAAAGAAATATGAAATTTGTGATGGCAGAAATAGTTAGGAAAATGATATCTAAAATGTGTAATGTTTGAGTGTGACAGTTACGGCTAGACAGATTTTAGCAGTTTCTTCTAAGATGTTCTATGTGTTTATCCATTCCCAGAAATATTTCTATGGTTATTGATCTTTTGAAGAAATTCTTGTTATATGGGGATGTTTTCTAATCCTGATGTTAAACGAAAGCATTGGTAGCCTGACTGGTTTATAATTTGTATTGCTTTATTCCTTTGGGCATTCTATTAAATTCTGCCTGATAAAAAAAAATTGATGAGAGAATATGTATGATACTATGATACTATGATTCTGTTTCTTCTACTTGATGCTCCATTTGATATGTATATATATGGGAAGATACATTGTTCTTGTTGCATTTGATTCTAGTGAGATTAAATGATGTTTTCTACTGGATTTCTTTTCTCTGAGGAATTATCGGGATCTTCTATATTTTCCTATGAGTTTAGTTTTCGATTTTCCTGCATAGTATCGTATCTTGGGTTTCTTTATTATGGATTTCTTTATTCTAGGTTTTTCTATCTTGGATTTCTTTATTCGGTTTTCTTGTTATCTTTATTCCGTAATTTATTAACTATGACTCATGTTCGAAGTGCATTCTTTAGCTCGTGATAACCATGTCAAGTATGACTATACTTCTGATTTGATTTGGGTGATGTGGTGATTTCAGTATCGGGATTTTTCTAATTTTCGTGTAAGGTTTGACAACAGTAAAGGTATAAGTGATAAAAGTGCGAGTTTCAATCGGTATGGTGGATTACTTCTCTCAAGTAAGTCAATTATAGTTAATGTCTTCAATTGAGATATTTTGGTACTTGAACTAATGCAATTGAGGTGGTTTCGTTTAACGTGTAAGGAATGGCATGATGAATTATTTTGTAACTAGAAGAAAGGATTATTTTTAAAGGATTATTTTTGAGGTTATATCAGAATTATTTTCGTAGCGGAAAGAGGGAAATGTGATAGAGAGTAGTAAACTAAAAGAGTACAGTGAGGATCGACTTCTGATGTTGAATTCCAGATTGGATCTGATTCATGGTATTATTATTCCGAGGCTTATACAGAAAGAATTGTATGAAGCTCACAGTGAAAATTTGCCTATTCATTCAGAGAGTAATGACGTGTACTGTAATTTGATTCAGATGTTATTGGATTGTGATTTATTCATGATGAAAATCTGTATGATTATTTCGGAAGAGTGCAGGTCCCTTTGATTGTTAGATTTCTTGGAATTCTAGTCTCCATTAACCAAATTGAGATATGGTTTTATGTCAAGATGAAAAGAGAAACGGAGAAGGGGTTGAAAATTTAAGAACAATTAAGAGATGAGTCCGTAAGCTTTTAGGATATATGAGAAATTAAAGAGATATATTGGAGGCACCGCCTGAGTGAAAATTCTTCCGCACTAAATATGAAATTGAGGAATCTAAGTGAAGACCACTTTTCTGGTAAGATTTTCGGGGACAAAAATCCCTAAAGGGGGGAAAGTTGTAATATCCCGAATTAGGGCCTAATCAGGATAGTGGTTTCGTGACCACAAATCTGAGATAGAAATAATTATTTTATGATTATTTTTAGGTCTATGATATGATTGCATGATTGTGTGAAAATTTCGTGAAGAAATTCTATGCATAAAGTGCTTAATTTCAAGTTAGGGACTAAATTGAATAAGTTGCAAAACTTGCATTCTAGAAGTTTCTAGTATGAAATTGCTTTGAAATATTAATTAGGAGGTCTTAAATAGCAATTTGACCAATTTCTAAGTTTATAGACAAAAATTGGACATGGATGGAATTTTTGGAAAGTTTAGTAAAAAGGGAATTTTGGTTATTTAGGGGCAAAATGAATTAAAATACAAAATTAAAAGCCAATTTTGCTCATCTTCTTCACCATGGATGTGTATACCAAGGGAGACTCCATGGCTAGGGTTTTCAAGCTTCCAAACTCGATTATGAAGGAAATCGAGATTCGGGCTTAAATCGGGAAAATACAAGGTTATGGACTAAAATGATAAATTGTCGTTTCTGGATCGAGGTAAGTTCGTGTGTTAATAATAATGCAATACCATGCATGAATTGTAATTCTCTATTGATATGGCATAAATTGTATGACTTAATATGTTTAAGAGAAGTTGATGGATGGTATGTATGATATGGAAAAAAATGTAATGCTTGTTGTGTCATGTGAAATTGAATGGAAAATTATTGTTACATGAATTGAGTGTTAAATCACTATTACCTGGGTTGTATGAATTGCTGCATGGTTGTACCTGATAAGATTTCGATAAGTTTGTACGTAAATAATTTATCAATTCTTTTTACTTTATTATATTTTGTTATCATATGAAATGTGGCTACCTATAGATTGACTATTTGTTGTAAATTGAAAATTGAAAAAAAAAAGACTATGAATAAATTTGTAACATGTTGGAAAGTGAGGAATTTCCCGGTTGAGCCTTCGGAATAGAAACGATACGAATGATCTATTGTGAGGTCCCATGTGTAGTACTTAGTGCAGAATGAGTTTTTGGATGATTTACAGATATTTAGCTATGTGCTTGATATGTGAATACACATAAGTAATGTAAACTTATGTCATAATGTTTTATGATAATTTTCTAGTTCATGTGATGTTTAAAATTTAACAGCTAATGTTGTTTTAGGCTAAGGCCAAGAGATGTTGGATTGATTTAAATGGTTTTATGCTTATAAATTGAAGTTATAAGCTTTATTTCTTTGAATTACGAACTTACTAAGTTATAAAGCTTACTTGGTGTTATTTTTCTATGTTTTGTAGTGTTTCGAATGATTGCTCAGGTTGGAAGTCAACGAAGATTGTATCACATATCCGACTATTGATTTGTGGTATTTTTACACTTTGGGGTTTGGTATATGGCATGTATAGGCTAGTGTTAAGATGGTATGTTTTGAGTTGTGATTTTAGCCATGCGATTTGGCTTGTAAATGTTGATGTGTATTGGCCATTTAAGTTAGCCTAAAGTATGTGTTTGATAAATGATTTATGTGGTGTATATAATGCTTTTAGTGTTGGTATATTTTGGTATGAGGTATAAATGAGGAATTGATATGTAAGAGAAGCATGATTTAGTTGATGGAAATGTGAGAAAATGAAATAAGATGTTATGTAAGTTTATGATGATTTGGCATGTTTTGCATATGGAATTTAGTAGTTGAAATGGTTGTGGTTAGATGGCATGATATGTGTATGGATTAACATGCTTTGGCTGCCTTTGTATGCATTGAAATGGTATAAGATGATGAGGTTTAGGTATGCTTGTGGAGGGTAAGAAATGTGGCTTAAACCAAGCCTATTTTCACTCCACATGGCTGAACACACGGGCGTGTGGCTTGACCGTGTGTGACACATGGCCTTGGTACACGGTTGTGTGTCCCCTAGGGTAGCCCTTCGAATTAAGTCAGCATATCCTACAGACTTGGCACGGCCTAGACACACGAGCGTGTCTAATGGCCTTGTGTAGCACACAGGCTAGTACATGGGCGTGTGGCTGACCGTGTGATGCAAGTTAGTATGTATGCCCTGTTACCACACAGGCTGAGACACAGGCGTGTTTCTTGGTCGTGTGAGTGACACGGCCGGGGCACACGGGCATGTGACCCCTGGAAGGTTGAAAATTTTCTATGTTTTAGAGTAATATCCTGAGTTATTGGTTTAGTCTTGAACCTCTTCTAAGCATGTTTTAAGGTCTCGTAGAGCCTTAATGAATATTAAAGTTTTAAATTATGTGCAAGATTTATGACCCGAATGTGTATAAATGTTATGATGTAAGTCCGATAATGCCTCAAACCCTGTTCTGGCTTTGGATACGGGTAAGGGGTGTTCCAACAGCCGCCATGTACTGACTGTGGTAGACACCATCAGGGCGAGTGTTGGAAAAGAACTGGGGTTTGTTTGAGGTGCGGTTCATTAGACACTGTATTAGAGAGTGTCTGCGGAGGTCCGATCAGATGCAAGCTTCAGGTACTGGTACTACACCACTGGAACGACGAAAAATGTGCATGGGTACACAATCGTAACAAGTAATAAAGTGACAAGTAAATGTCGAGTTATCGTACCCACAGGGACTATAAAAAAATTATTTATTAAATTAATTGTAAAACACTTTGGTGAGGTAAAAATAATTTGGTTTTAAAAGGTGGTCAAAGACTATTTAAAAACGAGGTAAATAATTAAAATAAAACAAAAGAGTTCTAATGCACGACTTCAAATAAGATTTAATCAAGATAACATACTTGTGTTGGATTAATTACATTTCTTTAACTTAGAATTATCAAACTTATGTTTATATTGCTACGAATAAATTCACAGCAACTCGGTAATTTGCTAACTACTGCTCATACATACTTATTAAATTAATCAATCTCTTGAACATTTTTCAATATCAATCCAAGCGGTTAATCAATCTTCACAAGCTTATAAATGATTAAGTGAGGTAACAGGGTATTTCTACCTTGAAATAGTTTAATCACAAAAATCTTGCAAATTATGCAAGGCATACGTATCGCCGAATACAATGGTAAATTAAACTTCAGCTACGTTAAAAGAATAAACATGCACCGATTAAGCATTGTGTCTATTAATTATACTTTCAATACGATTTAATAATTAATTCATTAGTTATTTAACAATTATATTGCAAGAATAACTTACGCATGATTTTACTTAACCAAGCAATTTACCGAGGTTTATAACAGCATAAAGATCATTTTAACAATTCAAGCAGGTAGAATATAATCAACCCAACACAAACTTAATTTAAGCTAAATTGATTAAAATAATCATTTCAATAGCATAAATATTCATAAACATGTTCGTCAAAACAACAACAAAAATTAAAGAGATGATGAACAAGAAGCAAATCCGGTGTTCCTCCGTGGCTTGACTAGTTGCTCCATTCTTCGTTCTTCGTTCTTCGTTGCCCTCGACTATCAAGGCGGCTTATGTGTAATAGTTCGATTTTGAACCTAGTCAGACTAGTGGTTTTGGGACCCCACATCCTAGTCAAAAAAATATTTTAATATTTTTTTCGTGCCTATTATAAGTGAATTGATATGTGTGAAAGTTTCGTGTGAAAATTTAATTGTTTGTGTGCTTCATTTGCAAAAAGGACCTAATTGAATAAAATGTAAAAGCTATGTGCTAGGTGCTAAAAGTGCCTATATGACTTGGCTTTATAATTGTGTAGTCCTTATGTTGCAATTGGACCATTAACATGGTTAATGGACATTAATGGCCTTAATATATGTGTTTTGATAATGTTTTTATTAAGGTTAAAAATGGTAATTGATAATTCATGTTAATATTAACTTAATATACATGAAAATGGCCATTATCGTCTTTGTTCTTATCGAAAAATACAAAGAAAATAAAAGATAAAGAAGCCTTAAGGGTTCGGCTAGGTTAAAGTTCAATTGAGGTATGATTTTTGATAGATTTTTGATAATTTCTACGTTTTTGTGATCATTGCTTAGTGTATTATAAAGCCCATGTCTCAATTTTTTATTTTGTTGATGATTTTGAGTTATGTCATTGATGAAATTATGAGCTTTTTCATGCTAGTTGATGGATTGTGAAAGGTATGTTTTGGGTTGACATATGTTGTCTTTGGATTTTTGATGAAATTGAGCAATTTGGGCTAATTTGTAAAAATGTTATTTTGAGGGACTAAAATGTAAAATAAATGAAATGTTGGACTTTTATGAGAGCTAGGAGAATTCGGCTAAGCTTGTGTACAAGCAAATTCTGAGTTTTTTGTGATTTTGTGAATTAGGGACAAAAGTGTCGAAATGTGAAAATGTGAGGGCTATTTTGCAAAATGCCCTAATTGTGCGTATATGGATTATTTTGAATGATTTAGTGAATAAAAGGGTTAATTTTGAATACCTATAGATCAAGAAAAGAGGAATTAAGACTTAGACCGAGGGAAGTCGAAGATTGTAGAATAAACGTTCAAGTCGACAACTTCGAGTACGAGGTAAGTTTGTACGTAGAACATGATATTATAAGTGCATGTTGTTGTTTTGATTATGCATAGATGTATATATAATTGAGTTGGATGAATACGATGATGAATCAAAAGTGTTTGGAACTAAGTGTGCGATTTGAATTAGCTTCGGCTACTTGAGGCACTAAGTGTACGATACCGACTTAGTCTTGGTTAATTGAGATGGCACTAAGTGTGCGAAATTGTTCTAGCTTTGGCTAACCTTTAAGCACTAAGCGTGCGGATATTTAAAGCATTGGTGATCTTCAGAAAGTTTTAAAGTATTCGAACAAGAGGAGAGATTGAAAACAAATAAATATGAAAATGTTCCGGTAAGTATAATACCTATGAGGTAGGTGGTAAAATGCTTAAAAGTTTATTGAATTTGTATAAACATATAGTTGGTGTTGGCATGGACTTGATGGATGACTTGAGAAGTTATAAGTACTTATGTGTTGATGTTTCATATTTCATATTGTTGATGTTTTTGGTACGAGCTTACTAAGCTTTTGAAAGCTTACTTTGTCTGTGTTTATATTGTTTTATAGATATCGAAGCTGCTGCAAGCTCGAGATCGTTAAGGATAGTTACGACACTATCAAATCTCATTCTGGTACTTTCAAAATTATATTTTGAAGTATCGCATGTATAGGCTAGTAGTGGTGGAAGTATGTTTTGTGATGTATATACTTAGCCATGTGACTTGGCTAATTTGTCCTTGAACTCATAGTTGATAATGGTTTATGGTATGTGATGGCAATATGCAGTTGTGGTATGTTTTCGTTGGTAAGTCTTGGTAAGTTTAAATTAAGATTGGATGATGTATGGAAGGAAATGTTTTGGTATGAACTTACCTTATGTTTAGCATGAATTGGTAAGGTTTATGAGTAGGAAAATGGTTGATATTGTTTTGTTATAAACGATGAATGTTTTAGCATAAATATTTGTTGAATTGGTGGTAGAAGTATGATTGTTCCTTTGCTTGTAGGTTGATCCCAATTGGGGTGGCAAATTGGCTATTCAAATGACCTATTTTTGTCTACACGGGTAGAAACACGAGCGTGTGTCTCAGCTGTGTGCGACGCACAGTCACGTTATGGGGTTGTGTGTCCCCTAGGTACCCTTCAATTGTACGTCAGGCTTGAACACGGCAAAGACACATGGTCGTGTGGTCTGGCCGTGTAACCCTAATTGGTATGCTGATGTCACAAACAGAATACCCCTATTTTTGGCACAGCCTAGCACACGACCTGGACACGCAGACAGGCTAGACACATGGGCGTGTAGTCTGGCCTTGTAGGGCAAGTCAGTATGTATGCCCTATTTGGCCAAGGCTTAGACACAGAGGAGTGTCTATTGCCGTGTGAGGTACACGGCCTAATAACACGAGCGTGTGTCCTTTTAAAAGTTGAAAATTTTTATAAGTTCTGGAACTTTTATCTATTGTCATTTTGATCCCAAATGCATGTTAAAGTATTATATACTGAAATTTATGTTCTTGATGATTGCAAATGAATGACTTTTATTGTAATGAGATGATATTTGATGTTCGGTTGTTTTAAACTATGTTTTGAGTTCTGTTCGTCGCTGGGATAGGTTAAGAGGCATTACAGAACTCATAACACAGTTTAAAACAACCGAATATCAAATATCATCTCATTACAGTAAAAGTCATTCATTCACATTCATCAAGAAAAAAAATTTAGTATAATACTTTAACATGCATTCGGGATCAAAATGACAACTTATAAAAGTTCTAGAACTTATAAAAATTTTAAACTTTTAAAAGGCTACACACTCGTGTGATCAGGCTGTGTGCCTCACACGGCAATAGACTCAAAGCCGTGGCCAAACAGGGCATACATACTGACTTTGTAACGCCCCAATTTTTGGGTTTTCTGTGTTTCTGTGATTTTTTTTAAAATTTGTGTGTGTTCTGATTGGTTAAAATATATATTTTAGTAGGTTAGTAGGCCTTTGGAAGGCCCAAACTTAAGTTAAATCCGTGGTAGTCTTCGGAATTTTAAATTTATGAACAGGTGATGCAATTGGCGTTTGGGCTTTTAAGAGTAAAGGGGTAAAAGATGACACAAAAAAGAGTGTGGTGTAGTGGCAAGGTTGCGCCACTTAGGGGACAGGGAAGTGACGCCATAGAGGAAGCAAGGGGTCCAAGGTTCAAGTCTTGGCTCTTGCAATATATTTTGGTTTTTCTTTTCAATAAATCTGGAAGCAAGTAGGTGCGCTTTAAAGTTTAATGTGTTGGATTTATGACACAAATGAGTTGATGGCCTAGTGGTGGTGGCATGAGTTGGCATGTGAGAGGACTTTGGTTCGAATCCCTTGGCACGCAAAGGTTGATTATTTTTCTATGTTGGGACGGCAAGAGTTGGTGTTGGTTTTAAACTCTGGTGATGGAGGGATCCCACATCGGGAAACTAACATAAGAGTAGATGGAGAGTTGGCTTTAAATAGAGCAAACCATGAAGAGAGTAGGCATACCCTTCTTGGCTGATCCCTTTCGCTTTTTGACGTGCTCGTTTGGGTTGGGCGTCAGCTAAGAGTGTTTGGAGCGCGGATTAACTGCAGTCTCCTAACAGGTGTGTATTTCTCATTACTCTAGCAGTATGACAGCTATTTCAGGCCGCGATAGGCTGAAATGGGCAATGTGGTCCCAATGGGTCCGTAGGCCCAAGTGGATAAGTTGTAGAATTACTAAAATACCCCTGTAAGGTAGGACTACCGATTTACCCCTAGAGGGTAAAATGACTATTTTGCCCCTTGTGCGTAAATGACTAACTTGTGTGATGATTGGGTTAGTTGACGTGGATTTATGTTGGTTATCGTTAATTCATAAGTCTAATGTGTTAGTGATCGATTATAGGATTATCGCGTGGGAGATACCGTCATCAATCGTCATCAACCAGGTGTGTAAACGACACCCTCCCTTAGACTGAATCGGTAAAACCTGAAATACCGAAACGTTGGTATTTTGTGAACTTGCGAGCATGCGAGCGCTCGTGAGACAGTTGTTAATGAATATGGTGCATTTGGATGATTAGAGTGCAGAGTGTGCATTTTCGTGCACAACGGTATTTTTGGGCTTAATAGGCTGAAAACGGGCCAATGAGCCAATGGGCCCACTTTGGTAAAAAAACGAGGTAAGTACTTCTGATTACTTGGTAAATATTAGAAGGAGTATAAAACCTTAGCAATAGGTAATACTTACTGAAATACCCTTATGCATGCAAAATTACGATTTTACCCCTAAGGTTATTTTTTTTAAAAGGCATGATGTTCTGTTTTTGTATACGTATGCCATGACATATTATTTCTGTTGCATGGGACATGGGTTTATATTGATGGAGGAAGCGTTCTGGCAGCCTCGCTGCAATCTGGTGGTCTCGCCACATATATCTGTTCTAATGACTTTGTCACAATATCTGGCAGCCTCGCTGCAATCTGGTGGCTTCGCCACATATATATATATCTGTTCTGGTGGCCTAGCCACAATATTTGTATATGGTGACTTCGTCACAATATCTGGCAGCCTCGCTGCAATTTCTGTGGTGTGTAACGGTTGGGTGGGTCGAGTAGTCTCCCCACATGGTGTAAGGTTGGCACGGGGGTGTTATGGATGGCTCTGGGTTGGGATTTCTGCATTCATGATATATTTGTTCTGTATCTACTATGGGCCTATGGGTTTCATTCTGATTCATGTACTGGGCCAAGGCCCAGATAAGTCTGACTCTGAGGTTTGATCTGTTTTGGGCTATAGTTGGGTTATGTTACACCCTGAGTTTACCGAACTCACCCTTTATTTTCATCTCTGCAGGAAATCCCCAACCATAGTGGGCTTGGAGCTGTGAGGGATTCGGAGTGGCCACATCATCTGTAAAGTTGGTTTTTCTAAGTTAGTTTATTTTTATTATTTTTATATTCTGATTTAATTTTGGGTTTTAAGTTGTAATAAGGCCGCCATTTAAATTTCTTTTTCCGCTATGGTTTTATTTTTTGATTATATTTATACTATGTCGAAACTGCTAGTGTTAGGCTGCACGGGTTTTCAAAATTAGTGAATGTTTTCAAGACTCAACAAGAACAACAAATGGATGGCCTAAAGATTGATAAACCGGCTTTTCATTCAACCGCTGTTTTTACAAAGACCACCCCAATCACTTAAACCAACGAATGCATACTAAGTCATAAGTCCATGTGACACATCAGATCTGGCAATAACGTCTGGGTCGAGTTTGGGGTGTTGCATTTAGTGGTATCAGAGCCAGGTTGCAACAAGTCGGCTGTGGAACGGGTCTAAAAATGGGAGTTTGTAAAGAAACACTGAATAAAGGTTTTCGAAAATCGTTTTTTTTGGAACTTGATTATAAATTTCTTTCGAGAATGTTTCCAATATTTTCTCTTTACAAATAGATGATTTTAAAGATTAAAATTGGTTTTCTAAATTTAGGTTTTTTTAGAAGGTGGCACACTGAATCTCCGGCCCAAGTTTGTAAGTTTTCTGAGCCTTTCTGATTGTTTCTGAAATATCTGTTATATGCTTGTACAAAACCTTTTCATGGTACTTTAGTTATGGTAACACTGGAACTATAGAAACTCTGATAAGTAGACTGAGACTGTAGCTAGGCTACCGCAAAAGGAAACAAACTCAAACTCTGAATTACTGTTATTCATAAGACATCTGTAATAAACACTGAAACATTAAACTGATTCATAAAATTCTTAATCAGATAATACAAAATGAGTAAACGAGCAGCTTGTAGAAGAGGCCGTAGACGTGGTCGAGGTAATGCTCAGGCTGAATCTTCGTTTTCAGGACATGTGCTGGCAGCAGATGCACTGGTACCACCGGCAACGGAGGTAGAGTCTCATGATCTTGTGCCGGGGACGATGCTCTGTCCCAGGCAATGCTCTGAGTTTTGGAAAAGGTTGCTGGGGCAAGTATTGGAAACAGAATTCGGGGGTTTATTTTTGAGCAGCTCTGGGCTAATGGAATAGAGATATTTAGGGGCGTATCTGGTGTAGCTCCAAATGTGGCTGAGTATTGGTTAAAAGCCACAGAGCGAATTTTGGATGATCTGGACTGCTCTGTGGAGCAGAAGCTGAAGGGAGCCATATCGTTACTCAGGGATGAGGCTTATCAGTAGTGGCTCACGGTGAGAGATGGAACTCTTGCTGACAGTGTGACTTGGGAGTTGTTTAAGACAGCCTTCAAAGGAAAGTATGTTGGGGCTAGTTACGTGGACGCTCACCGGAAAGAATTTTTAAACTTGGTCCAAGGGAGTAAGTCAGTGGCTGAGTATGAGTCTGAGTTTCTGAGACTAAGCCAGTATGCTTCTGGGATTGTTGCTACATAGTATGAGCGTAGCATACGCTTCGAGGATGGTCTGAGAGATGAACTTAGGGTGCTGATTACTCCGCAGAGGGAGTGTAACTTCGTTGCTTTAGTGGAGAAAGCTAAGATAGCTGAGGAAGTGAAGCATATAGAAAGACATAATCGTGAGAAAGATCGAAACCATTTTAGGAGAGATTCAAGACTTTCAGGTGGTATAAACAAGAATGTTAAGAGAGCAAGGGTAATGGAGCCAGTTCGAGCAGTACCGATGAATGCTGTTAGACCGCAGGGTTGTAGAAATTGTGGGAAGATGCATATGGGTGAGTGTCGAAAATGTTCTTGTGCTTGTTTCTGATGCGGATCTATGGAGCATAGGGTTAAGGATTGTCCCCAGGAACCAGATCAGGTTCAAGTTTTAGAGCAGAGGGTCACTCAACCAGTGAGGGGTGGACCATAGTTTCTGAGAGGACGCGAGCAAGGCAGAGGTGGTAATGGAAATGGTCGAGGAAGAGGAGCGCCTGGTAGGGGTAATGGATTTGCTGAGGCTCGTCAGCCTGTGTTGGTGTATGCAGCTCATCACCGAGAGAAGGGTGGTGCACCTGACATCATAACTGGTACGTTTCTGATTTCTAGTATGCCATACACTGCGTTGATAGATGTTGGATCTACCCATTCTTATGTTGCATGTGCTATATCTGGGTCGCTGGGTGTGCGCTCTGAGGAGACCGTGAGTGGGGTATCTGTACTAAATCCTTTGGGTCACTCAGTTAGGGTAGATAAACTGTATAGAGATGTGCCTATAGAAACTCAAGGAAAAGTTTTCTCTAGATATCTGATGGAGCTACCTTTCAGAGAATTCGATCTCATTTTGGGAATGGATTGGCTTGTTAAGTATAGGGCTACTCTGGATTATACTGCTAAGCGAATAATGTTAAAGACCACAAAGGATGAGGAGGTTTTGGTGATAGGCGAGCGTAGGGATTATCTATCTAATGTGGTGTCGGCATTGAGAGCCGAGAAGTGGATTCGAAAGGGATGTGAGGCTTATTTGACATTTGTAAATCAATCAGAAACTAAGGATCTTACAGTGGATAAAGTTAGAACCGTCAATGATTTTCAAGATGTTTTTTTAGAGGAGTTTTCGGGTTTGCCCCCGAACTAAGAGGTTGAGTTTGGAATCGACTTGTTGCCTGGAACGACACCGGTGTCCATTGCACCTTATAGGATGGCACCGAAGGAGTTGGTGAAGCTGAAAGCCCAAATTCAAGGGTTATTGGATAGAGGCTTCATTAGACCAAGTGTATCTCCGTGGGGAGCACCAGTGTTGCTCTTAAAGAAGAAAGATGGGTCAATGCGAATGTGCATCGATTATCGGTAGTTTAACAAACTGACGATTAAGAACAAGTACCCACTACCGAGAATCGATGATTTATTCGACCAACTTAGAGGAGCTTCAGTATTTTCCAAGATTGACCTTCGATCTAGGTATCATCAGTTGAGGGTTAAGGAGGTGGATATTCACAAGACGACATTCAGAACTCGGTATGGTCACTAAGAGTTCT
Organism: Gossypium hirsutum; assembly: GCF_007990345.1. Taxonomy (NCBI): domain Eukaryota; kingdom Viridiplantae; phylum Streptophyta; class Magnoliopsida; order Malvales; family Malvaceae; genus Gossypium; species Gossypium hirsutum. The sequence continues at coordinate 93,963,730 of NC_053434.1, forward strand.
TGGTTATGCCATTTGGGTCGATGAAGGCACCTGTGGCATTTATGGATCTGATGAATCGAGTGTTCCAGCCATACTTGGATCGATTCGTGGTCGTCTTTATCGACGATATTTTGGTTTATTCTGAAACTGAGGAGAAGCATGATGAGCATCTTCGTATTGTGCTGCAAGTGCTGAGGGAGAAGGAGCTTTATGCGAAATTCAGTAAGTGTGAGGTTTGGTTGAGAGAGGTAACTTTCTTGGGGCATGTTGTCTCTGCTGAAGGGATCAAGGTGGACCCTCGAAAGATTGAAGCGATTCTGGAATGGAAGCCATCGAGGTCAGTGTCGGAAATTCAAAGTTTTCTGGGTTTAGCTGGGTACTATAGAAGGTTTGTAGAAGGATTTTCTGTGATGGCAGCGTCTTTGACAAAGCTTATAAGGAAGGGAGTACGTTTGGACTGAGAAACAACAGGAATCTTTTGAGAAGCTGAAGAAAGTTCTGACCGAGGCACCTGTACTGATTTAGCCGGAGTCTGGAAAAGATTTTACCGTATGCAGTGATGCATCCCATGTAGGGTTGGGCTATGTACTGATGCAAGAGGGTAAAGTGGTTGCTTATGCATCGCGACAGCTTAAACCACATGAAGTTAACTATCCTACTCATGATCTGGAGTTGGCAGCGGTAATCTTTGCGTTTAAGATTTGGAGACATTACCTGTACGGAGAAAGGTGTATTATATACATAGATCATAAGAGTCTTAAGTACTTGCTGACTCAGAAAGAGCTGAACCTTAGGTAGCGGAGATGGATAGAATTGCTTAAGGATTATGACTGCGCGATTGAGTATCACCCAGGCAAAGCTAATGTGGTGGCTAATGCCCTAAGTCGTAAAACTGTATCTGATCTGAGAGCCATGTTTGCTCGTTTGAGTCTGTATGACGACGGTAGTCTGTTAGCAGAACTGCAAGTTAGGCTGACCTTGGTGGATGAGATTAAGGAAAAATAGTAGAGGGATGAGTCCCTGGTTTCTCAATTCCGGCAGGTCAAGAATGGGGATACTTCTGAGTTTGGACTAAACAGTGAGGGAGTTCTATGTTACCGAGTTAGAGTTTGTATTCTGAAGGACTCTGACTTGAGGCAAGCAATTCTGAAAGAAGCTCATGGAGGTCTGTGTGCTATGCATCCTAGAGGGAGTAAAATGTATCGCGACTTAAAAGAGTTGTATTGGTGGCCTGGATTGAAGCGAGAGGTAACAGAAGTTGTGGGAAAATGTCTGACTTGTTAGAAAGTGAAAGCTGAACATCATGTACCTTCTGGACTTTTGCAGCCAGTGAAAGTACCACTTTGGAAGTGGGAGAGGGTAACCATGGATTTTGTGAGTGGGTTACCCTTGACACCGTTGAAGAAGGACTCGATTTGGGTAATTGTGGATACGTTGACCAAATCTGCTCATTTCATACCTGTCCGCACTGATTATTCACTTCAGAAGTTAGCCAAATTGTATGTGGCAGAAATAGTATGACTTCACAGAGTGCCAGTGTCGATTATTTCTGATCGAGATCCTAGATTCACATCTCGGTTTTGGAAAAAGTTTCATGAGGCATTGGGTACGCGATTGAACTTTAGTACAGCCTTTCATCCTCAGACTGATGGTCAGTCAGAAAGGGTTATTCAGATTCTGGAAGACATGTTGAGGGGATGCGTTATCGACTTTCAAGGCACTTGGGAGGATTACTTACCGTTGGCAGAGTTTGCATACAACAACAGTTATCAGGCAAGTATTCAAATGGCTCCTTATGAGGCACTGTATGTGCGAAGATGCCGTACACCTAGTTGTTGGACCGAGTTGGGTGAACGACAGGTTCATGGACCTGAGTTGGTGGCAGATACTGAGGATAAGGTCAAGTTGATTAGAGACCAGTTGAAGGAAGCATCTGATAGACAGAATTCATATGCAGATTTGAAGTGCAAGGAAATTGAGTACTCTGTGGGTGATATGGTCTTCTTGAAGGTTTCACCTTGGAAGAAAATATTATGGTTTGGGAGGAAAGGCAAGTTAAGTCCGCGGTTCATTGGCCCTTATCGGATTCTTAAGCGAGTGGGTCCAGTGGCTTATCAGTTGGAGCTACCTCCAGAGTTGGATAGGATTCATGATGTCTTTCACGTCTCCATGTTTAGGCGGTATCGTTGACCCTACTCATGTTGTGCCGGTTGTAGAGATCAAGGTCCAAACAGACTTGACTTTTGAGGAAGAGCCTGTGCAGATTTTGGATCGAGATGTTAAGATTTTGAGGAGGAAATTAGTTCCGCTAGTAAAGGTCCTGTGGCGTAATCATGGCAGACAGGAAGCTACTTAGGAGCCAGAAGTGGCGATGCGTCAACAATATCCTCATCTGTTTAATTCAGGTAAAAGTTTGAGGATGAAATTTCTTTAAGGAGGGTAGGGTTGTAACGCCCCAATTTTCGGGTTTTCTGTGTTTTTGTGATTTTTTTAAAATTTGTATGTGTTCTGGTTGGTTAAAATATATATTTTAGTAGGTTAGTGGGCCTTTGGAAGGCCTAAACTTAAGTTAAAACCATGGTAGTCCTCGGAATTTTAATTTTATGAACAGGTGATGCAATTGGCGTTTGGGCTTTTAAGAGTAAAGGGGTAAAAGATGACACAAAAAAGAGTGTGGTGTAGTGGCAAGGTTGCGCCACTTAGGGGACAGGGAACTGACGCCATAGAGGAAGCAAGGGGTCTAAGGTTCAAGTCTTGGCTCTTGCAATATCTTTTGGTTTTTCTTTTCAATAAATTTGGAAGCAAGTAGGTTTTCTTTAAAGTTTAATGTGTTGGATTTATGACACAAATGAGTTGATGGCCTAGTGGTGGTGGCGTGACTTGGCATGTGAGAGGACTTTGGTTCGAATCCCTTGGCACGCAAAGGTTGATTATTTTGCTATGTTGGGACGGCAAGATTTGGTGTTGGTTTTAAACTCTGGTGATTGAGGGATCCCACATCAGGAAGCTAACATAAGAGTAGATGGAGAGCTGGCTTTAAATAGAGCAAAGCATTAGGAGAGTAGGCATACCCTTCTTGGCTGATCCCTTTCGCTTTGTGACGTGCTCGTTTGGGTTGGGCGTCAGCTAAGAGTGTTTGGAGCGCGGATTAACTGCAGTCTTCTAACAGGTGTGTATTTCTCATTACTCTAGCAGTAGGACGGCTATTTCGGGCAGCGATGGGATGAAATGGGCCATGTGGTCCCAATGGGTCCGTAGGCCCAAGTGGATAAGTTGTAGAATTACTAAAATACCCCTGTAAGGTAGGACTACCGATTTACCCCTGTAGGGTAAAATGACTATTTTGCCCCTCGTGCGTAAATGACTAACTTATGTGATGATTGGGTTAGTTGACGTGGATTTTTGTTAGTTATCGTTAATTCGTAAGTCTAATGTGTTAGTGATCGATTATAGGATTATTGCGTGGGAGATATCGTCATCAATCGTCATCAACCAGGTGTGTAAACGACACCCTCCCTTAGACTGAATCGGTAAAAGCCGAAATACCGAAACATTGGTATTTTGTGAACTCGTGACCGTGCGAGCACTCATGAGACAGTTGTTAATGAATATGGTGCATTTGTATGATTAGAGTGCAGAGTGTGCATTTTCGTGCACAACGGTATTTTTGGGCTTAATGGGCTGAAAACGGGCCAATGGGCCAACGGGCCCACTTTGGTAAAAAGACGAGGTAAGTACTTTTGATTACTTGGTAAACGTTAAAAGGAGCATGAAACCTTAGCAATAGGTAATAATTACTGAAATACCCTTATGCATGCAAAATTACGATTTTACCCCTAGGGTTATTTTTTTCCTGAAAAGCATGATGTTTTGTTTCTATATACGTATGCCATGACATATTATTTCTGTTGCATGGGACATGGGTTTATATTGATGGAGGAAGCGTTCTGGCAGCCTCGCTGCAATCTGGCTGCTTTACCCACATATATATATCTGTTCTGGTGGCCTAGCCACAATATCTGTATCTGGTGACTTCGTCACAATATCTGGCAGCCTCGCTGCAATTTCTGTGGTGTATAACGGTTGGGTGGGTCGAGTAGTCTCCCCACATGGTGTAAGGCTGGTACGGAGGTGTTATGGACGGCTCTGGGTTGGGATTTCTACATTCATGATATATTTGTTCTGTATCTACTATGGGCCTATGGGTTTCATTCTGATTTCTATACTAGGCCAAGGCCCAGATAAGTCTGACTCTGAGGTTTGATCTGTTTTGGGCTATTGTTGGGTTATTTTACACACTGAGTTTGCCGAACTCACCCTTTATTTTCATCTTTGCAAGAAATCCCCAACCATAGTGGGCTTGGAGCTGTGAGGGATTCGAAGTGGCCACATCACCTGCAAAGTTGGTTTTTCTAAGTTAGTTTATTTTTATTATTTTTATATTCTGATTTAATTTTGGGTTTTAAGTTGTAATAAGGCCACTATTTAAATTCCTTTTTCCGCTATGGTTTTATTTTATGATTATATTTATACTATGTCGAAACTGCTAGTGTTAGGCTGCGCGGGTTTTCAAAATAAATGAACATTTTCAAGACTCAACAAGCACAACAAATGGATGGCCTAAAGATTGATAAACCGGCTTTTCATTCAACCACTATTTTTACAAAGACCACCCCAATCACTTAAACCAACGAATGCATACTAAGTCGTAAGTCCATGTGACACGTCAGATCTGGCCATAACGTCTGGGCCGGGTTTGAGGTGTTACAGACTTGCCTCACATAGCCAGACTACACGCCCATGTGTCCAGCCTGTGTGTTAGGCCGTGCCAAAAATAGGGGGCATTTTGTTTGTGACGTCAGCATACCAATTAGGGTCACATGGCCAGACGACACGCCCTTGTGTCTTGGCCTTGTTCGAGCCTGACTTACAATTGAAGGGTACCCAAGGGACACACGGCCGTGTAACATGACCGTGCGTTGCACACGGCTAAGACACACGCCCATGTCTCTACCTGTGTGGACAAAAATAGGCCATTTGAATAGCCAATTTGCCACCCCAATTGGGATCAACCTACAATAAAAGGAACAATCATATTTCTACCACCATTTCAGCCAATATTTATGCTAAAACATTCATCATTTATAACAAAACAATATCAACCATTTTCCTACTCATAAACCTTACCAACTCATGCTAAACATAAGGTAAGTTCATACCAAAACATTTCCTTCCATACACCATTCAATCTTAATTTAAACTTTCCAAGACTTACCAACTAAAACATACCACAACTGCATATTGCCATCACATACCATAAACCATTATCAACTATGAGTTCACGCACAAATTAGGCAAGTCACATGGCTAAGTATATATATTACAAAACATACTTCCACCACTACTAGCCTATACATTCCATACTTGAAAATATATTTTCAAAAATACCAGAATGAGATTCGATAGTGTGACGATCCTTGATGATCTCCGAGCTTGCAGCAGCTTTGATATCTATAAGACAATGTAAACACACACAAAGTAAGCTTTCAAGAGCTTAGTAAGCTCGTACCAAAAACAACAACAATATGTAATATGAAACATCAATACATAAGTACTTATAACTTCTCAACTCATCCATCAAGTCCATGCCAACACCAACTATATGTTTATACAAATTTAATAAACTCTTAAGCATTTTACCACCTACCTCATAGGTATTATACTTACTGGAACATTTTCATATTTATTCATTTTCAATCTCACCTCTTGTTCGAATACTTTAAAACTTTTCGAAGATCACCAATGCTTTAAATATCCGCACAGTTAGTGCTTAATGGTTAGCCAAAGCTAGAACGATTCCGCACACTTAGTTCCATCTCAATTAACTGAGACCAAGTTGGTATCGCACACTTAGTCCTCAAGTAGCCGAAGCTAATTCAAGTCACACACTTAGTGCCAAATACTTTTGATTCATCATCGTATTCGTCCAAATCAATTATATATATATCTATGCATAGTCAAAACAGCAACATGTACTTATAATATCATGTTCTACATACGAACTTACCTCGTACTCGAAATTGTCGACTTGAACGTTTATTCTACAATCTTCGACTTCCCTCGATCTAAGTCTGAAATCCTCTTTTCTATATCTATAGGTATTCAAAATTAATCCTTTTATTACTAAATCATTCAAAATAGTCGATATACACACAATTAGGGCATTTTTCAAAATAGCCCTCACATTTTCACGTTTTGACACTTTAGTCCCTAATTCTCAAAATCATAAAATACACAAAATTTGCTTGTACACAAGCTAAGCCGAATTCTCCTAGCTCTCATACAAGTCCATACATTTCATTTATTTCACATTTTAGTCCCTCAAAATAACATTTTTACAAATTAGCCCAAATTGCTCAATTTCATAAATAATCCAAAGACAACATATGTCAACCCAAAACATACCTTTCACAATTCATCAACTAACATCACAAAGCTCATAATTTCATCAATGGCATAACTCAAAATCATCAAAAAAATCAAAAATTGAGACATGGGCTTTATAGTACACTAAGAAATGATCACAAAAATGTAGAAATTATCAAAAACCGATCAAAAATCATACCTCAATTGAACTTTAACCTAGCCGAACCCTTAAGGCTTCTTTGCCTTTTATTTTCTTTGTATTTTTCGGCAAGAACAAAGATGATAATGGCCATTTTCATGTATATTAAGTTAACATTAACATGAATTATCAATTACCATTTTTAACCTTAATAAAAACATTATCAAAACACATATATTAAGGCCATTAATGTCTATTAACCATGTTAGTGGTCCAATTGCAACATAAGGACTTCACATATATAAAGCCAAGTCATATAGGCACTTTTAACATCTATCACACAGCTTTTACATTTTACACAATTAGGTCCTTTTTGCAAATTAAGCACACAAACAGTTAAATTTTCACACGAAACTTTCACACATATCAATTCACTTATAATAGGCAAAAAAAATAATATTAAAATATTTTTCTAACTCGGATGTGTGGTCCTGGAACCACTATTCTGACTAGGATCAAAATCGAACTGTTACAATTCTCCCCTTTAGGGATTTTCGTCCTCTTCAATACCATGTCGATGCCACATCACTTTAACTAATGAAAATTTCTTATTTCGCAGCTCTTTAACTTCTCGAGTTAAGATATGAATCGACTTTTCTTCGTTAGTCATATCAAACTGAACTTTATCTCAGATGGAGGAATCACGTGCGGAGGATCAGATCTGTATCGTCGAAGCATCGATACGTGAAACACATTGTAAATCTTTTCTAACTCTGGTGGCAATAAAAATCTATATGCTACCGGCCCAATACGCTTGATAATCTCATACAGCCGGATGAACCTCGGACTCAATTTGCCTTTTCTACCAAACTAAAGCACTTTCTTCCACGGAAACACTTTCAAAAACACTTTATCGCTGATCTCAAACTCAATGTCTTTTCTTTTCAAATCCGCATATGATTTCTGACGATCAGATGCTGCTTTCAAACTATCTCGGATCACTTTTACTTTCTGTTCAGTTTTTTTATCAAAAAAACCCTGTGAATCTTATTTTTGCTGAGCTTAGTCCAATACAAAGGTGTATGGAATTTGCAACCATATAAAGCTTCGTATGGTGCCATTTTAATGCTCAACTGAAAAATATTATTATAAGAAAATTCAATCAAAGGAAAATATTATTCCCACATACCTTCAAACTCAAGAATAAAACATCTCAACATATCCTCAAGTATCTGAATAATCCGCTCAGGTTGACCGTCTGTTTATGGATGAAAAGCGGTACTAAAGTGCAATTTAGTACCCATAGCATCTTGAAACTTCTTCTAGAATCGTGATGTAAATCTCAGGTCTCTATCTGACACTATGGATAACGACACACTATGCAATCTCACGAAAATAGAAATGTATAACTCAGCTAATTTATCAAGTAAGTAATCAGATAGAACCGAAATAAAATGAGCTGATTTTGTCAAACGATCAACTACAACCCAAATTGCGTCTTTCTTTCTCGGAGACAGGGGCAAACCCGAAACTAAATCCATGGTCACTCGATCCTATTTCCACTTCGAAACCATAATCGGTCATAACAAGCCAAATGGAACCTGATATTCAGCTTTAACTTGCTGACAGATCAAACATTTATATACAAATTCTGAGATGTCTCTTTTCATTCCATACCACCAATAATGTTGTTTTAGATCATTATACATTTTCATACTACCCGGATGCACAGATAAATGACTACTGTGAGCTTCACTCAGAATCATCTGAATTAACTCTGGATTTCTCAGAACACAAATTCGATCTCGAAATCCTAAACAATCATCTTTATCAACTCTGAATTCTGAACCAGTCCCTACATCATACTGAGTTGGTTTAAATGAAATCTCATTATCAATCTTCTGAGCTTTGATAATCTACTATAAGAACAAAGGTCTTGCTTTTAATTCAGCTAAAATTGAACCATCATCAGACAAAACCAAATGATTGTTCATCACACATAGAGCAAATAACGATTTTTGACTCAAAGCATCAGCAACAACATTTACTTTTCCCGGGTGATAATCAATCACAAGTTCGTAGTCTTTTAGCAATTCTAACCATCTTCTCTATTGTAGATTCAAATATTTCTGAGTCATCAAATGGTTCAAACTCTTATGATCAGGGTATATGTGACACTTCTCATCGAACAATTAATGGTGCCAAATCTTTAGAGCAAACACAATCGCAGCTAGCTCAAGATCATGAGTCGGATAGTTCTTTTCGTGCGGTTTTAACTGTCTCGAAGCATAAGCAATGACTTTTCCTTCTTGCATTAAAACACATCCCAGGCCGATCAATGAAGCATCATTGTAAATCACAAATTCTTTACCAGGTTTGGGTTGTACTAAAACTGGGGCTTTAGTCAACAAGGCCTCCAACATATCAAAACTATTCTGACACTTTTTAGACCATTCAAACTTCACATCTTTCTGTAACGGTTTTTTTAACGGAGTTGCAATAATCGAAAAACCTTTCACAAATCTTCTATAATAACCAGCAAGTCCCAGAAAACTACAGACTTCAGAGACATTCCTCGGAGGTTTCCAATCCAAAATAGCTGAAATTTTACTCAGATCAACTCAGATACCATATGCTGATACAGTATGACCCCAAAACCCACTTTTTCGCAACCAAAATTCACATTTACTGAACTTCGCATATAACTGTTTATCTCGCGGAGTCTGTAACACTATTCTTAGATGCTCGACATGTTTAGATTCATCACGTGAATAAATCAATAAATCATCGATGAATACAACAACAAATTAATCTAAATACGGTCTGGAAATTCTATTCATCAAATCCATAAAGATAGCAGGTGCGTTAGTTAATCCGAAAGGCATAAGTAAGAATTCATAATGGCCATACCTCATTCTGAAAGCAGTTTTCAGAATGTCTGAATCTTTCACTCGTGATAATATCCTGATCTCAGATCTATTTTTGAAAACACAGCAGCTCCTTTCAACTGATAAAACAAATCATCAATTCGGGGTAGAGGATATTTATTCTTGATAGTCACTTTATTCAACTGACGATAGTCTATACACATTCTCATCGTACCGTCTTTCTTTTTCACGAATAGAACCGGAGCACCCCAACGTGAGAAACTCGGTCTAGCAAACCCTCGATTAGTCAACTCTTGCAACTGAGACTTTAATTCTTTTAGTTCAGTCGGAGCCATTCTATATGGAGCTATCGAAATCGGAGTAGTACCAGGTATCAATTCAATGCCAAATTCTACCTATCTGACCGTAGGTAATCCCGGAAGTTCTTCAGGAAACACATTAGGGAACTCACAGACAACAGGAACAGATTCAACTTTCTTTTCTGATACTCTCGAATCAATCACGTATGGAAAATAAGATTCACAACCCTTTCTTACAATACTCAAAGCTTTCATCGAATATATTGTAGCAGGCAATCCATTCAAATCACTAGATTCAATTTTGACTATTTTATCATTCTTGCATCTCAAAACAATAGTTTTCCATTTGTAATTCATCACAGCATCATGCAAAGTTAACCAATCCATACCCAGAATTATATCAAACTCATCAAAAGGCAATAACATTAGATTAGTCAAAAAATAATTATCTCCAAACATTAAAGGACAATTCTTGCATACTTTATCAACCAGAACACATCAACCTAGGGGGTTCGAAACTCTAATTACAAATTCAGTAGACTCTACAGGCAAAGTCTTACTGCTCACTAAGTTTACACATATATATGGATGTGTTGATCCAGGATCTATCAAAGCAATCGCAAAAGTATCATAAAGAGTAAATGTACCCGTAGTCACGTCCGGTGATGAAGCTTCCTCGCGAGCTCGAATGGCATAAGCTCTGGCAGGTGCACGAGCCTCTGATCTAACAGCTGTGTCTTTCGTTCCTCTTTGACTACCACTTATATTTCTCGAATTTCTGGGAGGTCTATCATGAGAAGCATTACCACTTTGTCTCGGATTCTGAACATTATCTTTTTCAGCTAAACTTGGGCAATCTTTTATAAAATGATTTCTTGAACCAAAACTATAACCAGCTCGGTTATTACTATTTCCCCAACATTCACCAAAGTGTCGTCTTCCACATTGATCACACTTAAGCTTTTCATTCTTTGCATTATCAACACTGGAAATAGAAGTAGTTGAAGATTTGAAATTCGATTACGATCTAGCACAATCTTTGTTCGAATGTCCCACGCTAGTTTTTGAACGACTGCTATCATCTCTAAACTTCTTTGATCCAGATTGGAATGATTTGCCAAATGATCTATTTTGTACCTCTCTAGCTTCAAAATCAGCTTTCCTTTTCTCTTTCCTGAGATCTTCATCTTTACATGCTCGTTCAATAAGCACTACAAATTTTTTTATTTCCAAAATCCCTACTAACAGACGAATATCTTTGTTCAAACCGTCTTCAAATCTCTTGCACATTATTACTTCTGAAGATACACATTCACGAGCATACTGACTCAACCTTACAAATTCCCATTCGTATTCTGTAACAGACATACGGCCTTGTTTCAGGTCGAGAAACTCTTTGCGTTTCTGATCAATGAATCTCTGACTAATATATTTCTTTTAGAATTTAGCTTGGAAGAAATCCCACGTAACCCGTTCACTAGGAACCATAGACGTCAAATTTTTCCACCATTGATACGTTGTATCTCTCAGGAGTGAAACGGCACACATTATACATTCCTCAGGATTCAAAGACAATTCTTCGAACACTCGTATTATATTCTCTAACCAGAACTCGACTTTCTCAGTATCATTGTTCATTGTAGCTCGGAACTCTTCAGCCTCATATTTTCTAATCTTATTAACTGGTGGTCTACTTAACTGTACCAAATTCACAGGTGGCATAACAGGAGTTTGAGGAGAATTAACAGGGGGTGGAGGTGGTTGTACAGCCGGATTGGTTCTAATGTATTGGGTGAACCAATCATTCATCATCTGATAGATGGCTTGTTTAGCCTCACCATCACGGCTACTCATAGCCGGTCGAGAATCAACTTGCACCGTCCCTTGCGCAGGAGTAGGCGCTTGCTTTCAACATCATCTGCTACAACTCTTTCGGGATCCATTGCTATATAAAAGCACATTTCAATGTCAAGATTCATCACACTATCGTAATTCATAAATACGGCTGTGTGGTCTGGCCGTGTGACCCTAATTGGTATGCTGACGTCACAAACAGAATACCCCCTATTTTTGGCACAGCCTAGCACACGACCTGGACACAAGCGTGTGCATAGCACACGGGCGTGTAGTCTGGCCATGTAGGGCAAGTCAGTATGTATGCCCTGTTTGGCCACGGTTTAGACACACGGGCGTGTGTATTGCCATGTGAGGCACACGGCCTGATCACACGGGCGTGTGACCTTTTAAAAGTTGAAAATTTTTATATGTTCTGGAACTTTTATATGTTGTCATTTTGATCCCGAATGCATGTTAAAGTATTGTATACTGAATTTTATGTTCTTGATGAATGTGAATGAATGACTTTTATTGTAATGAGATGATATTTGATGCTTGGTTATTTTAAACTATGTCATAAGTTCTATAATGCCTCATAACTTATCCCGGCGACGGATACGAGTTAGGGTTGTTACATTATGAACACCTAATTGCTACTCTAAAATGGTTGATGAGAGCCTCTTTTGTGATATCCCTAATTTAACCCTAGTCGGGAAGTGGTTTCGGGACCACGAAACCGAGTCACAAAAATATTTAAATACCTTATTCCATGCCAAATATATGTGAAAATGCATGTGTAAATTTTTAATTCTTTGATTTAGTTAATTTGAATGTGAATTGAAATAAAAAGGACTCATGTGAAAGGATTTAAATATATGTGGCTAATTTTAAGAGATTAATAAAAGAATGAAGTAAAATAAATGGAGTTGCATGTCAAATATCCATTTTCTAAGGTTAGTGGCCGGCCATACTTTGAATGGAATTATTGTTTTTTTTGTATTTTAATTGTAAAATAAAGCTTAGTGGAATGTTATTATAATGGTGAATTAAATAATAAAAGAATTTGGTGAAAAGAACAAGGTAGCTCTTTTGTGTTCTTTTTAGCCAAAAATCAAATAAGAGAGGGGAGAAAAGTCTAAAACCATTCGGCACTTTGATATTCTTCATGAGGTGAGTTTCTTGATTAAAATTTGATGGAAATTTGATGTTTTTGGGATGGATGTTAAGCTAGTTAGGCAACCAAAGGTTCAATTTTTTTGTTATGTGGTTATATGTGCATTTCGGCCATGGTCTTTGCTTGAATTTGAGATTTGTAATGTGATTTTCCTAAATTGTCTATGAATTTTTGGTTGTTGATTTCATGGTAATGGTATAATGAATCCATGATTTGAATCCATGAAAATTTAGTAAGGTTGCATTCGGCAACTTGCTTGGAATTATGAAATGATGTCCAAAATTTGTAATTCATGCTTAAATATTGAAATAGAGCTTACAATTAATAGAACCATGTAATAATTGAGGATTTTATGTGTTAAATTTTGGATGTTGGAGTTTTAGCTTTGAAATAGTTGTTAGATGAGTTATAAAGTACTAAAAATTGGAAAGAGAAAGAGCTTAAGGCATGGTTAGTATTCGGCCATGATGAGAAGTAAGAAAATGAATGTTGTGGTTGAGATGATTGCGGTGGTGATCTCGAAGCTAAGTGATTATCGGCTAGGGTGTTATGTATATTTAAGTGCCGAGTGTGGACAAAAACATTTAGTAGAATAATTTTTAATTATATGCTTGAGTGTACAGTTTGTAAGAAGTAAATTTATGGATAAGCTTGATAGATGTTGTTGAGGCTAATTTAAGAGCTTTGTGGCATATAATCCTTAGAAAAACTATGTTTGTGGTTATAAAAGATTTTGGGCATTCGGCTACTCGAGGAAAGATGAGAGACATGCTTATATGTTTATATGCGTATTACCGAACATGATTGTGAATAATGATACTAATAAAATGGTTTGTAAGTTATTAATAAGGGTTTTTGACATAGATACTTGTAAATAAGACAAATGCTACATATTTGGAACCCTTACATGGTATTTCGGCTTTAGTTAATTATTTTAGAAATTGAAGCTAAATGTTATAAGGAATAAGTGTATTTCTTGCTAACCGAATTATAATATAATCGAATGTGGTTTTACACAATAGTGATGTGATAAGTTTAAATTTGGTTCATTAGCTCAAGAACTCAAGGAAACAAAGTCGGATCGTGGAAAAAGGGAAATTGGTTGAATAGTCGGAATTGACGTACATTAGCGATCGAGGTAAGTTTTAAGTATTAAAGCCTATAATGTGATTGAGTATGATATGTTAAGCACATATTAAAAGAATCATAACTCTATTGTAAATTTTTATGCATATAGCCTAATGGCTATTATGAAGTATAGGTAAGTTATTGATATGATATGTTGCCAAATGGATATGATATTATGAAGTGCTAAAAGGATATGTCAGAAGAGTAAATTTGTGATAAGCCTGCTTAGGACAGCAGCAGTAACATGAATTTAGAAAATCACCATAAATTTTTGGAGTTGAATTAGGGGCTGAATAAATTATGAAATTAAAGCTTAATGAGTCTAGTTTCTTATAAAAGAAACCGTGTAAGAAAATGAATTTCCGATAATGAGATATTTAAAGTTGTGTCAGACAGTGCAGAATGACACTGTAATCCTCTGTTCTGTTTTTAGAAAATCATTATAAATTGTACAAATATTTTTAAAAGACAAAATTTATATTCTAGATGCCTTAGTGAGTCTAGTTTCAAATGAAATAAACAAGAACATATTTTGAATTTTTTACAATGATAAATTTGATTTGTAGTGAAGAGTGGTCAGAATAGTCAAACAGTGAAATAGGGGAAACTTTAAGAAAAATCTGGTATTGATTGGACAAACAAAAAATTCTGAAAATTTTATGGATAAAATATATATGATTCTATTTTCAGGGAAAATTAACGGCACTTCATTTTGAGTTTCGTAGCTCCATTTACGAATAATTTAATGACTGTTGCTAAGGAAAAACAGCTTGTGCTGAATTTGTGATTATGTTGTAAACCTTAATAAAACTATTTGAGTTGCTTATAAGCTATCGATTAAATATTGGTAATCAAAATACCAAATCCGTATTAAAGTGAAGCTATAAGCCGTAAATGACTAGTATACCTAGTCAATTTTGTTATGATGAAATTGATGTACAAGATATGTATATGTGATAAGGCCTAATGGCCGATGTGATGAATGTGAAAGTGTATATATGTGATAAGGCCGAATGGAAAATGTGATGAATGTGAAAGTGTATATATGTGATAAGGCCTAATGGCCAATGTGATGAATGGGAAAGTGTATATATGTGATAAGTCCCGAAGGACATTTGTGCCAGTACTATATCCGGGTTAAGATCCCGCAGGCTTTATGCGAGAATATTATTCTGAATTAATGTCCGCAGGCTTCGTGCTCGTGCTATATCCAGATTTTAAAGGCTCGAAGATTCAAGTAAGACTTTGATATTGAGTATCCGCAGTAAGTTACCATCAAATAAGTATTACGTATTTAAAGATGTTCAGGTACGTATTACTTACTCGTCGGTGGATTGATTTCAAAGTGAATTATTAGTATCAAGAAGGTATGTAAATGTGATCAATATGATAACTCCAAATATGAGAATGATCTAATTGGTAATGGTATGCTTGTATAATGAAGTATGGGATGAAATATTCTTATGTATTAGTGCATATTCTGCCCAAAAGCCTTATGATTTGAGTACGGGTTGGGTTCAGCTAGATATGCCAGTACAAGGTAAGGATTATATTCTGTAAACTTACGTATATGTAATAAGGAATATGTTTGGTTCTTTAGGTGCCTACAGTAATTTAATACTTGTCATGTTCAAATACTTGAAAATATGGATGTGATTATGAACAAGTGGAAAGGATTATTGAAAGTTGTAAATTGGTGAAGAATGTGCTTTGGAAATATTCGACCATCTAGGTCACTATTGTACGAAAGTATATATATGTGATAGTTAAGTTATGCGTTTATTGATATTATAGTTCGAGATGAAGCTCTAGATTAACTTCATCGAACAGTTGAAATGAATGACCAAAGATATTGAATGAAAACACTTTGCGACTTAAAGCTCAAGGCTAAAGAAAGGCGAATTAAATTATCTGAAATTTTGGCTAGGTATATTGGGTCAAATGAGATTTTACCTAGATTAAGTATATGTGAAAAACGTCATTGATTCAACAAAATTATTGTTTTGCTTAAAACTTACTAAGCTTACGAAAGCTTACTCCGTTCGTTCATGTTTTTGGTCTGTAGGTTGTGGATTCTGACTACTAGCTCAGGGATCGTCAGGACTTCATCACACTATCTACCATTACGGTAGCCATGAGATTGGATTATCTTATGGCATGTATAGAATAGACTAGTAGCGAAAGAATAATTTGGTTATTGTATATAAGCCATGCGAAAATGGCATCTTTTGAATGTTTACTTATAGAAGTTTACATTTTATCCCTGGCTGTGTTTAGTGTTTATCCAAATGGATGATCTAAAAAAAAAAGAAAAAAAAAGTTTTACCGTTCTGTCATGAGTTACAAGTCCGGTAATGCCCCTTACTTATTCCGGCGATGGTTACGGGATAGGGGTGTTACATCTTTCCTAAGAGAAGAACTCGGTACTTGAACAAAAAGGGAAATGGGATGGAAAAATGGAGAAAAAAGTGAGAGAGGAGAAGAGAGAATGAGAGAATGTTATGGGAATGAGGGATGGTTTGAATGATTAGCAAGGGGTGGCTTTTATAGCTGATTGTGGCTTCTAAAAATAGCAAATTCCAACAGCCAAAGAGACCCTATGGCCAGCCATCTACTTTGCAAAAGTTGAGATTTTCAACTTTGCTAAAAATAGCCTGGGGCAAATCTACAAAGCCACAATTAAAGGTGGGGTTTGAATGCAATTTGGAAGTCTTCCAAGGGCCTTTTTGCAAGCATATTTAATCAGATAAAATGCTGATTTAGGTTAGCATATGGACGGTTTTGGGCTACCTAATTAGTGGCTGGTTCGGTTCACTCAATATGGTTCGACCAGTGCGGTTCAACTGGACCCTTTGTCCATAATTAATTAAAAATAATTTATTTAACCCAAATTAAACGGGGAATAAATTAAAATTAATTAAATTATGAATTACTACACATTTCTGGACAATCTTAGGCTAGAAATTAATGTACCCCGATACTTCAAATTGCTTCTCGGTTTTGTGCTTTCAAATGTGTCAGCCGAGCCAATTTTCGCCCTTTGCGCGAATCTGTCGAAAATAGTCAAAATTAAGTATAAAATTAACTAAAATTCACTATGTTCATATTTTTAACACAATTTAATTATTTTATAATTTTTAATTATTTTTTGACAAGAATTTAACTGGTTTTGCACTAATTTAAGTAAAAATGGGTATGAAAAGTATATAAATTTTTGTGTTTCCACACCCCCAAATTAATTCATTGCTCGTCCCGAGTAATGCACAAATTTTGAAAAGAATTTATCGAAAACACTTTTGAAAAACTCCTTCAGAACAACATTCTCCCTAAAATTATAAATTTGGTATACTCATGCTCAAAAACAAGAAATATGATAGTTATGCTACTTAAGTATAACGTTCAAATTAGATTAAACAACTTATTATAATAACAAATTTTAGACTAAATGCTTTTGTAACAAGGACATGTTAACCCTTACCAATTTGATTTTTATTCCTTTATTCAAGACTAAGCTGTAATCATTAAGTTTAACTTATGTCTTCATATGTTGATCATAGCAATTTCTCTCAACTAATGTAGGTAGCATTAGGATTTTGAATCAATAGGTCTTTATCAAGGTTGTAACGTGGCTTGGCTAGGGGTAGGTGAAAGATGGATAAATTTTGGCTTAAAGCCCTAGACTCAGTGTCAATCGAACCTTCGAAATTTTTACCTTTGATACACCAACTTGACTTTTATATGCTCTTTTGTACATCTCTTTCAAATACATGTGCTCTTCTTTTATTTTTTTAAGCTAAAACGAGCACTTACTTTGTATACTGCAATTATCAAGCAATTGATACTTCTTTTCAACTCCCCCAAACTTATTTTCAAAGAACATTTTGAATAGTACTGAGTCTAGTGTTTGGGAAAATTTTAATATCATTAAGCGAAAAGTAATGGCAAAATATTGCAAGGGTCGAAATAAAATTAGGCCATATAGTCTCAAAGATGGGTTTCAAAGGATAAAATTTACCATGGTGGGCTTGAAAGGCTCAAATAGTCCAAACAATAGTTACCTAAATCATTTCCAACGTTCCATGCTCCCTAGGATTTCGCCTCAATAATTTACTAAGTCAATTCTTGTAACACCCCTAACCTGTATCCAATCACCGTATTAAGGTTAAGAGATATTACCGAACTAAACATTTAATTATCATATTCACATAGTCATTAAACACAATCCGAAATCAAGCTGAAAACTATACAAACATCCAAGATCATATGCCATATTCGTATGGCTAAATATTTACATTTACAAAATATCGTTCACAACAGTCTAACCTATACATGCCACATCAACTCAAAAATATAATAGTACCAAAATGATCGATAGTGTGATGAACTGCTGATGATCCATGAGTCGGTGGCCAAAATCGACAATCTAAAAAAAAAAGAGAAACAAATAGCAGAGTAAGCTTTCATAAGCTTAGTAAGTTTTAAGCAATACAAACAATTAAAACTTGTCATTTAAATCGAGCATTTAGTATCACAAAACTCGTATTCTAATTACAAATCACTTGGCCGAATATACACAAGTACACCAATTATAAAGCCTATTGGCCGGATATATATATATATGAATACACAAAGAAATTTCGGCACATACTTTACTTTACTTTACAGCTCATACAATTAATTTAAGTCACATACTTTCATATAATGACAGACATCGACCGAATAGGTCATTCTCTTATTCGTAGATATAGTAATCATCCACACACATATATCGTTCTTTGATACTAATAATTCACTTTAAAATCAATTCACATATGTGTACATAATACGTACCTGGCCATCATAATGTATCATACATAATCAATAGTAGTTTACCTCGAACATTTGAATTCATAATCTTACTCGAATCACCGGCGTTAAGCCTGCTAGGTTTAAAACCCGAATCCAGTCACCAGCACAAAGCTTGCGGAACTTTAAGCCCGAATATAGTACCAGCACTAAGCCTGCGGGATTTAACCCGGATATATTACCAGCACGAAGCCTGCGGGATTTAACCCGGATATATTACCAGCACGAAACCTGCGGGATTTAACCCAAATATATGTTACCAGCACGAAGCCTGCGAAACTTAACCCGGATATGTATCAAGTGCCAAGCATATTTACTCACATGATAACTCAATTCACATAACATATCATATTAGTAATTCAATTTATTCACTCGAATATAAGCACAAAAAAGATACACCTTCAACTTAACTTTCGGTTTAATATTCATACACAAGAACACATAACCATTTCACTATCCCAACTTAACTCCTAATAACCATTCGATTACATGCCATATACTCAATTTAGTTATCAAACAACCTCATTCAAGTAGAGACAATAGGTCACAATTCATCTATCATACTTATCTCTTGACATCATCAATTATATAATAAATGTGACTACTCAAAACTTACTTCGGTATATTCGAACGATCGCGGATTGGCTACTCTATTACTTTCTCTTTTCCCCTATCCAACTTTGATCCTCCTTGCTCTTGAGCTTAATTAAAACAAATAGATTTGTTTAATTACTTAACCAATATTATTTACTTATTAATCACATTCGGCAATCACATATCAAATTCAATATGTATTATAATTTATATAAATATGCCATGATTCAAATTTCATATTTATTTATAACCGAAAATGGCAAGAACTTATCAAGCCATGAAAATCACTTATAGCTCAAACACAAAATGATCATATAGCCCTAATGACCGATTATTCAACTTATACCTAGTTCATATACACAAGCAAAACTTACATAGTTTATGTTGCTTTCTTATACACAAATTTAACCATCGCAAATATTTTATCAAGAAACAAACTAATCATTTTAGCCAAATTTTCTATTACCAAATAAATCACATATATATAACACTACTCATTACATATATACATCAACTATCAAAAATTCCCACTCCTTAGCTATTTTCGAATGCTTATATAAGTCTTGAGTCATCTTTAACACATTTATCAATCTCCCAATTTAACTTAATACAAAAATAATATCATTTAAACAGCCAACACCAAAACATTTGCTCAAATGGACCTAGCCGAATACCCCACTTAGCTAAATGATTCACACAAATCACTAATAGCCAACTCAAATTCATCCTTAATTTCTCCTATAACGAAATTCATCAAAATTTAATAAGAAATACAACAAATTCCATGATTGAATTTGCATTTATAATAAAACAAAATCCTTGCATCTTGTCAATATGTCCAATTGCAAAAATTGCTTAATTCATCACCTAAGCAACATGAAACTCCATTACAATCACAATTATTCATTCCTTAAAACCAACATTCAACTATCAATAATTTAGCAAAACTCATGTAAATGGTCGAATGCTATATCCTCAACCAAAACTAAAGTTTTAACATGGGCTACGTAGGAAACTATGTAATTAACTAAATTTTCACAAGAATTTGAAGATAGCACATGAAACATACCTTAATTTGGATGCTAAAATAGCTGAAAGTTTGATCTCTCCTATCCCCTCGTTTTTTTTTTCTGAAAAAATCGGCAATGAAGAACAAAAGTAATTAACCTTGTTTTTTTCACCCATTTACTTATTTTATTATAATATAAAATTATTATTACATATTATAATACATTTATATATATAAATACATATAAAATTTATACTTTTTCAACTACTAAATCACATGGCCGGCCACTATAAAAAATATGGCAATTTGACATGTACATCCTTACGATTTTTAAACCATATAGTAATAAGCCATCACATAATTACCTAGTACATTTTCAAAATTCTCACACAAGTCCCTTTCAATAAATTTCAATCAAAGCACCACAAATTCAAATATGCATTTTCACACAAATTAAGCATGAAATTTAACATTCAATTATTTTCACGACTCGGTTTAGTGGTCCCGAAACCACTTCCCGACTAGGGTCAAATTAGGGCTGTCACAACTCTCCCCCACTTAGAAATTTTCGTCCCCGAAAATCTTACCAGCAAATAAATTTGGGTATCGTTCTTTTATAGAGTCCACAAGCTCCCAAGTAGCTTCTTCCACCCCGTGCTTGACCCACAACACTTTCACTAGTGAAATTTTCTTATTCCGCAACTCTTTCACGTTGTGTGCCAAAATACGAACTGGTTCCTCTTCGTAACTCAAATCAGATCGAATCTCAATGTCAGAAGGACTAATCACATGTGATGGGTCAGATCTGTAACGTCAAAGCATCGAGACATGAAAAACATTGTGAATCTTTTCAAGTTCAGGGGGCAAAATCAATCTGTACGCTACCGGCCCAACTCGTTCTAATATCTCATATGGCCCGATGAACCTCAGACTCAACTTGCCCTTACGGCTGAATCTGAGCACTTTTTTCCAAGGTGAAACTTTAAGAAACACTTTATCTCTGACTTGAGATTCAATGTCTTGCCGTTTTAAATCCGCATAGGATTTCTGATGATCTGATGCTGCCTTAAGACTGTTACGGATAACTTTTACTTTCTATTCGGCATCTTTAAGTAAATCAACCCCGAAGATTCTACTTTCATTGAGCTCAGTCCAAAACAACGGTGTACGGCATTTACGACCGTATAGAGCCTCGTAAAGGCCATGTTGATGCTAGATTGGAAACTATTGTTGTAAGCGAACTCAATCAAAGGCAAGTACCGTTCCCACGGACTACTAAACTCAAGGATACAACATCTCAACATATCCTTAAGTATTTGAATTACTCGTTCTGATTGACCGTCCGTCTGAGGATGAAACGCGGTGCTAAAATGTAGCTTGGTACCCAAAGCGTCTTGTAATTTCTTCCAAAACCGCGAGGTGAATCTTGGGTCTCTGTCAGACACAATAGAAATAGGTACCCCGTGTAATCTGACAATCTAAGAAACATACAATTCAGCTAGCTTCTCGAGTAACCAGCACGTACGGGAATAAAGTGAGCCAATTTAGTCAATCTATCCACGATGACCCAAATCGCATCTTCCTTGCTCGGTGACAAAGGCAACCCAGCCACAAAATCCATAGTAACTCGATCCCACTTCCACTCGGGTATCATAATCGGCTGGAGCAATCTTGAAGGCACTTGATGTTCTGCTTTCACTTGTTGATAAATTAAACACTTCGATACAAAGTCAGAAATGTCACATTTCATACCATGCCATCAATACTAATGTTTCAAATCATTGTACATTTTTGTACTACCCGGATGAAATGATATCCGACTGCAATGAGCCTCTCTCAAAATCATCCGAATAATCTCTGAATCTCTCGAAATACATAATCAGTTTCTGAACCTCAAACAGTCATTGCTATCAATCATGAATTCTGAATTCTCATTTGAAATACAAAATGCTCGTTTTGCTACTAAGTCATTATCATCCTTTTGAGCTTCACAGATTTGTTGAATCAATAACGGTTTGGCTTTTAACTCTGTTACTAACACATTATCGGCAGACACAGACAAGTGTACATTCATCGCTCGCAAAGCAAAGAGTGATCTGCGACTTAAAGCATCGGCAACCACGTTAGCCTTTCCAATGGTAGTCAATGACAAGCTCATAATCTTTCAGCAATTCGAGCCAACGTCTTTGTCTCAAATTCAAGTCTCTTTGAGTCATCAAGTATTTGAGGCTTTTGTGATCAGGATACACATGACACTTTTTCCCGAACAAATAGTGTCGCCATATTTTTAAAGCGAAGACAATGGCAGCTAATTCGAGATCATGGGTCAGATAGTTTTTCTCTTGTGGCTTCTACTGTCTTGAAGCGTAAGCTACAACTCTGCATCAACATGCAACCCAACCCATTTAAGGACGCATCACTGTAGATCACAAACTCTTTATCAGATTCAGGTTGCACTAACACTGGAGCTTCGGTCAAATAGGTTTTTAGTTGGTCAAAACTTTTCTGGTACTTTTCTGACCACTCGAATTTAACATCTTTCTGGAGTAACTTCGTCATCGGCGTGGCTATCATCGAGAAACCTTTTACAAACCGTCTGTAGTATCCGGCAAGTCCCAAAAAGCTCTAAACTTCAGTAACATTTCTCGGAGGCTTCCAATCAAGTATAGCTGAAATTTTGCTTGGATCAACTCGAATACCCGATGCGGATACCACATGCCCCAAAACGCTAACTTTTCTCAACCAGAACTCGTATTTATTGAATTTCGTGTATAACTGCTTGTCTCGTAAAATCTATAATACTAATCTCAGGTGCTCGGCATGTTCAGTTTCATCGTGTGAATAAATCAAGATGTCATCTATAAACACAACTACAAACCGGTCCAAATACTGTCTGAAAATCTGATTCATCAAGTCCATAAATACCGCAGGGGCATTAGTGACCCCAAACGGCATCACTAAGAACTCATAGTGACCGTATCTCGTTCTGAAAATGGTTTTAGACACATTTGAATCTCAAACTCGCAACTGATAATAACTTGATCTCAAGTCTATCTTCGAAAACACTGAGGCACCTTTCAGCTGATCAAAGAAATCGTCGATACGCGGTAATGAATATTTATTCTTTATCGTTACCTTATTTAATTGACAATAGTCAATGCACATTCTCATGGTTTCGTATTTCTTTTTTACGAGCAATACTGGTGCACCCCAAGGTGAGAAACTCGGTCGAGCGAAACCTCTATTAGTCAACTCTTGCAACTGAGCTTTCAATTCCTTTAATTCAGTTGGTGCCATACGATACGGAGCTATCGAAATCGGTGTAGTCCAGGTACAAGTTCAATGCCAAACTCTACCTTCCGAACAGGTGGTAATCTCGGTAACTCCTCAGGAAAAACATCCGGATATTCACAAACCACTGGCACTGATTCAAGCTTCTTTTCTGACTATTTACTATCCAGTACGTATACAAGATATGCTTCACGCCCTTTTTTTCACATATTTCTTAGTCAACATCGAGGATATTACTACCGGTAACCAGTTCAAATCGGTAGACTCCACTCGGATTATTTCATCATTCGAACATCTCAAATCAATAGTCTTTCTTTTGCAATTCACAACTGCATGATGTACAGTCAGCCAATCCATGCCGAGAATAACATCGAATTCATCAAACGGTAAAAGCAACAAATCGACCGAAAAACATGAACCTCAGATTATCAGGGGACACTTCTTGCATACTTTGTCGACTAGCACATAACGACCCAAGGGATTCGACACTCGAATCATAAACTCAGTAGACTCAACAGGTAGAGTCTTACTGGATGCTAAAGTCTCACACACATATGAATGAGTAGAACCAGGGTCAATCAAAGCAATCACATCAGTATCAAAGAGGGTGAAAGTACCGGCAATAACATCTGGTGAAGAGGCATCCTCGCGTGCGCATATAGCGTAAGCTCTAACAAGAGTACGAGCCTCGGATCTAGTCGTAGCATCTCTAGACCCTCTTTGACCGCTGCTAGCATTTCCCGTATTTCTAGGTGGTCTACCTCGTGCTGTAGTAGTACTCGGTTTCCCACTCTGATTCACATTCTGCTCAAACAATCTCAGGCAGTCCTTGATAAAGTGGTCAGTTGATCCACACTTATAACAGGAGCGGTCATGAAATTTACAACTCCCCGAATGCCATTTTCCACAATACTTGCACTCGGTCCTGTCCCGACGATCGTTTCCAACACTGGCAACTAAAGTGGCTCGCGTACTCACAGGAGGTCGATCACAGTCTCGTCTGGAAAAGCCCGAAGTGTTCTAAGATCGGCCCGAATCATCTCGAAATTTCTTCGGTGACTGCTGAAAGGGCTTTCCCGAAGATCTTTTACAAAACTTTCTAGCTCTATCTTCAGCTTTTCTTTTCTCTTTACTGAGCTCTTCGGCTTTGCAAGCTCACTCGACAAGTACTACAAACTCTCTGATTTCAAGAATGCCAACAAATAGTTTTATATCTTCGTTCAATTCATCTTCAAAACGTTTACACATTATAGCTTCTGAAGAAACACATTCTCGGGCATACTGGCTAAGTCTCACAAATTTTCGTTCATAATTAGTAACTGACATGGAACCCTGTTTAAGTTCAAGAAATTCCTTTCGTTTCTGATCGATGAATCTCTGGCTGATATACTTTTTCTGGAACTCGGTTTGGAAGAACTCCCAAGTCACTCGCTCTCTGGGCATAACAGAAACCGATGTATTCCACCAATAGTAGGCAGAATCACGTAGCAAAGATATATCACATTTTAGGCATTCATCGGGTGTGCAAGACAGTTCATCGAACACTCAGATAGTATTGTCCAACCAAAATTCAGCTTGCTCAGCATCATCACTATCTGTAGCCTTAAATTTAGTAGCCCTGTGCTTTCGGATTCTGTCAATCGAGGGCTTATTCAACCTCATCTGATCAATTACCGGAGGTATCGTAGGTGCAGAAGGTGCATTATTCGGGAGTGGGGGTTGTGGAGCAGCAGTATTAGTTCAAAAGTATTGGTTGAACCAATCATTCATCACATTATAAAAGGCCTGTCTAGCCTCATCATTCTAATTGCTTGCGATAGGTTGAGAGTCCATCGGCGCTGTCCCATGCGCGGGAGCAGGCGCTACACTCTCGATATCATCAACTACCGCTCGATCGGGATCGGGATTCATTACTATACGAAAACACTTTTTTAACTGTCAGAAATCATCACACTATCGTATTATCACATAATGGCATGTATGGCTAGACTCACACACGCTACATTAGTCCTAGAATCGACTAAACTGTAGCTCTGATACCAATAAAATGTAACACCCCTAACCCGTATCCAATCGCCGGATTAAGTTAAGAAGTATTACCGAACTAAACATTTAATTATCACATTCACATAGTCATTAAACACAATCCAAAATCAAGCTGAAAACTATACAAACATTCTAGATCATATGCCATATTCGTATGGCTAAATATTTACATTTACAAAATATCGTTCACAACAGTCTAACCTATACATGCCACATCAACTCAAAAATATAATAGTACCAAAATGATCGATAGTGTGATGAACTGCTGATGATCCACGAGTCGATGGCCAAAATCGACAATCTAAAAAGAAAAAGGAGAAACAACCAGCAGAGTAAGCTTTCATAAGCTTAGTAAGTTTTAAGCAATATAAACAATTAAAACTTGTCATTTAAATCGAACATTTAGTATCACAAAACTCATATTCTAATTACAAATCACTTGGCCGAATATACACAAGTACACCAATTATAAAGCCTATTGGCCGAATATATATATATGAATACACAAAGAAATTTCAACACATACTTTACTTTACTTTATAGCTCATACAATTAATTTAAGTCACATACTTTCATATAATGACAGACATCGACCGAATAGGTCATTCTCTTATTCGTAGATATAGTAATCATCCACACACATATATCGTTCTTTGATACTAATAATTCACTTTAAAATCAATTCACATATGTGTACATAATACGTACCTGGCCATCATAATGTATCATACATAATCAATAGTAGTTTACCTCGAACATTCGAATTCATAATCTTACTCGAATCACCGGCGTTAAGCCTGCTAGGTTTAAAACCCGAATCCAGTCACAAGTACAAAGCCTGCGGAACTTTAAGCTTGTATATAGTACTAGCACTAAGCCTGCGGGATTTAACCCAGATATATTACCAGCACGAAGCCTGCGGGATTTAACCCAGATATATGTTACCAGCACGAAGCCTGCGGGACTTAACCCGGATATGTATCAAGTGCCAAGCTTATTTACTCACATGATAACTCAATTCACATAACATATCACATTAGTAATTCAATTTCTTCACTTGAATATAAGCATAAAAAAAATACACCTTCAACATAACTTTCGATTTAATATTCATACACAAGAACACATAACCATTTCACTATCCCATCTTAACTCCTAATAACCATTCAGTTACATGCCATATACTCAATTTATTTATCAAACAACCTTATTCAAGTAGAGACAATAGGTCACAATTCATCTATCATACTTATCTCTTGACATCATCAATTATATAATAAATGTGATTACTCAAAACTTACTTCGGTATATTCGAACGGTCGCAGATTGGCTACTCTATTACTTTCTCTTTTCCCCTATCCAACTTTGATCCTCCTTGCTCTTGAGCTTAATTAAAACAAATAGATTTGTTTAATTACTTAACCAATATTATTTACTTATTAATCACATTCGGCAATCACATATCAAATTCAATATGTATTATAATTTATATAAATATGCCATAATTCAAATTTTATATTTATTTATAACCGAAAATGGCAAGAACTTATCGAGCCATGAAAATCACTTATAGCTCAAACACAAAATGATCATATAGCTCTAATGACCGATTATTCAACTTATACCTAGTTCGCATGCACAAGCAAAACTTTCATAGCTTATCTTACTTTCTTATAAACAAATTTAACCATCACAAATATTTTATAAAGAAGCACCCTAATCATTTTAGCCAAATTTTCTATTACCAAATAAATCACATATATATAATACTACTCATTACACATATACATCAACTATCAAAAATTCCCACTCTTTAGCCATTGTCGAATGCTTATATAAGTCTTGAGTCATCTTTAACACATTTATCAATCTCCCAATTTAACTTAATACAAAAATAATATCATTTAAACAGCCAACACCAAAACCTTTGTTCAAATAGACCTAGCCGAATACCCCACTTAGCTAAATGATTCACACAAATCACTAATAGCCAACTCAAATTCATCCTTAATTTCTCCTATAATGAAATTCATCAAAATTTAATAAGAAATACATCAAATTCCATGACCGAATTTGCATTTATAATAAAACAAAATCCTTGCATCTCGTCAATATGTCCAATTGCAAAAATTGCTTAATTCATTACCCAAGCAACATGAAACTCCATTACTGTAACACCCCTCGCCCGTATCCCTCGCCGGAACAGGGTTCGAGGTGTTGCCCGACTTAAACTCAGTAATCACACAAAAACAGTACCGAAAAATTTCAATATATGGGCTTACAAGGCCCAAAACATCACTAGCCAACACCTTTGGCTAAATTATAATATCACATACTCAATATTAAAACCCTATACATGCCATAGACTCGAAATAATAGGATTTACTTACACCAATAGCGTGAGCTCGAAGTGTGATAATATCTTCGGTGAACTCCAACCCGAGCAGGTAACCGAAGTCAACAATCTATAAAACAGAGGAATGTAACAACGGAGTAAGCTTTCATAAGCTTAGTAAGTCTTAAGCAATGCAAACAAATAAACGCAATTAGGCTTCGATTATTCAATTTCTTAAGTGGCCATATTCTAGGTATATTGCCATCTGGCCGAATACACACAAACACATAATGCACGTTCAGCATTCTTATCACACTTAATCTTAATTCGTATAACATAATTAAATTGAATAATTTCACATACTTTCACACCCTGACCCGGTGTATCATGATCATAGATATAGTTATAACATTTATTCACGTATGTATCACAATGCACGCTTATGATTCATTGCAGATCAAACTCACATATGAGTACATAATGCGTACCTAGCCCACTTAACGTACTGAATGTATTCATTTGTCAACCTAACATGAGGTACCTTAGTCATGGACTTTTCTCAAATCACCGGCATTTCGCTTGTTAGGCTCAAGGCCTGATATCAGTTCACCGGTATTATAGCCTGCTAGGCTC
The DNA here is from genome assembly GCF_007990345.1 of Gossypium hirsutum. Taxonomy (NCBI): domain Eukaryota; kingdom Viridiplantae; phylum Streptophyta; class Magnoliopsida; order Malvales; family Malvaceae; genus Gossypium; species Gossypium hirsutum. Next base: position 93,992,352 of record NC_053434.1, read on the forward strand.
AAAGGCCCGAATAGTATCTCACCTGCATTATAGTTTGCTAAGCTCAAAGGCCCGAATAATCAAGTCAACAAGTTCCATATAACATATTCATATCAATTAAGTACTAACATCATTCGAACGTATATAATTATACATCTCAAACACTTTTCTTTCATCTCATTTTCACACTTAGCATTTGATAGCTTATGCATAACATTTCACTCACGTTCATTTCAAACTTATCATTCGATTATAAAAGCATATTGCATTTACCAACATGTTATACTTGCCATTAGGCCATATAAGCATGATACAATACACTATCATTTCATCTTTAACATTCGGCTAAACCCTTATCTTACAAGGAACACTGAATTCACATAACATATCATTTCACCGGTATTACGCCTGCTAGGCACGAAGGCCCGAATACACATCACCGGCACGAAGCCTGCTAGGCACGAAGGCCCGAATACACATCACCGACATGAAGCCTGCTAGGCACGAAGGCCCGAATACACATCACCGGCACTAAGCCTACTAGGGACGAAGGCCCGAATACACATCACTGATACTAAGCCTGCTAGGCACGAAGGCTCGAATATAATACCAGCACTAGGCCTGCGGGATTTATCCCGGATATAATACCAGCACGAAGCCTGCGGGATTTAACCCGAATACACAACAAATATCATGCATATTTAATCATATATTAATACATCTCATTCAACATATCACATTCGTAGTCATTTGCAACATTCGGGTATAAGCTCCATATGAACACCATCGTTTACATTTCGGTTCAAAAGTCATTCATAAATATCACATATCCATTTCACCATTCAAACTTAACCCGTAGTAACCATTCGACTATAAGTCATATACATAAATTATTTATCGCACAACTTAATTCAAGTAGAACCAAAAGGTCACGATTCATCTAATATATACATATTGCTCACTGATTCACACACAACCTTTCAAATTAGCAATTATAAGATGGTCCCGCACATAGCCCATCCTTATCGATAATTTACGATGGTTTTACCCTTACTCACATATATGTCATAGACATTTTTACCTATGCTTCGCAATTCACATTCATGATTCAATTCCAATCGATTTAACATGCATAAGTACATATCACATACCTTAATAATTTACTTTACGGAACGAATCCACATATCGTATTAGCCCATAGTCTTATAGCACCACACTTTTAATAGTTTACCTCATCGAAGTTCACATTTAATCACTTTAGTGCCAAGCCATATTCGGCTACCACAAAGGACTAATAATAATAATTTTATACACATCATGGTTTCCTTTAGGTATTTAATAATCACAAATCGTGATATCTCCACCAGCACATATACGGCACAGTTTATTCATTGTAACACTCATTTAGTGCATCAAATTTCCAAATCTAGTTCAACTTAAGCATAATAGCCATAATTGGCTTATAGCCTTAAATCATTACATATTCGGCACATTAACTAAATAAAATTTACATTCCCTTTTCCATATTAATTTAACTCTTGGGCATATAAAAAGGAATCAAGCTTAAACATTTAAGAACTTACCTTGAATGTTGCCGAACGATTACAACGGCTATTTGATTACTTTCTCTTTTCCCTTATCCGAATTTTGCCCCTCTATGCTCTTGAGCTTAAATTCAAAGATTTTAAACTAGTCATTATTCGACTGTTCAAGCATCACTTTCAAAATATAAAATACATGTATATATATTCGACTTTCACACCTACTGAACATAGTAAGCTTATAAGAAATCAATAAGCAACTCATTAACAAATTTTTGTCAATGTTTACCACATAATCATAATTTCACTGCAAGTTGTCTTCCTGAGCAACAATCACTAAATCATTTATAACTGGAGATACAAAACTCCAAATCAAGTGACGTTAATTTTCCCTGAAGATAGACTCATATATATTTCATCCATAAAATTTTCAGAATTTTTGGTTTGGCCAATCAATACCATATTTTTCTTAAAATCTCCCCTGTTTCACTGTTTGACTAATCTGACCACTCCTCACTACGAATCAAATTTCTCATTGTACAGAATTCAAAATATGTTCTCGTTTATTACATTTGAAACTAGACTCATTAAGGATTCTAATCATTTAAATTTCATCTTATGAACATTTTTGTAAAATTTATACTGATTTTATAAAGATAGAACAAAGGATCTAGAAGTCATTCTGACCCTGTCCCACATCACTTCAAATATCTCATTATCAGAAATTCTTTTGCTTACACGGCTTATTTTATAAGAAACTAGACTCATTAAGATTTAATTATATAATTTATTCAGCTTCTAAATCATCTACCACAATTTATGGTGATTTTCCAAAATCATGTTACTGCTGCTGTACCAAACAGATTTATTACCAAATCACTCTTTCACACATACCTTGCATGCATGTTATTTAAACATGCATATCACCAATCAATCATCACATATCTATAATTTTACTTAAGCATAATCTTCATTTCATCATTTTAAAGCACAACATGTTAGCCGATTTTTCCCTTAGCATCTAAGGCACATGCATGCTCATTTGCTTGGCTCAACTTCACCTATCTTCCATTTTTCATCAAAAGGACATGAAACAACAACCATTTCCTTCATTTTAATTCATGACCGAATGCTCACAACACAACCAAAAATCAAAATATGCTTCATGAGTTAGGGTAGAATCAAGAAGAACTCATGAACATCAAGATAGAAGCAAACTACCATGAACTTACCTTGGATTTTTCTTCCCCAAGTGACCAAACATTCAAGAGCTCTTTTCCTCTCCTTTCTCTTCTATTTTCAGCTTTCATGAACAATAATGAACAAAAACCTTCCTTTTCTTCCTTTTTGTTATTCTATTACTAAACATTTTATGACACAAAATAACATATTATTTGTGCCATACTTATGCCATAACTTCAATAAAAAAATTTGCACATGTTGTCTACCATTAACACCATGGCCGGCGACTACACATAAAACGGGGAGTTTGGCATGCAAATCCTCCTATTTTGCACTACTATTTATTAGGCCACTACATATTAGCCTATAGCATTTTCAAAAATTTTCACATAGGTCCTATTTCATAATTTCACTCACAAATGGCAGAATCAAAGCATGGGATTTTCACACATGCACTTTCACATGAAATAAACACATAATATAACATTTGATTATTTTTGGGACTCGGTTTTGTGATCTCGGAACCACTTTCCGACTAGGGCCAAATTAGGGCTGTCACAATTACAATCACAATTATTTATTCCTTAAAACCAACATTCAACTATCAATAATTTAGCAAAACTCATGTAAATGGCCGAATGCTATATCCTCAACCAAAACTAAAGTTTTAACATGGGCTACGTAGGAAACTATGTAATTAACTAAATTTTCATAAGAATTTGAAGATAGCACATGAAACATACCTTAATTTGGATGCTAAAATATCCAAAAGTTTGATCTCTCCTATCCCCTCTTTTTTTTTCTTAAGAAATCGGCAATGAAGAACAAATGTAATTAACCTTGTTCTTTTCACCCATTTACTTATTTTATTATAATATAAAATTGTTATTACATATTATAATACATTTATATATATAAATACATATAAAATTTATACTTTTTCAACTACTAAACCACATGGTCGGCCACTATCAAAAAAAAAAAAATTGGCAATTTGACATGCACATCCTTATGATTTTTAAACCATATAGTAATAAGCCATCACATAAATATCTAGCACATTTTCAAAATTCTCACACAAGTTCCTTTCAATAAATTTCAATCAAAGCACCACAAATTCACATATGCATTTTCACAAAAGTTAAGCACGAAATTTAACATTCAATTATTTTCACGACTCGGTTTAGTGGTCCCGAAACCAGTTCCCGACTAGGGTCAAATTAGGGCTGTCACAATTCTAAAGACTTAAACTTTCATGCATATCTAACTTTCCTAAAGAACTAAAACTTTTATGGTACGAATTTGCATGCTTTATTAAAAATACATTCATGTCATTATTAAGCTAACATAATAATTTATTGAAATAATAGAACTTTATTCATACTCAAGTTTAGCATACTTAACAAAATTCAAATTTTTGAACAAAATATATCCTAATCATAATTAAAAGCAAAAAAATTTATTCTAAGTGGAAATTTAGGTCCCCCCAACTTAAAATGAACAATGTCCTCATTGTTTAAAGTGAATAAATACTATACACCAGGTAAGATTCTAGAGAAAAGGAGGTGAGTCAATTTGACTGGTTAAGTATGAACCTCTCTCTGAATCCAATCCTAGACATGTATATATCTATTGCTATACTTTACATTTTGTGACTTGTTCATATTTCCTCATAATTTCCATCTCTTGTTTTATTATGCAAAAATAGAAATTCCTAATTAAACTTAATCCTAAAAATAATCTAAGAACAAAAATAAAGTAAAGTCAAGATCCCCCTTTTATTTATTTGAAGACCCTTCCGAATTTGACTCATTTTTTGCTCCATCACTATTTCCTTTGCATGAATCGCTTCGCTCCTTCTTCGATAATGGACTCCATGGTTCAAATATAAAATCTGGAAATTCAGGCACAAAAATAAATGGGTCATTGTAAATCTTCTTAAGAGCACTTCTCATCAAGTCATCCCTTATTTTTAAATATCTCCAATAAGCTTGTTGCTGCCATTGCATATGTTGCATTATGTCCATCAATTTTGATAGCTCATCTCGAAGGTCTAGGCTAGGCTGTTGAGCTCTAAATATTGAAGTTTCAGCATCAGGTTCAGCTTCTGGCTCCACTGATTCTACCTTATCAGGGACTTCAAATGATTGCATCGTGGGATCTTCTTCTTCATCAGGGTCCTCAGGTTCCTCACTTCCTTCAACTCGTTGCTGTAGAACTGAGTCTCCAGCGGCTCGGTAGAGATCCCAATCTATGATTGTGCCTTGGCTATACCTTGTCTTCCTTACATTTGCAAGAATTTCAGCTTTCAAGCATAGAATTGTTATTATAAAGGGGAAGTGATCAGGGCCAGAGCATTTAACGGCACAATTCCGTATTTCCTTCAAGATGATCTTTCCCACATCAATGGTCTTACTAGTTACGATCGAGTAAAATAAGACCATGCGCTTTAACGAGATTGTAGTCCCATGTGAGCAAGGCATAAGGCTGAATCAGATGAAGTAAAACCATACCTTCGCGAGTGGCGTAAAATATTCTATTCGACAAGTGTGAATTCCTTGTTTTGACACAGTCCACGTAAAACCCTGAACTGTCAGTTCCTTGAGAATTTCTTGCAAATTCTCAGGCTTGATATTGCTCATTAATGTGGAATATTCAACGTTTTTGAAATCAGGTATTTCAAATAACTCATTAATAGCATTTGAATTTATCGGTAACTTGATTTCGTGAACTGGAACTTTTTTCATCTCGCTCGAAGTTAAATTCGCATAGAACTCACGAACTAGCTCCTCATCCACACTAGGTCTCTTTTCACAAAACAGTTCCCAATTTAGGGTTTCAACAACTTGACAAATACGTGCCATAAAGTCTCTGTAGTTGCTTTCCTTTAATATAAAGCCTTTCTCTGGATGCCTCTGTTGATTTTTGAAAATACTTTCGTATCTCACTTTGGCTTCTTCACAGTGGAACTTGTTTTGTGTTTCATCAATTTGAGCGGAAGCACAAGTTCTCTTGCGAGGCATGTTTAACCTGATCATAAGATGGGAAAATTATTTTCTCAAAAATTTATTAATAATTCAATGAATTGAGAAATTAACTAATTGAATAAAATTAAAATTTAAGAGAAAATTAGGTCTTACCACCTTTTTTTAAGAACTCTTAGAAAATAATAATAATAATTATGAAGAAAAAGATGGCAATTTAAAAGAAGGGTTGGAAGGCTTGGCTAAAGGGCTTGGTGTGCAAGGTGGCTAGGTGTTTGGACGGATGGTGCATGTGGGAGCAGCAATGTAGGAAGGAGCCTTCGGTAGTAGGCTTGGCATAGGCACTAAGGCGCTAGGCGCTCATGCATTGTGGCGTGGAGTAGCAGGCGTGCACAGATGGAAGCCTGGAGCAGGACTCGGCTTGGACAGCTGCTGGGCTGGAGTAGCAGGTGTGCGCGAATGAGCACTTGACGCGAGCTGAGGCTGGAGCAATGTGCGGTGGTCTGCTGGGCGTGTGTTGGCTAGTCAGCTGGGATAGGCTTGTGGCACTCAAGGGTTTGGTGTTTTGGGGTTTTGAAGATGAATGAATGGTGGGAGAAAAGTTGATGGTATTTATAGATAGAAAATAAGATTTGTAGTAGAATTTTTAGAAAATTTTAATGAAAAAAATCCTAAGTTCTAATTCTACTCAAAGTTTAACAATAACTAATAATTAAATATATATATGTGAAACTATCAATTGCCATTAATTTATTAAGATAACCATAAAATATAGTTAAAATACGATTAATCCTAATTCTAAGCTAAGTTGATATAAATTAATATATAATTTATAATAAATATAATTATATATTAAGGTTTATCAAATTAATAAATAACATTAAAAATATTTATTCTAGATGCTTTTTGAAAATATTTACAAGTAGAAGTACCTAGTTTTTCTTATGTACAAAAAGAGCAATCAAATTTTAGAAATAATTCAATTAAGTCTCTAGACTTAATGACAATTTAAAATTGAGTTGCAAATTAAAACGTGGATCAAAATTGACCCTTTTATTTGAAAAACTAAAAATTTATTTTCCCATTTAGGGAATAATTTCTTAAAAAATTATGTCAAAACAAATTCCCAGGAAAGATTGGAGGGGTCACAAGAGGTCTCGCTTAGGTTCCAATCTCTTAGACAGAATTTATTTAAACATACTAAACCCGAAAATATACCCTAAATCATTTATTCAAAAATAAAAACAAGAAATAAAGTATCCGATAAAATGAACGAGATTTTATCCCGTTCAATTTTATCTCCCCAATAATGTTTCAGGCACTGAGCATTAACTCGGAAATTACCTCCCTTACCTTGGAGTTCAACAACTCCATATGGATAGACTTGATGAATCGTAAATGGACCGGACCAACGTGATTTTAACTTACCTCGGAATAACCTTAATCTGGAATTGAACAACAAGACTTGCAGACCTGCTTCAAATTCTCAAACTCAAATGTGTTTGTCATGCCATTTCTTGAGTCTTTCTTTAAGTAATTTGGTATGTTCATATGAAAACATTCGGAACTCTTCTAACTCATTAAGTTGGAACATCTGTTTCTCTTTCGCGAGCTTAGGATCCAAATTAAGCTATTGAAGAGCATAGTAAGCTTTGTGCTCTAATTCCAAGGGTAGATGACATGCTTTCGCAAAGACCAACCTATAAGGTGACATCCCTAAAGGTGTCTTGTATGTTGTTCTGTAAGCCCACAAAGCATCATCCAGCCTTTTGGACCAATCTCATCGGTTCGGGCAAACTACCTTCTCAAGTATGCTTTTGATCTCCTTATTTGCCAGTTCAGCTTGCCCATTCGTCTGTGGATTGTAAGCTGTTGCAACCTTGTGTTTCACTCCGTGCTTGTCTAATAATAATTTTAACCACTTGTTGACAAAGTCAGACCCTTCATCTGGACAAGTGATCTGCTACTTGGTTTTCTACTCCCTTTCGATCTTGAATTTCTAGATCGAACTCTTGAAGTAGAAGCACCCACTGGATCAGTCTCGGCTTAGCATCTTTCTTGGCAAGTAATTACTTAATTGCCGAGTGGTTCATACAGACAGTTACTTTGGCACCTACAAGATAAGATTGAAACTTGTCAAAAGCAAATACAATAGCAAGTAACTCTTTTTCTGTTACTGTATAGTTTAGTCGAGCTCCTGTAAGAGTCTGGCTTTGCATAGTAGATGGGATAAAAATATTTGTTCCTTCGCTGGCCCATGGCAGCTCCTATCGCGAAGTCGCTTGCGTCACACATTAATTCAAATGGCAAATCCCAGTCTAGTGTGACGATTATAAGTGCTGTAACTAACCGACTCTTCAGATCCTTGAAAGCTCTTAAGCATTCATCATTGAACTTGAACGTAGTGTCCTTCTCTAATAATTTGCATAAGGGTTTAGCAATTTTGGAGAAGTCCTTGATAAATCTTCGATAGAAACGAGCGTGGCCCAAAAAGCTCCAAACACCCTTTACAGATGCTGGCGGTGAAAGCTTCTCAATAATGTCTACCTTCGCTTTATCTACCTCAATCCCATGTCTCGTTATCCAATGCCCTAGAACAATTCCTTCTCATACCATGAAATGGCACTTCTTCCAGTTAAGTACGAGGTTCGTTTCTTCGCATCATCTTAGTACCTTTTCTAGATTGGCTAAGCAATCATCGTAAGTATCTCTGAATACTGAAAGTCATCCATAAAAACTTCCAAGTACTTCTCAACCATGTCAGTAAAAACAGACATCATACATCTTTGAAATGTAGCAGGTGCATTACATAAACCAAATGGCATGCATCTAAATGCAAATATACCATACGGGCAGGTGAACATTGTCTTGTGTTGATCTTCTGGTGCTACAGTAATATGATTATACCCTGAGTATCCATTGAGAAAATAGTAATAGTCTCACCCCGTGAGTCTATCCAGCATCTGGTCCAAGAACGGCAAAGGAAAGTGATCTTTCCTAGTCGCCTTGTTTAGCTTCTGGTAATCGATGCAAATCCTCCATCCCGTAACTATTCTAGTTGGTATCAACACTTTATTCTCGTTCTCTACGCCTGTGATACCACCTTTCTTTGGCACGCACTGGACTAGACTTACCTACGAACTGTCTGAGATGGGTTAAATGATACCCGCATCTAACCACTTGATAATCTCCTTTTTCACCACGTCCTTCATGATGGGGTTCAGTCTTTGTTGTCCATCAATCGTCCCTTTTTCGCCATCTTCCAGGATAATCTTGTGCATGAATACAAATGGACTAATACCGCAAATATCGGCTATGGTCCATCCGATAGCCTTTTTGAATTGCTTCAAGACTAAGATAAGTTTCTCTTCTTGCTCAATAGTTAATTCTGCTGAAACAATCACAGGCAGAGTAGAAGTGTTACCTAAATAAACGTATTTTAAATGTGAAGGTAATACCTTGAGTTCTAATTTAGGTGGTTCCTCGATTGACGTTTTTAGTTGGGCATACTCCCTCTCTCTAACTCTAAAGATTTAAAACGGGATTGTGGATTAAATCCCCTTTGATTAGCCTCTAGCAAAACTAAGTACTCATCCTCCTCTTCATCATTTGAAGGGTCGGATGTCAAATTTCTTTCCAAGGGATCTTCAACAGAGTTGAGTTCGTTTTCCACTATTAAATCCTCTAAGTCAGATACTGCAGAACAATCATCAATCGCATTAAGAAATAGTATAGACTTAAAAACATTAAATATTACCTTATCATCTTGAACACGAATCATAAGCTCGCCCTTCTGCACATCAATAAGGGTCCTTCCGGTTGCTAAGAATGGTCTTTCTAAGATAATTGGCACTTATTTGTCTGCTTCAAAGTCTAGAATGATAAAATCATTAGGAAAGATAAATTTATCTACATCCTCGATCTTTTCTTCTGGATGTGCTAAAGATCGATCATTAATTGAAGTGTAACCGTAGTAAGTCTAACTTCACCTATCCCCAACTTTCTAAATATTTCCATAGGCATCAAGTTTAACTTGCACCCAAGTCACATAGTGCCTTACCACAATATGTTGCTCCAATGTTGCAAGGTATGGTAAAACATCCAGGATCCTTCAGCTTTGGGGGTAGTTTGTCTTGAAAATATGCGTTGCATTCCTTCATCAGAGCTACCGTCTCAAATTCTTCAAGTCTTCGCTTCTTGGACAGGATATCTTTCATAAACTTTACGTAGTTCGTCATTTGTTCAAGTGCCTCTACCAATGGGATATTGATATGAAGTTGCTTGAGTACATTAAGGAACTTCTTCAATTGAATTTCCTATTTTTGCCTCTCTAGTCTTTGAGGGTAGGGTGGTAAAGTGTTCATTACTAGAATTGGTACTGGTTGATTTGTATTTGGTGGAAATTTTGCATCTAATGCAGTTGTTAGTTAATCATAATTGGGTGGTTTTGAGGTTACTTTGTCGATTTTTACTGTAACACCCCCTAACCCCGTTCCGTTGTTAGAACAGGATTATAGAGCATTACCGGTATTTATAGTCCTTTAACACTTGAAACGGAAATATTTAAGTAATGTTACTTGATATGAATCTTATTAAATCCTTAAAGGGGCCCACAGTGCTTACTATATACATTTAAATCCAATCGGGGTTCGATCGGAGGCTTAGAAAATTTTTCGTACAATTTCCTTATGAACAGTACCACACGCCCGTGTGACTAAATTAGCATGCCAGTGTGGCTTGGGACACGCCCGTGTCCTCAGCCCGTGCACAACACTGATTTTTTAACACCGTCATAGAACACGTCCGGGTGGCCTACCCCTGTACTAAACTGACTTTAAGACACGGCTATGGAAACCAATGCACACGCCCGTGTGACAAACTATGTGAACTCAAAATGAACCTTAAATTTTATAAATTACTAATCCTACAACCAAACGCATTTTATATGCTATCCAATACTTAATTTCAAACACTTATCATGTATCATTATCAATTATCAATTTACTTATTATAATATTTCAATCACAATCCAATTTAACACACTTAAGACATCCTAGGTACATGCTATTACTGATAATTAACATGCTTTACCTTTTTGAGTTCGGGATCGGCTTATGATGCTGATTCGATGATTTGTCTTTAACCTAACTTGCGCACGGAAACAAACCGTACGCTGAGTATGAACTCAGTGGTATTTCTATAAACAGAATTACTGAGTAGTGTAAGAAATTTATCATCTACTTAAGTCATATAATAACCATAGTAAACTTATAAATCACTAAATAATAATACTCGTCATTCATATATACATTCGACCTTTAAACTTTAACTTCATAGTCTCTATACTTCAGCCATTTAACTTAATTTCATAACATATAAACCTTACCATTTGAATCGGTCTACCTTCATTGTCCATTTGTACCTTTCATTTCATCATTCAACAATTCATATAACATTTACTATCATTAGCAGTTAACATTCATGTATTCTTAAACTTTAAGCATTACTTTATAATCTTAATACTTCAACCATTTACTCTTCATTATTTAGCTTTAAAACCTTATTAATCGATCTTCAATATACTTTTATTACTATACAGTAATCTTCATCTGTCACACAATCAAGCAGTCTTTTTAGACATAACAGTCAATAAATAATTAATTAGTAACATTCATTCTTTGATATCCTTGATTATTCACCTTTCATGCAATATTATGCACTATCTCATTTCAATAACAGTCAATATTCTTTGATAACAACCAATTGATCTTTATCGTTCAGTATCAGTCAGTCAATAGTAATAATCGATTAATCAGTAATATTCATTTAATCAGTATCAGTCATTCATTTTGTAACGGTCAATTATTCAGTAGCAGACAGTCTTTAATACTTTTCATTACCCCTATTAACATGACTCGAACCTGGATGGATACACGGATCCAAATCCAACCCACACACCAGGGATATAATACGGTGTTTCATCGGTTGAGGCTGGAATACACCGCAACGGTAACAGTATCAGTAACAGTAGTGGTACACAAAGTAACTCATCGGAATAAATCCGAAACAGTCACAGTCTGGCGACACATAAAGTGTCTCATCGACACAGAGTCGAAATATCCCTAACTCCACTGATCCTATGGCATGCCAACTATATCCGACTAGCCCGACATTGTTAATAGGGATTTCAGTCAAGTTTCAGTTTTCAGTTTCCATTCTTAATTTAATTTTACTTCATTGCAATATTTTTTTTCCATATCAATCCATGTGCAAATCAATTTCAATGCAATATACATTTTTCAATTTTCCACTCAATATTCACATATTCTGTTCAATATCAATAATCACTAATAATTCATGAATTTTTATTCAATTCAATACCATAATAATAATAATAATAATAATAATACTTATCATTCATGTACATAATAATTCAACAAATAATTATTGGATTCGGTTTATAGAAATACAAACCGTAATTCTTGAGTCCACTCGATATTCTCGTCCACTTTCTCCCTTTCCCTTTCCTCTATGACATTTCCGGTGCTATATTAGCTACGGAAAAATTTACATTCATTCAAAGTCATTAATGTCACATTCTTAAGATTTCCATGTAACTTTTTCATAAATTCCAATTTAGTCCTTCCACCATAACCATTCTATTTCTTCAAAATTAACTTAAGTTTTCATCTTCATACTTGCTTAAAATAAATTCCAGCATTTCATATTCAACATAAAACTTAAATTCTGAATTTCTTTCAACTTAGTCCTTACTATGTCAAAACTTAACTTTCTCTTTATAATTTAATCTTTTTCCCACTTCTAACTTAAATTCTTATCAATAAAACTCATAATTCTTTAATTTGTTCAACTTAATCAACACATAAAAATTCATTAACTTCCTAACTTTTGATATAATTCACATAGTACTCTTCTCTAGGATTCCATAAACATCAAAATTGCAAGAAAAGGGATCAAATGGACTTACCTAGTAAAGCTTAAGGCTTCAAAAACCCTAATTTTCCTTTTACTTTTCTTTCCTTCCTTTCTTTCCCCTGTTTCGTCTCATTCTCTGTTTCTTTTTCTTTATTTTTCTTTTGTTTTATTATATATATATAATATAATAACAATAATAATAATGACTTTATTAAATATCTACTTAATATCAAATATTTATTTTACACTTGGGCACACATATATTATTACATTTGTATTACATCCTCACCATACACTTGTCATTTTACATTTATTTATCATATAAATATATTATAATATAATTATTTATTTAATAAATATCTTTCACTAAATAATAAATATTCATTTAATATCAAATACATATATTACAAATGTATGTATTTTTTTATTAATACATTTGTACCAAATCATTACCATACACTTGTCTTTATTTAATCTATTCATCATATAATATCAATTTAATATTAAATATATTAATTATTTACTTAAATAATAAGTAAATACATACATGTATTACAAATGTATGTATAATACTTATTACACATGTATTTTATTTTTGCCATACACTTGGCACTCCTTTGGCTTATTTACTTATTTAGTCCTTTCAATTTCTTTATCCTATAATTATACTTTCACACTTCATTCAATTTAATTATTTTATCTAATTATCCTTTATTTAAGCTAATTTGCTTCATTAAACTTTAATTAATCACTCTCTTAACTTCGTAAATATTTTTTACGAATCCATTTTTCAGAAACAGAGACTCGAAAATGCACTTTTGTGATAACTGTAAAATTCGGGTCATTACATTTACAGATTCTGGTTCTGGTGAAACTGGGATTTCAACACTTGGTTGAACTTCCTCTAAGTCTTGAGTGCAGCTGGCTTCTTTTCAGCTTCGATAGTGTTGGGCTCTACTGTCTTTCCGCTCCTCAATGTTAACGCTTTGCAATGTTCCCTCCCCGGATTTCTTGGATTCTCCGTATCACTAGGTAAAGTACCTTGTGGTCAGTTCCTAAGTTCAGTAGCAAGCTAGCCCATTTGGTTTTCCAGGTTCTTCAATGTATTTGGTTGGCTTTGAATTAAGGCAACATTCTTTGCCATGTGTGCCTTCAGCAGATTCTCCAAGCTATTGAATGGTCCAGCTTGAACTGGTTTCTGAACTTGTTGGGAAAAACTAGGTGGCTAAGTCGGTCTAGGTTGGGCGTAGTTGTTACTGGTTCCAGCTCCTTGGTTACTTCAAGAAAAATTTGAGTGGTTTCGCCATGATGGGTTATAAAAGTTGGATTGCAGTCCTTGCCTTCCTCGATTTTGGTTCTGGTTACCCATGTAATATACGGATTCGGGGTTCGATGGACATTCTTCGAACAAATGTCCTTCCCCAAAATAAACAGGAGCTATACTCTTAACTTGGTGAGGTGGTTGGGCTGCAAGACTGTTAGACCCATTAGTGGTCAGATTCTTAAGCATTGAGGATATTAAAGATACCTGAGATGTGAGTGAAGTGAGAGCATCCACTTCATGTATTCCAGCGACTCATCTTCTTGACGCGGCTCGATTGCTTGGCCATTGATAATTGTTACTGGTGATCCTCTCAATGATTTCGTAAGCCTCATTATAAGACTTTGAAAGGAGAGCACCATTAGTAGAAGCGTCTACTACCATCCTTTTGTGAGCGTTAAGATCATTATAAAATGTCTCAAGTTGGATGCAATGCAGGATTCCATGATGAGGGTACTTTCGTAATAACTCTTTGTACCTTTCCCATGCCTCATACAGGGATTCATCATCCATTTGTTGGAAGGAAGTGATCTTGTTCCTCAACTTAGCATTCTTGCTAGGTTAGAAATACTTCATGAGAAATCTTTCTTAACTCTTGCCATGTGGAAATTAAGTTTGGTGGCAATGAGTTCAACCAGGCTCGAGTTCTATCCCTTAGTGAGTACAGGAACAGCTTCAATCAGAATGTATCTTCGGGTACTCCGACTAATTTGAAATAGTCGCTCACCTCCATAAACAGTCTTAAATGAAGATGAGGATCTTCGGTAGGTATTCCACTGAATTGGCCCATTGTCTGAAGCATCTGAAACATGACTGGCTTTAGCTCAAATTGTTGTGCCTCGATTTCGGGTCTACCCAGATTAAGATCATTAAACACTAGCATAGCTTATTGTCTTAAGGCTCTATCCCTATCATCAGCAATAAGGATATGATTTTGAGCAAGGTTTGCTCCATTTCCTTGATTCATATTCTCGAAATTCATTCCTTCAGTCCTTCTCTGATTCGTTTGTCTTATTCGTTGTCGAAAGGTTTATTCTATCTTAAGGTCTACAGGGAGTAAGTCAATAATCTGGTCAATACTCATAAACACTTGAAATAATCACAGAAAAATTAAGTGAGTTAAAAATTAAACAGAATATTAAACCAAAATGTAAAACTAACAAATTCACAAATAATGACTTTTTTTTAAACAGTCCCCGGCAACGGCGCCAAAACCTTGGAACGACGGAAAATGTGCAAGTGTACACAATCGCTACAAGTAATTAAGTGACAAGTAAATGTCGAGTTATCGTACCCACAGGGACTGTAAAAAGAATTATTTATGAAATTAATTGTAAAAACACTTTGGTGAGATAAAAATAATTTGGTTTTAAAAGGTGGTCGAAGACTATTTAAAAACTAAGTAAATAATTAAAATAAAACAAAGGAGTTCTAATGCATGATTTTGAATAATATTTAATCAAGATAACATACTTGTGTTGGATTAATTACATTTATTTAACTTAGAATTATCAAACTTATGTTTATATTGCTATGAATAAATTCACGGCAACTCGATAATTTGCTAACTACTTCTCATACATACTTATTAAATTAATCGATCTCTTCAACATTTTTCAATGTCAATCCAAGCGGTTAATCAATCTTTACAAACATATAAAAGATTAAGTGAGGTAATAGGGTATTTTTACCTTGAAACAGTTTAATCAAAAAAATCTTGCAAGTTTTGCAACGCATACGTATTGCCGAATACAATGCTAATTTAAACTTTAGCTACCTTAGAAGAATAAACATGCACTGATTAAGCATTGTGTCTATTAATTATAATTTCAATATGATTTAATAATTAATTCATTAGTTATTTAACAATTATATTGCAAGAATAACTTAGGCATGATTTTACTTAACCAAGCAATTTACCGAGGTCTATAACAGCATAAACATCATTTTAACAATTCAAGCAGGCAGAATATAATCAACCCAACAGAAGCTTAATTTAAGCTAAATTGATTAAAATAACCATTTCAATAGAATAAATATTCATAAACATGTTCGTCAAAACAACAACAAAAGTTTAAGAGATAGGGAGCAATAAGCAAAGTCGGTGTTTCTCCGTGGCTTGACTAGTTGCTCCGTTCTTCGTTTTTCGTTGCCCTCGGCTACCAAGGTGGCTTATGAACACCTAATTGCTGCTCCAAAATGGGTGATGAGAGCCTCTTTCCCAAGAGAAGAAATTGGCACTTGAACAAAAAGGGAAATAGGATGGAAAAAATGGAGAGAAAAGTGAGAGAGGAGAAGAGAGAATGAGAGAATGTTGTGGGATTGATGGATGGTTTGAATGATCAGCAAGGGGTGGCTTTTATAGCTGATTGTGGATGCTAAAAATAGAAAATTCCAGCAGCCAAAAAGCCCCCCTATGGGCGGCCATCTACTTGGCAAAATTTGAGATTTTCAACTTTGCTAAAAATAGCCTAGGGCAAATCTACAAAGCCACAATTAAAGGTGGGGTTTGAATGCAATTTGGAAGTCTTCCAAGGGCCTTTTCGCAAGCATATTTAATCAGCTAAAATTCTGCTTTGGGTCAGCATGTGGACGTGTAACACCCCTTACCCGTATTCGACGCCGGAATAGGGTACAAGGTATTACCAAATCATAATACATACCATTAAATAAAACAGACACAAAAATAAGGCATGCAATTAGATTATGAATCATTATAACATATGCCTTTAACAATATTAGCCAATTTCAATGGCTTCGTACAAAATAATCGGTCAAATACTATAATCAATATTTTAAACCTAGGCAATTATGACAAGTAACAAAATAACTAAGCCTACTATACATGCCATAATTCAAAATGTTTAGTTCAAATACCCAAAAGTATTGATAGTGCGGGCAGATCGTCAACGATCCTTAACTCCTGTGCAAGCTGGACGACACTATAAGACAAAAGAGAGAAAAGAAAGTAAGCTTATAGCTTAGTAATTAAGTATATAAATAATAAATAAAGAATCTAATATGTTTACACAATAACTCAAGTGTATCTACTTTTAATTTCACTATTTACTCCAATTTGGTCAAGCTGTCTCTCCTACGTCATGTTCACTAAATAAATCAAAGCTCGAGTTACAAAACTCAAAATTCAAATCCGTAAAATTTTCATGGAAATAGACTCATATTACTTCTTACTAAAAGTTTTCTAGAATTTTTGGTCCAGCAAATTAGTACAGTTTATTAGTTAAAGTTTCCCCTATTATATAGCTTGACTAATCTGACCTCTGTTCACTACGAATTGATTTTCTCCTAGTACAAAAGTAAAATAGCCATGAAACTTATTTCATTTAAAACTATACTCAATAAAGAATCTAGGCATATAAACTATATTTCTTAATTATTTTTTAACAATTTGTAATGATTTTTCAAAGTCAGAACAAGGGATCACATATTCATTATGAACAAGTCACACACAAATATATATATCTCAAAATATAGAGTTTCTTTACTTTATCTGTTTCTTTTACATGAAAATAGACTCATTAAGCTTTAATTTAAAATTTCATTCAGACTCTAATTAAACTTATACTATTTTTGGTGATTTTTCAAATTCACGTCACTGCGACTGTCCAAAACAGTATTATTGCTAATTCACTCTTTCACACTTTCTTTGTATTAACCTCATTTTAGCATACATATCACAATTCATTTTCGCCACATTTCATACATCACAAGTATAGGTCCATGATTAAAATGTCACCATAAAATTATCCTATTGAACACTTCGGATCAATCCTCGATACTTGGTGGTTTCAGCACACAGCTCCACCCATCATATTTTATATAATTCGGCTCTATTGTACACATGGTGAACACTTTGTACCACCCATGTGACCTAGCCAATTTATCTCATAGCTCTCTTGTCTACATGGTGTCCTTTACTTGGAATCACACATACGACCTAGCTATATTTATCCTCTCCCGTAGCTCTCTTGTCTACATGGGATACATCCCATATCACACATGTGACCTAGCTACTACATAGTATCTCGTAGCTCTCTTGTACACATGATGTGCACTCAGCCCCATACATGTGACCTACCTACGTTCCATCTATATTATTCAATCTTTCCGAAAGTTCAACCGGGATTTCTCTCTCTATTACTTATTTTCATTCTTCCAATAGTCGATTTGTGATTCAAAATCAGCTAAAATGTATAAAATAGGCTGAAATATAAAAATGTAAATGAATTTAATGTATTATTTATATATAAACTTACCTCGGTGTAAAATATGGAAATTTTGCAATTTAGTCCAAAATCTTTTCCTTCCCCGTTCGAGGTCGATACCACGCCTTTCTTGATCTATAACAACACATATAGCTCATTTAACACTCATACTATTTATTTCAATCCAAAAATCACATTATGGAAAAATTGTGTTTTTGCCCCCTAACTTTTACAAAATTATGATTTTGCCCCTAGGCTCAGAAATTTGATTTCAGCCCTTATTCTTATGTTTTATGACATGCTGAACATTTTTCTCTTCTATGAAAACATCAAATTCTCACTCTAACATGTACTTATGAGCATTAGGTATTTTTACCGATTATACCGTTTTGCTCGTTTTCGCTAAAAATCGCTTAAAAAATATAGTTCTCCTAACTTCAAACATTCATATTCTACCATCAAACATCAAAATACATGCATATCATTCATGGGTAAATTTTTAAACATAAATCCTAACTCAAAATAATGGTAGAAATAGGTAAACCAAGCTACGAGGATTTCAAAAATGTAAAGAATATTAAAAACGGGGCTTGAATGCCCTTACTATTGAGCTTGAAAGCTTGAAAAAACTCTAGCTATGGTGAACACGCAAGGTTCGGCCAAGGAAGAAGATGCATGGACAAAATTTTGGCTTATTTTTCCTATTTTATTTCTTTTAATTACCAAATGACAAAAATACCCTTAAGGCCTTTCTTTAAAATTTTGTCCTATTCATGCCCCTTTTTGTCCATATAAAGTATAATAGTCTAATTTCCATTTAAGGGCCTCTACTTAAAACCCCCATTTCAATCAAGTACTTTATGAACTAGAACAAACACATTTTTCACCTATTTCAATTTAGTCCTAAATGTCAAATTAAACACCCAATCGATAAAATTTTGCAACGAAATTTTCACATAATTATGCAATCATAATATAAACATTTAAACTTAATCAAAATATTTTTTTTCCAACCTCAGATTCGTGGTTTCGAAACCACTGTTCCGTTTTAACCCTAAATCGGGCTGTTATAGAATGGTTCTGGGCTGCACAATTAGTGGTTGGTTTGGTTCACTCAATATGGTTCGACCAGTGCGATTCAATTGGACCCTTTCTCCATAATTAATTAAAAATAATTTATTTAACCCAAATTAAATGGGGAATAAATTAAAATTAATTAAATTATGAATTAATACACATTTCTGGACTGTCTTAGGCTACAAATCTATGTGCCTCGATACTTCAAATTGCTTCTCGGTTTTGTGCTTTCAGTAGTGTCAGCCGAGCCAATTTTTGCCCTTTGCGCAAATCTATCAAAAATAGTCAAAATTAATCAAAATTAAGTATAAAATTAACTAAAATTCACCATGTTCATAATTTTAACACAATTTATTTATTTTATAATATTTAATTATTTTTTGACAAGAATTTAATCGGTTTTGCATGAATTTAAGTAAAAATGGGTATAAAAAAGTATATAAATTTTTGTTTTTCCACACCCCCAACTTAATTAGTTGCTCGTCCTGAGTAATGCACCAATTTTGAAAAGAATTTATCGGAAACACTTTTGAAAAACTCCTTCAGAACAACATTCTCCCTAAAATTATGAATTTGATATAGTCATGCTAAAAAACAAGAAATATGATAGTTATGCTACTTAAGTATAACGTTCAGATTAGATTCAACAACTTATTATAACAGCAAATTTTAGACTAACTGCTTTTGTAACAATGACATGTTAACCCTTACCAATTTGATTTTTATTCCTTTATTCAAGACTAAGCTGCAATCATTAAGCTTAAATTATGTCATCATATGTTGATCGTAGCAATTTTTCTCCACTAATGTAGGTAGCATTAGGATTTTTAATCAATAGGTCTATATCAAGGTTGTAACGTGGCTAGGCTAGGGGTAGGTGAAAGATGGATAAGTTTTGGCTTAAACCCCTAGACTCAGCGTCAATCGAACCTTCGGAATTTTTACCTTCGAGACACCAACTTGACTTTCATATGCTCTTTTGTACATGCTCTTTTGTACATCTCTTTCAAAAACATGTGCTCTTCTTTTTCTTTTTTTAAACAAACACGAGCACTTACTTTGTGTACTACAATTCTCGAGTAATTGATACTTCTTGTCAACTCCCCCAAACTTATTTTCAAAGAACATTTGGAATAGTACTGAGTCTAGTGTTTGGGACAATTTTAAGATCATTAAGTGAAAAGTAATGGCTAAATATTGCAAGGGTCGAAATAAAATTAGGCCATATAGTCTCAAAGTTGGGTTTCAAAGGATAAGACTTACCATGGTGGGCTTGAAAGGCTCAAACGGTCCAAACCATAGTTGCCTAAATCATTTCCAACGTTCTATGCTCCCTATGATTTCGCCTCGAGATAATACTAAGTCAATTCTAAAGACTTAAACTTTCATGCATACCTAACTTTCCCAAAGAACTAAAAATTTTATGGTATGAATTTGTATGCTTTATTAAAAATACATTCATGTCATTATTAAGCTAACATAATAATTTATTGAAATAATATAATTTTATTCATACTCAAGTTTAGCATACTTAACAAAATTCAAATTTTTGAACAAAATATATCCCAATCATAATTAAAAGAAAAAAAATCTTATTCTGAGTGGAAATTTCGGTCCCCCCAACTTAAAATGAACAATGTTCTCATTGCTTAAAGTGAATAAATACTATACACCAAGTAGGAGTCCAGAAAAGAGGAGGTGAGTCCATTTGACTGCTTAAGTACCATGCTCTCTCTGAATCCAATCCTAGACATGTATATATCTATTGCCACACTTTATATTTTGTGACTTGTTCATATTTACTCATAATTTCCATCTCTTGTTTTATTATGCAAAAATAAAAATTCCTAATTAAACTTAATCCTAAAAATAATCTAAGAACAAAAATAAAGTCAAGTCAAGATTCCTCTCTTTTATTTATTTGCAGATCCTTCCAAATTGGACTCATCTTTTGCTCCATCATTATTGCCTTTGCAAGAATTGCTTTGCTTCTTCTTTCATAATGGACTCCATGGTTCAAATATGAAATTTGGTCATTGTATATTTTCTTAAAAGCACTTCTCATCGAGTCATCCCTTGTTTTTGAGTATCTCTAGTAGGTTTGTTGCTGCCATTGCATATGTTGCATTAAGTCCATCAATTTTGATAGCTCATCTCAAAGGTTTGGGCTAGGCAGTTGAGCTCTAAATATTGAAGTTTTAGCATCAGATTCAGCTTCTGGCTCCATTGATTCTACCTTATTAGGGACTTCAAATGATTGCATCGTGGGATCTTCTTCTTCATCAGGGTCCTCAGGTTCCTCACTTCCTTTAACTCGTTGTTGTAGAATTGAGTCTCCAACGGCTTAGGAGAAATCGCAATATGTGATTGTGCCTTGGCTATACCCTGTCTTCCTTACATATGTAAGAATTTCATCTTTCAAGCATAGAATTGTTATTGTAAAGGGGAAGTGAGAAGGGCAAGAGCGTTTAACGACAGAATTCCGTATTTCCCTCAAGATGATCTTTCCTACATCAATGGTCTTACTAGTTAGGATCGAGTACAATAAGACCATTCACTCTAATGAGATTGTAGTCCCATGTGAGCTAGGCATAAGGCTGAATCGGATGAAGTAAAACCATACCTTCGCGAGTGGCATCAAGTATTCTCTTCGACAAGTGTGGATTCCTTATTTTGACACAGTCCACGTAGAACCCTAAACTGTTAGTTCCTTGAGAATTTCTAGCAAATTCTCAGGCTTGATATTGCTCATTAATGTGGAATATTCATCATTTCTGAAATCAGCTATTTCAAAGAACTCATTAATAGCATTTGAATTTATCAGTACCTTGATTCCGCGAACTGGAACTTCTGCCATCTCGCTTAAAGTTAAATTCTCATAGAATTCACGAACTAACTCCTCATCCACACTAGGTCTCTTTTCACAAAATAGTTCCCAATTGAGGGTTTCAGCAACTTGACGAATACGTGCCATAAAGTCTCTGTAGTTGCTTTCCTTTCTCTGGATGCATCTGTTGATTTTTTAAAATACTTTCGTATCTCACTTTGGCTTCTTCGCAGTGGAACTTGTTCTGTGTTTCATCAATTTAAGCGGAAGCACAAGTTCTCTTGTGAGGCATGTTTAACCTGATCATAAGATGGGAAGATTATTTTCTCAAAAATTTAATAAAAAATTTTAATAATTCAATGAATTGAAAAATCAACTAATTAAATAAAATAAAAAATTTAAGAGAAAATTAGGTCTTACCACCTCTTTTTTTTTTTAAGAACTCTTAAAAAAATAATAATTATTATTATTATGAAGAAAAAGATGGCAATTTAAAAGAAGCGCTGAAAGGCTTGGCTAAAGGACTTGGTGTGCAAGGTGGCTAGGTTCTTGGATAGATGGTGCATGTGGGAGCAGCAATACAGCAAGGAGCCTTCGGAAATAGGCCTGGCGTGGGCACTAAGGCGCTGGGTGCTCGTGCATTGTGGCCTGGAGAAGTAAGCGTGTGCGGATGGAAGCTTGAAGCAGGACTCCGCCTGGATAGCTGTTGGGCAGGAGCAGCAGGCGCACGCGGATGAGCGCTTGGCGCAAGCTGAGGCTAGAGCAATAGGGGTGCGATGGAGTTGGATGTGCGACAGTCTGCTTGGCGTGTGCTGGTCAGTCAGCTAGGCTAGGGTTGCGGCACTTAGGGGTTTGGTGTTTTGGGGTTTTGAAGATGAATGAATGGAGGGAGAAAGGTTGATGGTATTTATAGATGGAAAAATAAGATTTGTAGTAGAATTCTTAGAAAATTTTAATGAAAAAAAAATCCTAAGCTCTAATTCTACTCAAAGTTTAACAACAATTAATAATTAAATATATATATGAAATTATCAACTGCCATTAATTTATTAAGATAACCGTAAAATAAAATTAAAATACGATTAATCCTAATTCTAAGCTAAGTTGATAAAAATTAATATATAAATTATAATAAATATAATTATATATTAAGGTTTATCAAATTAATAAATAATATTAAAAATATTTATTCTAGATGCTTTTTGAAAATATTTACAAGGAGAAGTACCTAGTTTTTATTATTTACAAAAAGAGAAATCAAATTTTAGAAAAAATTCAATTAAGTCCCTAGACTTAATGAAAATTTAAAATTGAGTCGCAAATTAAAACGTGGATCAAAATTGACCCTTTTATTTGAAAAACTAAAAATTTATTTTCCCATTTAGGGAATAATCTCTTAGGAAATTATGTCAAAATAAATTCCTAGCAAAGATTGGAGGGGTCACAAGCAGTCCCGCTTAAGTTTCAATCTCCTAGACGGAATTTATTTAAACATACTAAACCCGAAAATATACCCTAAATCATTTATTAAAAATAAAAATAAGAAATTAAGTATCTGATAAATTGAATGAGATTTTATCCCGTTCAATTTTATCTCCCCAATAATGTTTCAAGCGCTGAGCATTAACTCGGAAATTACCTCTCTTACCTTGGAGTTCAACAGCTCCATATGGATAGACTTGATGAATCGTAAATGGACCGGACCAACGTGATTTTAGCTTACCCGCAAGAAACCTTAACCTAGAATTGAACAACAAGACTTGCTGACCTGCTTCAAATTCTCGAACTCGAATGTGTTTGTCATGCCATTTCTTGAGTCTTTCTTTAAGTAATTTGACATTTTCATATGAAAACATTCGGAACTCTTCTAACTCATTATGTTGGAACATTCGTTTCTCTTTCACGAGCTTAGGATCCAAATTAAGCTATTGAAGAGACCAGTAAGCTTTGTGCTCTAACTCCAAGGTTAGATGACATGCTTTCCCAAAGACCAACCTGTAATGTGATATCCCTAAAGGTGTCTTGTATGCTGTTCTGTAAGCCCACAAAGCATCATCCAGCCTTTTGGACCAATCTCGTCGGTTTGGGCAAACTACCTTCTCAAGTATGCTTTTGATCTCTTTATTTTCCAGTTTAGCTTGCCCATTCGTCTGCGGATGGTAAGCTGTTGCAACCTTGTGTTTCACTCCATGCATGTCTAATAACCATTTTAACCACTTGTTCACAAAGTGGGACCCTTCATCACTAATGATAGCTCTTGGGGTTCCGAACCTTGTGAACACGTGTTTCTGCAAGAACTTCATTACAACCTTCGCTTCATTTGTCGGATAAGCTTCAGCCTCATCCCACTTGGACACATAGTCTACTGCTACCAATATATACTTGTGACCAAAAGACGGAGGGAAAGGACCAAGAAAGTCAATACACCATACATCGAACAATTCTACCTCAATGATGTTTGTTTGAGGCATCTCATTTCTGTTGGTGAGATTTCTGACCCTTTGACATCGGTCACAGCACTTTATGTACGCATATGCATCCTTGAATAGTGTTGGCCAAAAGAATCCGGCTTGCAATACTTTGGCCGTCGTACAAGTACCTCCGAAGTGTCCCCAACTCGGAGCTAAGCGACAATGGTATAAAATCTTTTGTACTTCATCTTCTGCCATGCATCTCCTAATCATCTGATCTACACACTTTTTAAACAAACATGGCTCTTCCCAGAAATAGTACTTTACATCGTGAAGAAACTTTCTCCTTTGTTTATATGCCTTATCAATTGGCATTAAACCACAAGCTAAATAGTTAGCAATATCAGCAAACCAAGGGGTATTATGGACATGACTTACCTTCAGTATGTGATCATCTGGAAATGTTTCCTGAATTAGTATAATAGGAGTATTCCCTTCTTGTGGCTCCAATCTGGACAAGTGATCTACTACTTGGTTTTCTACTCCCCTTCGATCTTGAATTTCTAGATCGAACTCTTGAAGTAGAAGCACCCACTGGATCAGTCTCGGCTTAGCATATTTCTTGGTAAGTAGGTACTTAATTGTTGAGTGGTTCGTATAGACAGTTACTTTGGTACCTACAAGATAAGATCGAAACTTGTCAAAAGAAAATACAATAGCAAGTAACTCTTTTTTTGTTACCGTAAAGTTTAGTTGAGCTCATATAAGAGTCCGGCTTGCATAGTAGATGGGATGAAAAACTTTGTTGCTTCGCTGGCTCATGACAGCTTCTATCGCGAAGTCCCTTGCATTACACATTAATTCAAATGGCAAATCCTAGTCTAGTGTGATGATTATGGGTGTCGTAACTAATCGACTTTTCAAATCCTTGAAAGCTCTTAAGCATTCATCATCGAACTTGAACGTCGTGTCCTTCTCCAATAATTTTCATAAAGGTTTAGCAATTTTGGAGAAGTCCTTGATAAATCTTCGATAGAAACCGGTGTGGCCCAAAAAGCTCTTAACACCCTTTACAGATGCTAGCGGTGGAAGCTTCTCAATAACGTCTACCTTCGCTTTATCTACGTCGATCCCATGTCTCTTTATCCGATGCCCTAGAACAATTCCTTCTCGTACTATGAAATGAGACTTTTCCCAGTTAAGTACTAGGTTTGTTTCTTTGCTTTGCCTTAGTACCTTAGGTAGATTGGCTAAGCAATCATCGTAAGTATCTCAAAATATTGAAAAGTCCTCCATAAAAACTTCCAAGTACTTCTCAACCATGTCAGTAAAAATAGATGTTATACATCTTTGAAATGTAGCAAGTGCATTACAGAAACCAAATGGCATGCGTCTAAATGCAAATGTACCGTACGGGCAGGTGCATTATAGCAGAACAATCATTAATCGCATCAGGAAATCACATAGACTTAAAAACATTAAATGTTACCTAATCATCCTGAATAAGCTCGCCCTTCTACACATCAATAAGGTTCTTTTCAGTTGCTAAGAACGTTCTTCCTAGGATAATTGGTACTTCTTTGTCTACTTCAAAATCTAGAATCACAAAGTCAACAGGAAAGATGAATTTATCTACACGTACCAATACATCGTCAATTTTTCCTTTGGGATGTGCTAAGGATTGATCTACTAGTTGAAGTGTAACCGTAGTAGGTCTAACTTCACCTATCCCCAACTTTCTAAATATTGACATAAGCATCAAGTTTATATTTTCACCCAACTCACATAGTGCCTTACCACAATATGTTGCTCCAATGTTGCAAGGTATGGTAAAACATCCAGGATTCTTCAACTTTGGGGGTAGTTTGTCTTGAAGATATGCGCTGCATTCTTTCGTCAGAGCTACCACCTCAAATTCTCCAAGTCTTCGCTTCTTGGACAAGATATCTTTCATAAACTTTACGTAGTTCAACATTTGTGCAAGTGCCTTTACCAACAGGATGTTGATATGAATTTGTTTGAGTATGTCAAGAAACTTCTTGAATTGAATTTCCTGTTTCTGCTGCTGAAGTCTTTGAGTGTAGGGTGGTGAAGGGTTCATTACTGGAACTGGTACTGGTTGATTTGTCTTTGGTGGCAATTCTGCATCTAACGTAGTTGTTAGTTAATTAGAATTGGGTGGTTTTGAGGTTACTTAGTCAGTTTTTGTAGATTCTGGTTCTAGTGAAACTTGGATTTCAACACTTGGTTGAACTTCCTCTGAGTCTTGAGTGTTAGCTAGTTCCTTTTTAGCTTCGATAGTGCTGGGCTCTACTGTCTTTCCGCTCCTCAATGTTAACGCTTTGCAATGTTCCTTTCCCGAACTTCTTGGATTCCCCGTATCACTAAGTAAAGCACCTTGTGGTCGATTCCTAATTTCAGTTGCAAGATGGCCCATTTGGTTTTCCAGATTCTTCAATATAGCTGCTTGGCTTTGAATTAAGGCATCATTCTTCCCTATGTATGCCTTCAGCAGATTATCCAAGCTATTGGATGGTTTAGCTTGAACTGGTTTCTGAACTTGCTGGGAAAAATTAGGCGGCTGAATCGGTCTAGGTTGGATGTAGTTGTTACTGGTTCCAGTCCCTTGGTTACTCTAAGAAAAATTTGGGTGGTTTTGTCACGATGGGTTATAGAAGTTGGATTGCAGTCCTTGCCTTCCTCGATTTTGGTTCTGGTTACCCATGTAATATACGGATTTGGGGTTCGATGGACATTCTTCGAACAAATGTCCTTCCCCACAATTAACACAGGCTATACTCTCAAATTGGTGCGGTGGTTGGGCTGCAAAACTGTTAGACCCATTAGTGGTAAGATTCTTAAGCATGGAGGATATTGAAGATACCTGAGATGCGAGTGAAGTGAAAGCGTCCACTTCATGTATTCCAGCGACTCGACTTCCTGACGCGGCTCGATTGGTTGGCCATTGATAATTGTTACTGGCGATCCTTTCGATGATTTTGTAAGGTATTTCTACCTTGAAACAGTTTAATCACAAAAATCTTGCAAGTTATGCAAGGCATACATATTGCCGAATACAATGCTAATTTAAACTTCATCTACCTTAGAAGAATAAACAAGCACTTATTAAGCATTGTGTCTATTAATTATAATTTCAATACGATTTAATAATTAATTCATTAGTTATTTAACAATTATATTGCAAGAATAACTTAGGCATGATTTTACTTAACCAAGCAATTTTTCGAGGTCTATAACACCATAAACATCATTTTAACAATTCAAGCAGGCAGAATATAATCAACCCAACACAAACTTAATTTAAGCTAAATTGATTAAAATAACCATTTCAATAGCGTAAATATTCAAAAACATGTTCATCAAAACAACAACAAAAATTAAAGAGATAGGGAACAAGAAGCAAATCCATTGTTTCTCCATGGCTTGACTAGTTGCCGCGTTCTTCATTCTTCATTGTCCTCGTCTATCAAGGTGGCTTATAAACACCTAACTGCTGCTCCAAAATGGCTGATGAGAGCCTCTTTTGCAAGAGAAGAAATCGACACTTAAACAAAAAGGAAATGGGATGGAAAAAATGGGGATATAAGTGAGAGAGGATAAGAGAGAATGGGAGAATGTTGTGGGATGAAGGGATGGTTTGAATGATCAGCAAGGGGTGGCTTTTGTAGCTGAATGTGGTTGCTAAAAATAGCAAATTCCAGCAGCCAAAGAGGCCTCTATGGCCAGCCATCTACTTGGAAAAAGTTGAGATTTTCAACTTTGCTAAAAAATAGCCTGGGCCAAATCTACAAAGCCATAATTAAAGGTGGGGTTTGAATGCAATTTGGAAGTCTTTTGTAACAGCCTGATTTAGGGCCTAGTAAGAACAATGGTCTCGGGACCACAAATCTAAATTTATAAAAATTATTTTATTATTTTGTTGAAGTTATAGTATGATTTGATTAGTGCATGAAAAATTTGGTGAGCTAATTTTAATGTTTTCAAGCCCGATTGCGAAAAAGGACTAAATCGCATAAAAGGAAAAAGTTGTATTTTAATACCCAAATGTGTTGAATAGCTAGAGAACTTAAATTTAAGGCTTTTAAATAGCAATTACACCCTTTTATTAATGTTGGCCGGCCATGTGAATGATTTTAAGCAAATAGTCAAAGTATTAGGTGGATGATGTCATATTTTGGTGATAAAATAATACCTAAAAGCCTAGCTATTATTTCTTTCTTCTCCATCTCTCTTCTCCACCAAAAATATCAGTTAAAATGGAATTTTGAAGGCTTAAAATTTTCAACAACTTAAAGCTCACACAAGTAAGTGATTCTCACACCCTTTGTTGATAATTTTTGCATTTTTGAGATCCTTTAAGCATAGGCTTTCAAATGAGGGTAATATCTTGCAAAATAGTCAAGAGTTTAGAGTTTTTCCATGATTTTATTTTTGATGTTTATGGAATTTTTATGGAAGAATATGAGTTCTAGGTGAGTTATAAACAACTTTTGTGAAAGGTGTTGGCATGAAAACACTTAAAGGGGTTATTTTGCATAGGTTGCAAAATAAAGGATAAGTGTGTAAAATATTGAGAATTTGAGATTTCTATAGTAGTAAAAAGAGTTTAGCTAGACTTCAAATGCAAATAAATTCGATGAAAATCGATTTTTGAGTATACGGGCAAAATGGTCATTTACCAAAGAGGTGAATTATGATTGTTTAATTCTAATTAGTGACTAAATGAGTGCATATTGTCATTATAGATCAAGACTTGCCAAATATGAACCTAGATCAGGGGAAGGCCAAGCAAACTGACTAAACCGAATAGTGGAGTACTTTTTGTAAACTGAGGTAAGTTGTATGTAAATAATACAACTACATCATTAATATTCATAGTCATATAGTCATTGAATTGATATTGCCTGAGTTATTAAGTTATGAAATGAGAATGCCTAGAAATATTTGAGATAATAGAGATATCCCTTTGAAACTTTAGGACACGTATCGGTAATATATCCCATGTTAGAGGCTCAGTGAATATCCAGTACTATCTCAAACGTTTCAGTGGTGAGAGTTATAGATCAATTTTGATATAGAAGGAATACTCATGTTATGAGTGTTATAGGTACCTATATGGTAAGCATGAGTATCGAGCTTAATATAGAAAATGTAACTCGAGTAGATGACAAAGAGTAAGTTGAGTTATGTTTACATTTGAGCATAATAAGTAATGGTGAGACTGTTGTTGTATATTTATTTATATGCAACATACTAAGCTTTATGCTTACCATCTCACTTTTCCCTTTTCTTTCAGTGTTATCTAGTTAGCTCGAGGATCCCTTAAAGTCAGAGATATCGATCACGCTATCATCTGCAACATTCGGTATAGTTTGATTTATATTTTTGAAGGTGGCATGTATAGGGCTAGACTAGGATGTTATATCATGAGAATTGTTTATGCATTTTGGCTTACGTCAAAAGCCCTTTATTTTGTATTAAGCCTAGAATAACGGCTATTATTCATTTGATGAATGCATATGATGTTCTTTCTATGGTTGAATTAATGTCTATTGGGATGAGATGTGTATATTGAAATAATCTTGTGTAGGTTGTGCAATTTAGGTGACAAAAGGGCTTGGAAAATAGCCAAATTTGTCCACATGGGTAAGACACACGGGCGTGTGTCTAGACCGTGTATAACACATGATCCACATCCATGGGCGTGTGTTATGGTCGTGTGTCCCCTGCACTTAAAATTTTAAGGTCTTTATTGCACACGGGTAGGCCACACGGGCGTGTGTCCATGCCGTGCTAAAAAATCAGTATACATGCTGGTGGCACACGGGCGCCAGTGAGGACCTATGCATTTGATCACGGGTACCTTTTCTATTCACGATATAACTATTCCCGCTTTAATTGACCCGAGATCTAGCCACTCTTCTATATGTCCTCACGGGTACCTTTTCTATTCACGATATAACTATTCTCGCTTTAATTGGCCCGAGATCTAGTCACTCTTCTATATGTATGCATTTGATACCTCGTATAGACATGCTTATAGAGTCCACTGAGTTTGCCATGATAGTGTCTAACCCATTAGGCAAGCATGTATTAGTGGACCAAGTATGTAGAAATTGTCCTTTAACGATTAGAGGCCATTGTTTTCCAGCCAACTTGATGTTGTTGCCGTTTAATGAATTTGATATAATTCTTGGGATGGATTGGCTGACCTCCCATAGCGTTGTAATAGATTGTGGAAGAAAAGTAATTCAGTTAAGATGTGAGGATGATAGTGTTTTGCGAGTCGGGCTAGATAACTCAGATAATCTGCGTGTAGTAATATCGTCTCAGACCGCTGAAAAATACTTAAGAAAAGGTTATTAAGCTTACCTAGCTTTTGTGATAAATACTCCAGTATCCAAGTCAAAAATTGAGTTAGTACCAGTGGCTTGTAAGTTCATAGATGTCTTTCCAGAGGAGTTACCAGGGTTACTCCCAGAGAGAGAAATTGAGTTCGATATTGAGTTGGCTCCTGGTACGACGCCAGTCTCAATTCCACCGTATAGGATGGCCCTCACTGAATTAAAGGAGTTGAAAGTACAGTTGCAAGAGTTAACAGACAAAGGTTTTGCTAGACCGAGTTATTCACCTAGGGGTGCTCCAGTACTTTTTGTAAAAAAGAAGGAAGGGTCGATGAGGTTATGTATCGACTACAGACAGCTTAACAAAGTGACAGTAAAGAACAAGTATCCTTTGCCGAGGATCGATGATCTCTTAGATCAACTGAGGGGAGCTACAGTATTTTCTAAAATAGATCTAAGATCGGGTTATTACCAGTTAAGGGTCAAGGATCAAGACGTGCCGAAGACTACTTTTCGGACTAGATATGGACATTACGAGTTTCTTGTCATGCCTTTTGGATTAACGAATGCCCCGACAGTGTTTAAGGACTTGATGAACTGTATCTTCCGACCATACTTGGATAGGTTCGTTGTTGTTTTCATAGATGACATACTGATTTATTCGTGTGATGAGAGTGAGCACGCGGAACATTTGAGGACTGTGTTACAGATTCTGAGAGATAAACAGCTTTATGCTAAGTTTAGTAAAAGTGAGTTTTGGCTCAATGAAGTTGGATTCCTAGGACACGTGGTGTCAGGTGACGGGATTAGAGTCGACCCAAATAAGATTTCAGCTATTTTGGAGTGGAAACCGCCGAGGAATGTAATAGAGGTTCATAGTTTTCTGGGGCTAGCGGGGTATTACAGACGCTTTGTAAATGGATTTTCTATGATAGCTACTCCGCTAACGAGACTATTGCAGAAAGATACGCAGTTTGAATGGACATAAGAGTGTCAGCAGAGTTTTGAGAAATTAAAGGCTTTGTTGACTGAAGCCCCAATTTTAGTGCAATCGGAGTCAGGAAAAAAGTTTGTAATTTATAGT
Organism: Gossypium hirsutum; assembly: GCF_007990345.1. Classification (NCBI taxonomy): domain Eukaryota; kingdom Viridiplantae; phylum Streptophyta; class Magnoliopsida; order Malvales; family Malvaceae; genus Gossypium; species Gossypium hirsutum. The sequence goes on from NC_053434.1 coordinate 94,024,285, forward strand.
GACGCCTCCTTGAATGGTTTAGGGTGTGTACTCATGCAAGAAGGCAAGGTTGTGGCCTATGCCTCGAGACAGCTAAAACCACAGGAGAAAAATTATCCAACCCATGATTTAGAGCTAGCAGCTGTGGTGTTCGCCTTAAAAAATTGGCAACACCATTTGTACGTAGAGAAATGTAGGGTGTTTACCGACCACAAGAGTTTAAAGTACTTGATGACTCAAAAGGAGTTGAATTTGAGGCAACATTGATGGTTAGAACTATTAAAAGATTATGAGCTGATCATCGAGTACCATCCAGGAAAGGCGAATGTAGTCACTGATGCCTTGAGTAGAAAATCGTTGTTTGCCTTGAGAGCTTTGAATACGCAGTTGACCGTCTTCAAGGATGGCTCGATGTAGTCACTGACTTTTCTTCATGAAATCCGAGAAGCTTAAAAAGATGATGATAAGTTTCAAGCTAAGAAGAATCAGATTGAGTTAGGTGTTGAATCAGATTTTCAGGTTGATATCGACGGATGTTTAATGTTTAAAAATAGAATTTGTGTGCCTAAAGCTAGTGAGCTCATCCAGAAGATTTTACGAGAAGCGCATAGTGGTAGTTTATCCGTCCACTCGGGTAGTGTAAAGATGTATAACGGCCTGAAGAAAATGTATTGGTGGTCGGGAATGAAAAGGGATATTTCTGAGTTTGTTCCCAAGTGTCTAGTGTGTCAGCAAGTAAAGGCTGAATACCAAGTACCTTCTGGGCTACTTCAGCCTATTATGGTTCCAGAGTGGAAAATGGGATCGTGTCACCATGGATTTCGTGACCAGTTTGCCATTAAACCCAAAAAAGAAAGATGCTGTATGGGTTATTGTCAATAGATTAACTAAGTCAGCTCACTTCATACCAGTGCGTACAGACTACTTTCTCGAGAAATTAGCTGATTTGTATGTTTCCGAGATTGTGAGGCTTCATGGTGTACCGTTGTCGATTGCTTCAGACCGAGACTCGAGATTCACCTCGAGGTTTTGGAAGAAGTTACAAGAGGCTCTAGGAACCAAGTTAAGTTTCAGTACAACTTTTCATCCACAGACGGATGGGCAATCGGAAAGAGTGATACAGATTTTAAAAGACATGCTAAGATGCTATGTTCTCAAATTGCAAGGAAGCTGGGAAAAATACTTACCATTGGTTGAGTTCGCCTACAACAACAGCTATCAGTCAAGTATGAAAATAGCACCTTATGAAGCTTTGTACGGGCAAAAGTGTCAAACGCTGTTATACTGGACAGAGTTGAAAGAGAGTCAAATTCACGGGGTTGAATTAGTCAGAAAGGCTGAGGAAAAAGTTAAAGTGATTCGAGAATGCCTAAGAGCCGCTTCGGATAGGTAGAAATCCTACGCAGATTTGAAACAAAAGGAGATCGAGTTTGAGACTGGTGATAGAGTACTCTTGAAAGTTTGCCCTTGGAGGAAAGTCCTCAGATTTGGTAAAAAAGGCAAGCTGAGTCCTCGTTTCATAGGACCTTATGAAATTACCGAGAGAATAGGGCCTGTTGCCTACAAATTGAATTTGCCGCCAGAGTTAGAAAAGATTCACAATGTGTTTCACGTGTCCATGTTACGCCGATATAGATCTGACTCTTCGCACGTAATTACGCCTACTGAATTTGAGATTCTTCCATATATGACTTATGGTGAAAAACCAGTTAAGATCTTAGCTCGAGAAGTTAAACAGTTAAGAAATAAGAATATACCACTTGTGAAAGTTTTGTGGCATAGACATGGGGTCGAGGAAGCTACATGGGAACCCGAAGATTCTCTGAGATAGTAGTACCCAAACTTATTTACCGGTAATATTTTCATGGACGAAAATCCCTAAGGGGGGAGAAATGTAACTGCTCGATTTAGGGCCTAGTAAGAATAGTGATCTCGAGACCACGAATCTAAAGTTAGAAAAATTATTTTATTATTTTGATGAAGTTATAGTATGATTTGATTAGTGCATGAAAAATTTGGTGAGCTAATTTTAATGTTTTCAAGCCCGATTGCGAAAAAGGACTAAATTGCATAAAAGGAAAAAGTTTTATTTTAATACCCAAATGTGTTGAATAGCTAAAGAACTTAAATTGAAGGATTTTAAAGAGCAATTACACCCTTTTATTAATGTTGGCCGGCCATGTGAATGATTTTAAGCAAATAGTCAAAGTATTAGGTGGATGATGTCATGTATTGGTGATAAAATAATGCCTAAAAGCCTAGCTATCATTTCTTTCTTCTCCATCTCTCTTCTCCACCAAAAATATCAGCTAAAATGGAGTTTTGAAGGCAGAAAATTTTCAGCAAGTTAAAGCTCACACAAGTAAGTGATTCTCACACCCTTTGTTGACAATTTTTGCATTTTTGAAATCCTTGAAGCATGGGCCTTCAAATGAAGGTAATATCTTACAAAATAGTCAAGAGTTTAGAGTTTTACCATGATTGTATTTTTTATGTTTATGGAGTTTTTATGGAAGAATATGAGTTCTAGGTGAGTTATAAACAACTTTTGTGAAAGGTGTTGGCAAGAAAACACCTAAAGGGGTTATTTTGCATAAGTTGCAAAATAAAGGATAAGTGTGTAAAATATTGAGAATTTGAGATTTCTATAGTAGTAAAAAGAGTTTAGCTAGGCTTCAAATGCAAATAAATTCGATGAAAATTGATTTTTGAGTATAGGGGCAAAATGGTAATTTTATCAAAGTCTAGGGACAAAATGGTCATTTTACCCAAAAGGTGAATTATGATTGTTTAATTCTAATTAGTGACTAAATGAGTGCATATAGTCATTATAGATCAAGACTTGCCAAATCTGAACCTAGATCGGGGGAAGGCCAAGCAAACCGACTAAACTGAATAGTCGAGTACTTTTTGTAAACTAAGGTAAGTTGTATGTAAATAATACAACTACTTCGTTAATATTCATATTCATATAGTCATTGAATTGATATTGCCTAAGTTATTAAGTTATGAAATGAGAATGCCTAGAAATATTTGAGATAATAGAGATATCCCTTTGAAACTTTAGGATATGAATTGGATATTCGTGCCAAGGCATTGGATGAATACAGAGATAGCCAGTGTAAGACGTGTCTGGGACATGCATCGACATAGAGATAGCCAGTGTAAGACCATGTCTGGGACATGGCATCGGCATAGAGATAGCCAGTGTAAGACCATGTTTGGGACATGGCATCGGCATAGAGATAGCCAGTGTAAGACGTGTCTGGGACACGCATCGGCTAAGAGTTGTGCTAGTGTAAGACATGTCTAGGACATGCATCAGCACGCATATAGGAGTGCCAGTGTAAGACATGTCTGGGACATGCATCGGCCTCGACAGAGATAGCCAGTGTAAGACGTGTCTGGGACATGCATTGGCAATATATCCCATGTTAGAGGCTCAGTGAATATCCAGTAGTATCCCAAACATTTCAATGGTGAGAGTTATAGATCAATTTCGATATAGAAGGAATAATCATGTTATGAGTGTTACAGGTACCTATATGGTAAGCATGAGTATCGAGCTTAATATAGAAAATGTAACTCGAGTAGATGACAAAGAGTAAGTTGAGTTATGTTTACATTTAAGCATAATAAGTAATGGTGAGACTGTTGTTGTATATTTATTTATATGAAACTTACTAAGCTTTATGCTTACCCTCTCTCTTTTCAGCATTATCTAGTTAGCTCAAGGATCCCTTGAAGTCAGAGATATCGATTACACTATCGTCCGCAACATTCGGTATAAGTTTGATTTATATTTTTGAAGGTGACATGTATAGGGCTAGACTAGGATGTTATATCATGAGAATTGTTTATGTATTTTGGCTTAATTCAAAAGCTCTTTGTTTTGTATTAAGCCTAGAATAACGGCTATTATTCATTTGATGAATGCATATGATGTTTTTTCTATGGTTGAATTAATGTCCATTGGGATAAGATGTGTATATTGAAATGATCTTGTGTAGGTTGTGCAATTTGGGTGACAAAAGGGCTTGGAAAATAGCCAAATTTGTCCACACGGGTAAGACACACGAGCGTATGTCTAGACCATGTGTGACATACGATCCACGTCCACAGGCGTGTGTTATGGTCGTGTGTCCCCTGCACATAAAATTTTAAGGTCTTTATAGCACACGGGTAGGCCACACAGGCGTGTGTCCATGCCGTGCTAAAAAGTCAGTATACATGCTGGTTGCACACGGACAAAAGACACGGCCATGTGTCTCAGCTGTGTGAAGGATACGGTCGTAAGGCACGGGCGTGTGCTTTAGCTTTACTGTTTTGGCAAAATACCCAGGTTTTCAGACACGGGCTAGGGACATGGGAGTGTCCCAAAGCGCACGGGCGTGTGCTCTATACCCACACGGGCGTGTGGAACATTGATGCAAGAAATTTTTCTAAGTTTTAAACGAGTTTCAGGTTAGGTCCCGAACTAACCCGAATGTATGTTTAAGGCCTCGCAAGCCCGCATAAGGGATATATTACATTAGAATAAAAATTAGTAAAAATTAGTAAAAATGGCTAAAGTAAAAATTAGAATAAAATTTAAATTGTAATAAAAGTAAATGGCTAAAGTAATAAAAAACGAGTGTTCCTAATATCTTAGTTCCCTGGCAACGGCGCCAAAAACCTGATACGTGATATGTTTTAAATATTTATAATGAATCGTTCTTGAAACTAACTATTATCACGATAGAGGCAAGTGTACCTATCGAACAGTAGTATAGCTTTAGCAAGACTAGATTGTCGAACCCAAAGGAACTAAAAGTACTAGTATTAACTTTCTTTCTATTATCTAGCCTAAAAAATAAAAAGGATTTGTTTATCTAACTAATTAATTAAACTAAGAAAACATAGAAAAGAAATTTGGGGAAAATACTTTTTGGAAAACTCAATTGATTAAGACAATACCTAAAGAAAAATCCACCTAGACTTCACTTGTTATTTGACTCTGAATCGGACGATTTATTCATCCAACTTGTTCCATAGAGATCTCTAAGTTATATTATTATCTCTCTCGAGACTAATAACATCTAACTCTAGATTGAATAATTGAAATCTCTTTCTAATTAACACCCTAAGGTTTCATTAACTCGATCTATGGACCCCCTTATTAGGTTTCACCCTAATCCGGCAAAATCTTGTCACCCTATCTCTAAGCGCATAATCAACTCCGCTTAATTATGACAAATTTACTCTTAGACAGGGTTTATTCCTCCTCTAAATAAGAGCATTAACTTGATTCAATATCCTGAAATATTAAAACAAGAATTAAGAACACATAATTAAGAATAAGTCAAATATTTATCATACAATTCAGATAATAATAAGATTCATCTTAGGTTTCATTCCCCTTAGGTATTTAGGGGATTTAGTTCATAACTAAAAGGAAAAACATCTCAGAAGAATAATAGATACAAAACATAAAGAAAACCTAAAACTCCTGAAGGGAAATTGAGGAGAGATCTTCAGTCTTGATGATAAATCCGGCTTCTGAGATGGGTCAATCGGCTTTATTCGAGTAATTCCTTACTTTCTCCTCTCTGTCTCCCTTTTTTCCTCTTCTAAGCTGTATTTATAGGCTTTGGAATACCTAAGAGCCCTCAAAAGTGGCCTTTTTTTGAATAAGACTCTGCTTGGGCTCAACAGGGACACGCTCGTGTGTGATTACTTCAGGTCGTGGTCGAGCCTGTTAGATAGGCACGGGCATGTGGTGTACCCGTGTAAATCGTGTTTCAGGTCTGCCAATTTAACACAGCCGTGTGGTCTGCTTGTGTGAGGAATTCCATGCCGTGTTGATGTCGTATGTTGGCCTATTTTCTCTGTTTTTGGCCGTTTCTCGGTCTTTTTATTCTCCTATGCTTTCCTGAGTATAAAACAGGAAATTAAGGCATTAGGAGCATCGAATTCACCAAATCTAAGGAGAAATCCTCCATAAAATGTGCTAAGCGTGGGATAGAAATATGTATAAATTTCGGTTTATCAGTGCTTTCAGTAGTGTCAGCCAAGCCAATTTTCGCCCTTTGCTCAAATCTATCGAAAATAGTCAAAATTAATAAAAATTAAGTATAAAATTAACTAAAATACACCATGTTCATATTTTTAACACAATTTAATTTTTTTATAATATTTAATTATTTTTTGACAAGAATTTAACCGGTTTTGCATGAATTTAAGTAAAAATGGGTATGTAAAAGTATATAAATTTTTTTGTTTCCACATCTTCACTTTCTTCAACTCGTTGTTGTAGAATTGAGTCTCCAGTGACTTGATAGAGGCCCCAATCTGTGATTGTGCCTTGGCTATACCCTGTCATCCTTACATTTGCAAGAATTTCTGCTTTCAAGCATAGAATTGTTATTGTAAAGGGGAAGTGAGCAGGGCCAGAGCGTTTAACGGCACAATTTTGTATTTCCCTCAAGATGATCTTTCCAACATCAATGGTCTTACCAGTTAGGATCGTGTACAATAAGACCATTCGCTCTGATGAGATTGTAGTCCCATGTGAGCTAGGCATAAGACTGAATCGGATGAAGTAAAACCATACCTTCGCGAGTGGCGTCAGATATTCTCTTCGACAAGTGTGTATTCCTTGTTTTGACACAGTCCACGTAGAACCCTGAACTGTCAATTCCCTAAGAATATCTTGAAAATTCTTAGGTTTGATATTGCTTATTAATGTGGAGTATTCATCGTTTTTGAAATCAGGTATTTCAAAGAACTTATTAATAGCATCGGTACCTTGATTCCGCAAACTAGAACTTCTGTAATCTCACTTGAAGTTATATTCGCATAGAACTCACGAACTAGTTCCTCATCCACACTAGATCTCTTTCACAAAATAGTTCCCAATTAAGGGTATCAGCAACTTGACGAATACGTGCCATAAAGTCTATGTAGTTGCTTTCCTTTAATGTAAAGTCTTTATCTGGATGCATTTGTGTATTTTTTAAGATACTTTCGTATCTCACTTTGGCTTCTTCACAGGGGAACTTGTTTTGTGTTTCATCAATTTGAGAGGAAGCACAAGTTCTCTTGCGAGGCATGTTTAACCTGATCATAAGATGGGAAAATTATTTTCTCAAAAATTTAATGAAAATTATTAATAATTCAATGAATTGAAAAATTAACTAATTGAATAAAATTAAATTTAAGAGAAAATTAGGTCTTACCACCTTTTTTTTTAAGAAATCTTAAAAAAAATTATTATTATTATGAAGAAAAAGATGGCAATTTAAAAGAAAGGTTGGAAGGCTTGGCTAAAGGGCTTGGTGTGCAAGGTGGCTAGGTGCTTGGATGGATGGTGCGTGTGGGAGCAACAATGCAACAAGGAGCCTTCAGCAGCAGGCCTGGCGTGGGCACTAAGGCGCTGGGTGCTTGTGCGTTTTGGCCTAGAGCAGTAGGCATTCGCGGATGGAAGCCTAGAGCAGGACTCGGCCTGGATAGTTGCTGGGCAAGAGCAGCAGGCGCACACAGATGAGCGCTTGGCGCGACCTGAGACTAGAGCAATAGGCATGCGATGAAGCTGGACGTGCGGCGGTCTGTTGGGCATGTGCTGGTTAGTCAGTTGGGCTAGGCTTGCGACACTTAGGTGTTCGGTGTTTTGGGGTTTTGAAGATGAATGAATGGAGGGAGAAAGCTGATGGTATTTATAGATGGAAAAATAAGATTTGTAGTAGAATTCGTAGAAAATTTTAATGAAAATAAAATCCTAAGTTCTAATTCTATTCAAAGTTTAACAACAATTAATAATTAAATATATATATATAGTAAATTATCAATTGCCATTAACCTTAAAATATAATTAAATATGACTGAATTGGCCCACTGTCTAAAGCATCTAGAACATGACGGGCTTTAGCTCAAATTGTTGTGCCTCGATTTCGGGTCTCCTAATACCTGGATTAAGATCATTAAACACTCGCACAGCATATTGTCTTAAGGATCTATCCCTATCATCAGCAATAAGGATAGGATTTTGAGCAAGGTTTGCTCCATTTCCTTGATTCATATTCTTGAAATTCATTTCTTCAGTCATTCTTTGATTTGCTTGTCTTCTTTGCTGTCGAAAGGTTTGTTCTATTCAGGGTCTACAAGGAGTAAGTCAATAACCTGGTCAATACTCATAAATACCTGAAATAATCACATAAAAATTAAGTGAAATAAAAATTAAACAGAATAGTAAAACAAAATGTAAAACTAACAAATTCACAAATAATGGCTTTTTTTAAAAAAACAGTCCCCGACAACGGCGCCAAAAACTTGGAACGACGAAAAATGTGCAAGTGTACACATTCACAAAAATTAATAAAGTGACAAGTAAATGTCGAGTTATCGTACCCACAGGGTCTGTAAAAAGAATTATTTATTAAATTAATTGTAAAACACTTTGGTGAGGTAAAAATAATTTGGTTTTAAAAGGTGGTCAATGACTATTTAAAAACTAAGTAAATAATAATAAAAAAGAGTTCTAATGCACGATTTCAAATAAGATTTAATCAAGATAACATACTTGTGTTGGATTAATTACATTTATCTAACTTAGAATTATCAAACTTATGTTTATATTGCTACGAATAAATTCAAGGCAACTCGATAATTTGCTAACTACTGCTCATACATACTTATTAAATTAATCAATCTCTTGAACATTTTTCAATGTCATTCCAAGTGGTTAATCAATCTTCACTAGCATATAAAAGATTAAGTTAGGTAATAGGGTATTTCTACCTTGAAACAGTTTAATCACAAAAATCTTGCAAGTTATGCAAGGCATACATATCGCCGACTACAATGCTAATTTAAACTTTAGCTACTTTAGAAGAATAAACATGCACTGATTAAGCATTGTGTCTATTAATTATAATTTCAATACGATTTAATAATTAATCCATTAGTTACTTAACAATTATATTGCAAGAATAACTTAGGCATGATTTTACTTAACCAAGCAATTTGCCGAGGTCTATAACAACATCAACATCATTTTAACAATTCAAGCAGGCAGAATATAATCAACCCAACACAAACTTAATTTAAGCTAAACTGATTAAAATAACCATTTCAATAGCATAAATATTATAAACATGTTTGTCAAAACAACAACAAAAATTAAAGAGATAGGGAACAAGAAGCAAATCCGGTGTTTCTCCGTGGCTTAACTAGTTGCTCCGTTCTCAGTTATTCATTGCCTTCGGCTATCAAGGTGGCTTATGAAAACCTAATTGCTGCTCCAAAATGGCTGATGAGAGCCTCTATCCCAAGAGAAGAAATCGACACTTGAACAAAAAGGGAAATGGGATGGAAAAAATGAAGAGAAAAGTGAGAGAGGATAAGAGAGAATGAGAGAATGTTGTGGGATTGAGGGATGGTTTGAATGATCAGCAAGGGGTGGCTTTTATAGCTGATTGTGGCTGCTAAAAATATAAAATTTCAGCAGCAAAAGAGCCCCCTATGGCCGGCCATCTACTTGGCAAAAGTTGAGATTTTCAACTCTACTAAAAATAGCCTGAGGCAAATCTACAAAGCCACAGATAAAGGTGGGGTTTGAATGCATTTTGGAAGCCTTTAAGGGCCTTTTTGCAAGCATATTTAATCAGATAAAATGCTGATTTGTGTCAGCATATGGACAGTTTTGGGCTTCCCAATTAGTGGCTTGTTTAGTTCACTCAATATGGTTCGACCAGTGCAGTTCAATTGGATCCTTTCTCCATAATTAATTAAAAATAATTTATTTAACCAAAACTAAATGGGGAATAAAGTAAAATTAATTAAATTATGAATTAATACAGATTTCTAGACCATCTTAGGCTGGAAATTAATGTGCCTCGATACTTCAAATTGCTTCTCAGTTTTGTGCTTTCAGTAGTGTCAGCCGTCGAAAATAGTCAAAATTAATAAAAATTAAGTTTAAAATTAACTAAAATTCACCATGTTCATATTTTTAACACAATTTAATTATTTTATAATATTTAATTATTTTTCAACAAGAATTTAATAAAACGGTATGATTTTAAGTTAAAAAGAGCATGTAAAAATGCGTAAATTTATGTGTTTCCAACCATCACCGAGAGTAGTCTAGTAGCCACCGAGTGTTCGTGGTCAGGCCAGAGGTGGTAATGGGTTAGGTCGTAGTCAAAGAGCACCAGGCAGAGGTGCCGGTCATACTAAGGCGAGGCAACCAGCTCTTGTTTATGCTGCAGGTCTCCGAGAGGATAGAGATGCAGACGTTATCACAGGTATGTTCTTTATTTATAATGTACCTTATACTGCACTGATAGTTATAGGATCTACTTACCCATATATAGCCTGTACTATATCTGAAAACTTGGGTGTACTGGTTGAGAGCACTACGAGTGAGGTCATTGTACTGAGTCTGTTGGGGCAATCAGTAAGGGTAAATAATTTGTTTAGAGACATTCCTTTAGAGGTTCAAGGGGCTATTTTTCTAGCTGATCTGATGGAACTGCCTTTCAGAGAATTTGATCTAATACTGGGAATGGAATGGTTGGTCAAGCACCGAGTGAACTTAGATTGTGCCACAAAAAGGGTTATACTGAAAACTGCGGAGGACAGTGAGGTAGTCGTAATTGGGGAGCGTCGAAAGTACTTATCGAATGTGATTTCTGCATTAAGGACCGAAAAGTTGGTTCGTAAGGGATGTGAGGCGTATCTGGCCTACATCAGTGTTTCAAATTCGAGGGATTCTTCAGTTAAGGATATCAGGACGGTTAAAGACTTTCGAGACGTTTTTCCTGAAGAGCTACCTGGGTTACCTTTGAATCATGAAGTAGAGTATGGGATTGAGCTTCTCCCTGGTACAGCTCTGATGTCCATCGCTCCTTATTGCATGGCACAGAAAGAGCTTGTGGAGTTTAAGGCTCAAATTCAAGAGTTACTGGATCGTGGATTCATTCGTCCTAGTGTGTCTTCATGGGGAGCACCAGTATTTTTTGTGAAAAAGAAGGATGGATCCATGCGTATGTGTATCGATTACTGGCAACTAAATAAGTTGACCATCAAGAATAAGTACCCCCTACCGAGAATAGACGATCTGTTTGACCAGTTCTGAGGTGCTTCAGTTTTCTCTAAGATTGACCTCTGATCAGGGTATCACCAGTTGAGAGTTAAGGAGGTTGACGTGCATAAGTCAGCATTTAGGACTTGATACAGTAATTACGAGTTCCTAGTGATGCCATTTGGATTGACGAATACACCAGCAGCTTTTATGGATCTAATAAATCGAATGTTCCAGCCCTATCTGGATTGGTTCGTGGTGGTATTTATTGATGATATACTGGTGTATTCGAAGACTGGGGATAAGCATGATGAACACCTCAAAGTGGTTCTATAGGTTCTGCTAGTGAAACAACTGTACGCCAAATTTATTAATTGTGAGTTGTGGTTCAGCAGGGACACACCCGTGTGGCACGGTCGTGTGTGATTCCTTCAGGTCGTGTTCAAGCCTGTTAGATTGGCACGGGTGTATAAGTCGGTCCAGGCCGTGCTGATTTCGTGCTTTGGCCCATTTTCTCCATTTTCAGCCCGTTTCTCGTTCCTTTCGTTCTCCTATGCTTTCCTCAGAATAAAACATGAAATTAAGGCATTAGGAACATCGAATTCACCAAATCAAAGGAGAAATCATTCATAAAATGCATTAAGCATGGGTTATAAATATGTATAAATTATGGTTTATCAAATACCCCCACACTTAAGTGTTTGCTTGTCCTCAAGCAAAATCCTCGGATCACATAAAATTTCCTTTTTCTCAACTTATAATTCCGATCAATATTATCTCAAATTATCTCATAAGTAATCATACATTAAGAGTTCAACTAAAAAAACATTAGAGCTTCAAACATTCTAAATTGAGTATCTAATCATGAAAAACTTAGGCATCTCCCTTTATCTAAGTAGTTATCATTGATTCAGAACCTTACAGAGTTTAACATCCTCACTAACGATTCACTCAAATCACTCGAAGTGTTCAAGGGCAATGAAAGAAGCACTCATCAATCAATATGAAAAGTTATTACCATAAGCTTGCATGAAAATCAAATCTCCACCACTATTCATTGAGATGATACATCAATCAAAAGGTCTTTAGATGGTTGTAATGAGGCTTGGTTAGGGGGTGTGGTCACAAACTGAAAGAAAAGGTTAAAATCGAGATTGCTTTGAAAAATTCCTTAACTAGAAAAAAATATTTAATCACCACTTGCGTACAACATAACTTCTTCTCTAATTACGAAATGATGAAGCTTACAAATCAGAGATAACTACTACTATATATATGTTTTTTTTAGTAATAAGTCAAATATCATAGATTACTACTAAAAACAAGACATAGTTAAGCAATTTATTCAAATCAATTCTCGACAAAAATGGGGATGAAATTAATTTAAGGGGATTTCAACAATAATGGGTTAAAGGTTAATATTGAGGGTAAAACAAAGAATGGCTTATTAGGCTCAACGGGGTTTACTAAGGGTTAATTGTGGAGGTAGGCTTTTCATGGCATGAGTGGGTTAATCCTAAGTGCCTCTATCATCTTGACATATCAAATCGAAAAGTGTGGTCTCGACATGCATAATCAAGCAAATTCTAGAATAAAAGTTCAGTATTGACACACTCAAAGTAATAATAAAAGTGAGCATGAAAGAATTAATAGATGCTCAAAAGGCTCAAAGATCTCACAAAAATTATGGCTTTTTGATATTTAAATCTGTAGGATGCAATTCAAGATAATACCTAGATTTGAGGAAATAGCCTAAAATCTTAAATTCTTAAAAATCAATTTATCATGCTTAATTTTCTAGTGTCTTAAAGTTTAACAATCAATGCATGAATGTCTATGTTTTAATTTAAGATATATCAATCAAAATTATCAATCAATCAAAATTCATTTTAAACATGATATGAGAGCTTCACCAGAGAACAAAGCAATATTTTGGGATTTTCAAGTAATAAAATAAGTACCCCCCACACTTAAGATGTACATTGCCCTCAATGTACAAAGTTAAATATATAAGAAAATATAAGATTGTAAGATAGGGAGAGAATTGAAACTTCCTGATTTTTTACTGAATGAATTCCCTAGTTCGGTGAGAACGATGATTGACAATAGAGTAGGGCATGATGTTTAGGAAGAAATATGCTGATAGTAATCATAAAGAGAAGCCGTGTGTAGAGAAAACATGAATTATTTTAAAACTAAAAATAAAAAAATCAAGGTAAAATAAAATAGAATTTTATAAGTGGCATGGCCATCGCACACGCCCGTGTGCGTTGTGGTCTATTTAGCCCACGCCCGTGTTCCTTTACACACGCCCGTGTTGTTTTGGCAGGTTCACCCACGGCTCTATCGCACAGCTGTGGGGTTTTATCGCAGCCCGTGTTTTGGGAAAATATTTGCTCTGTTTCCACACGGTCTTACACACGCCCGTGTGCTTGGCCGTGTCCCTATGGTAAACCTATTTTCAAGAGCTTCAGTTAGTGGGCAAAGTATTAAAAACTTCAAAAAAATAAAGTTTAAATAAATGAAAACTTTGTTAGTACTCGGGTTGCCTCCCGAAAAGTGCTTGTTTATAGTCTCAGCTCGACTTTCCCTTGCTAATGTATTCAGGGAGGTTCGTGGAGTCGAAACACCTCTCCATCGTCCTTAAAATCCTTGCCAGTATACAGTTTGAGACGATGACCATTTACCTTGAAAGTTTCTTGTGATGGGTGACTTACCTCTACTGTGCCATATGGGAAGACAGTTTGAACTACAAAAGATCCTGACCATCTTGATTTAAGTTTTCCAGGAAACAATTTGAGTCTTGAATTATAGAGCAAGACAGAATCTCCGACTTCGAATTGCTTCTGTTGCTTCAAGCGAGTGTCATGGCTTCGTTTTGTTGCTTCCTTGTATAGTCGTGAATTTTCGTATGCATTGGCTCGCCACTCATCTAACTCGTTCAGCTGTATCAACCTATTTTGGCCTGCAAGTTTATGATCAAGGTTTAGAAATTTAATTGCCCAAAAAGTTTTGTACTCTAGTTCGAATGGCAGATGACAACTTTTCCCATAAACGAGTCTATACGGTGATGTTCCTATAGGGGTCTTAAAAGTAGTTCTATAAGCCCATAAAACATCATCTACTTTCATTGCCCAATCTTTCCTATTTGATTCTACTATTTTTTCAAGAATTCATTTGATTTCTCGGTTTGCCACTTCAACTTGTCCACTGGTTTGAGGATGGTATGGGGTGGCTATTCTATGAAAGACTCCGTATTTCTTAAGTGTTTTCTCAAATTGGGTATTACAAAAATGAGTACCCCTATCTCTAATAATTGCTCTAGGTGTTCCAAATCTTGAGAAGAGTTTCTTAAGGAAACGTACCTCCACTCTAGCATCATTAGTAGGTAAGGCTTGGGCTTCTACCCATTTGGAAGTATAATCAACTGCTACTAAGATGTAATTATTCCCAAATGAACTAGGGAATGGACCCATGAAGTCAATACTCCAAACGTCAAATATTTCACAAGGGAGCATATAGTTTTGAGGCATTTCATCATGTTTGGAGAGGTTACCTGTTCGTTGGCATTTGTCGCAAGAAGTTACATACCTATTAGCGTCTTTGAATAATGAGGGCCAATAAAAACCTGATTCAAGTACTTTATGTGCGGTCTTAGTTCCATTGTAGTGTCCTCCAGTTGGTCCTGAATGGCAATGTTCCAGTATCTTTAATGTTTCTGGCCTTGCAACGCATCTTTGAATGACTTGATCTGCACATATACGAAACAAAAAAGGGTCATCCCAAAAGTAGTTTTTCACATTACTAAAGAATCTCTTCTTTTGCTGGTGTGTCAACCCTTTTGGGATTATGTTAGCAGCCAAAAAATTTGCTATGTCTGCAAACCAAGGTACCTCAAAGTTAGATATAATGAAGAATTGTTCATCAGGAAATGAATCATTAATTTCCATCTCATCTAGTTTTCTGATATTTGAGTTTTCAAGTCTGGAAAGATGATCTGCTGCGAGATTTTCAACTCCTTTCTTATCTTGAATTTCTAAGTCGAATTCCTGCAGTAACAAAATCCATTGAATGAGTCGAGGTTTTGCATCAGTTTTAGTTAAGAGATATCGAAGGGCAGAATGATCAGTGTAGACAACAACTTTAGATAATATAAGATATGATTGAAATTTATTAAATGCTAGCAATTCTTTTCTGTGGTGGTGTAGTTTTCCTGTACGGCTGTCAATGTTTTGCTAGCATAATAAATAGGTTGGAAGCGCTTGTCTTTTCGCTGTCCCAAAATTGCACCTACTGCATAATCACTTGCATCACACATTAGTTCAAAAGGTAAGTTCCAGTCAGGTGCAATTATAATAGGAGTATCGATTAATTTTTCTTTCAGGGTGTTAAATGCTTCTAAACATTTCTGATCGAAGTTAAAAGGCATCTCCTTTTCCAGTAGTTTAGTCATAGGCTTAGCTATTTTAGAAAAATCTTTAGTAAATCTTCTGTAAAAACTGACATGTCCTAAAAAGCTTCTAATAGCCTTAACTGAACTGGGAGGGGGTAATTTTTCGATTATTTCAATTTTAGATTTATCCACTTCAATCCGTTTACTAGAAATTTTATGCCTTAATACTATACCCTCTTGAACCATAAAGTGGCATTTTTCCCAATTAAGTACAAGGTTCATTTCCTCACATCTTATTAAAAATCATTCTAAATTTTTAACGCAAAGATGGAAAGAGTTACCGAATACCGAAAAATCATCCATAAATACCTCCATGATGCCTTCCACGAATTCGTCAAAGATGGCCATCATGCAGCGCTGAAAAGTGGCATGGGCGTTACATAATCCAAAAGGCATTCTACGATAAGCAAATGTACCGTATGGGCATGTGACTGTGGTCTTTTCTTGATCTTCAGGAGCTATTGGAATTTAGAAATAACAGGAGAGTCCGTCTAAAAAATAGTAGTACATGTGCCAAGATAATCTTTCCAACATTTGATCAATGAATGGCAATAGGAAGTGATCTTTCCTTGTGGCATCATTCAGTTTTCTATAGTCAATAAAAACTCTCCAACCTGTGACTGTCCTTGTTGGGATTAATTCATTCTTCTTGTTAGTCACGACTGTCATGCCTCCTTTCTTTGGAACAACCTGAACTGGACTTACCCAAGAACTGTCAGAAATAGGATAAATAATTCCAGCATCTAGAAGTTTAATTACCTCATCTTTAACTACTTCCTTCATATTGGGATTCAGTCTTCTTTGAGCTTGCACATAAGGCTTATATTCATCTTCCATTAAAATTTTATGGGTGCAAAAAGAGGGGCTGATCCCTTTGATGTCAGAAATTTTCCAAGCTATGGCCTTTTTATGTTCTTTTAATACTTGGAATAGTTTCTCTTTTTCCTTGGGTTGCAGGTTAGAGGCAATAATCACTGGTAATGTAGAATTATTTCCAAGATATGCATATTCCAAGTGATTTGGTAATTGTTTAAGTTCCAGTTTGGGAGGTTCCTCAATAGAGGGTTTTTGCTTAAGTTCATCATTCATTTTGATACCCTCATACTCTACTTGTCTCGAAGGATGTTCATTAAAGTCATCATTTGCTTTCTCTTCTTGAGCTAGGTGCAGTTCTGATGTGCCTTCTCGTATAATTTCCTAAAAAGAGTCTTGAGTGACATGATCAATAGAGTCAAGAAAATAACAAGAGTCATCTTGTTCTCTAGAAAATCTCATGGCATCATAAATTTTAAAGATAATCTCCTCGCCACCTACCCTAAGTACCAATTTACCATCACCCACATCAATTACAACCCTAGCAGTGGCTAAAAATGGACGTCCTAAAATTAAAGGTACTTTCACGTCTTCATCCATATCAAGCACAACAACGTCAACAGGGAATATGAATTTATCTACTTTTACAAGTACATCTTCTATAATATCCTTAGGATATTTAACAGATCTATCGGCTAGTTGAATACTCATCCTAGTGGGATTGGGTTCCCCAAGACCAAGTTGTTTGAACATTTTATATGGCATCAAATTAATGCTAGCACCTAGATCGGCTAGTGCTTTCTCAGCATTTAAACTACCAATAAAGCAGGGGATAGTAAAACTTTCTGGATCTTTCAGTTTGGTTGGCAGTTTGTTTTGGAGTATGGCTGAGCACTCCTCGTTGAGTTCCACTGTTGATAAGTCCTCAAACTTTCTTTTATTTGTTAAGAGCTCCTTTAAAAATTTCGCGTATGTAGGCATCTGCGAGATGGCTTCAACAAAAGGTAAGTTGATATGTAATTGTTTGAAAAGTTCAAGAAACTTACCGACTTTTGCATCCACGCGGTCTTTCTTCAATTTTGCTGGGTATAGAACTGGTGGTTTATACTCCTTCGGTACTAGTTCGTCACTATTTTTGGATTTTTCCTCCTCCCTTTCGCTTGTCACGGCTTCTTGAGTTGTTTCTTTTTAGATTCAGCTAGTACTTTTCCACTTCTTAATATAACTGCTTTCATATGCTCGTTTGCTCTGCTGTTACTATGTAAATCACCTTGTGGTTGTTCGGAGAGTTGTTTAGACAGCTGCCTTATCTAAGTTTCGAGTCTTTGAATTGATGCTTGTTGATTTTTGAGCGCTATCTCGGTATTCTGGAAACGAGTTTCTAACACCGAGATGAATTTATATAGCATCTCCTTAAGGTTCGATTTCTTTTCCTGTTGATAAGGTGGCTGTTGAAAACCTTTAGGATTCTGTGGCCTTTGATTCTGTTGACCACCCCAAGAGAAATTTGGGTGGTTCTTTCAACCTGCATTATAAGTATTATTATACAAGTTATTTTGAGATCTAAAATTATTGTTACCCATATAGTTGACTTGTTCCTCTTCGGTTGCAGGATTGAATGGTGGGTATTCTGTATGCACACCTTCCCTATTTTGATTGCACCTCATCACTGGATGTACCTATGTAAAACCAAGTAAACCATCAACTTTCTTGTTCAGAAGTTCTACCTGATTTGTCAACATAGTGACTGAGTCGATGTTATAAACGCCTGCCGTTTTTGTTGCGCTTAGTCCTCATGACTTGCCACTGATAGTTATTCAGTGACATCTCTTCAATAAATTCAGAAGCCTCTTCAGGTGTTTTTTTATTGATGGTTCCACCAGCAGCTGCATCAATCATTTGTCTTGTCGAAGAGTTCACACCATTGTAGAATGTTTGAACTTGCAACCATAGAGGTAAGCCATGGTGGGGGCACCTTCGCAAAAGATCCTTGAATCGCTCCTATGCATCGTAGAGTGTCTCTAAGTCCATCTGCACAAAAGAAGAAATATCATTACGCAACTTAGTTGTTTTTGCTGGTGAAAAATATTTTAGTAGAAATTTTTCGGTCATTTGCTCCCAAGAGGTAATGAGTTCAACCACTGTTTAGCTTTATTCCTCAGTGAAAAATGGAATAACCGAAGGTGAATGGCATCATCAAAAATGCCATTAATTTTGAAAGTGTCGCACATTTCTAGGAAATTTGCCAAGTGTGTGTTGGGGTTCTTATCCTGTAAACCATCAAACTGAACTAATTGTTGTATCATCTGAATTGTGTTAGGTTTTAGTTCAAAATTGTTGGCAGCAATAGGAGGTCTAACTATACTTGACTCAGTTCCTGTAAAATTAGGTTTAGCATAATCATACATAATATGAGGAGCAGGGTTCTGATTTGCTAATTCAGCGGGTATGGCTGGAGGTAGATGATTGTCTTGATTTTCAGCCATCTCCTCTGTTGTAGTTGAGATATCATCATCTTGCTCTTCCTCTGTGTATTTTAAGCTACGTCTTATTTCTCGTTGATTTCTACTAACTGTACGATCAATTTCCTCATCAAAAAGCAATGGTCCTGACGGGTTTCTGCTAGTCATAAACTACAAGAACCTGCCAGAAGAAAAAGAAAGAAAATTAGTAAAATAATAGTTAAAGTTAACTTGCAAGAAAATAAATGGCTAAAGTAAAAAAATTGAGCGTTCCTAATATCTTAGTCCCCGGCAACGGTGCCAAAAACTTGATCGCGTGATTTATGTGTGTGATAAGTTTTAAAGATTTATAATGATTCGTTCTTGAAATTAACTATAATCACGACATAGGCAAGTGTACCTATCGAACAGTAGTATAGTTTTAGCAAGACCGGATTGTCGAACCCAAAGGACTATGAGTACTAGCAATGACTGTCTTTCTATTATCTAGCCTAAGAAATAAAGTGATTTGTTTTAACTAATTAAATAAAACTAAGAATTTGCAGAAAACAGATTTGGGAAACTTACTTTTGAAAAACGATTGATTAAGACAATACTTAAGGAAAAATCCACCTAGACTCTTACTTGTTATTCTAGCTCCGAACCGGATGATTTATTCATTCAACTTATTCTGTAGAAATCCCTAATGTATATTATTATCTCTCTCAAGACTAACAACATCTAATCCCTAGGTTGAATAACCGAGAGTTATCTCTAATTAACACCCTAAGGTTGCATTAACTCGATCTATGGATTCCCTTATTAGGTTTCACCTTAATCCGGCAAAATCTTGTCACCCTATCTCTAGGCGTGCAATCAACTCCGGTTAATTACGAAAAAGTTACTCTTAGTCAGGATCTATTCCTCTTCCAACTAAGAGTAGTGCTTGAGATGATATCCTAAAACATCAAAACAAGATTTAAGAACACGTAATTAAGAATAAGTCAAATATTTATCATACGATTCAAAAATAATAACAAGGTTTAGTCATAGGTTTCATCCCCCTTAGATATTTAGGGGTTCAGTGCATAACTAAAAAAGAAGACATCTCAGAGTAATAATGATTACAAAACATAAAGAAAACCCAAAACTCCTGAAGGGGAAATTGAGAAGAGATCTTCAGTCTTGATGGTGGATACGGCTTCTAAGATGGATCAATCGGCTTTCTGGGAGTAATTTCTTACTCTCTACTCTCCGTCCCCCTTTCTTTCTCCTTTAGGTTGTATTTATAGGCTTTGGAATTCTTAAAAAGCCCTAAAATTTGGCCTTTTCTGAATGAGGCTTAACTAGGGTTCAGCAGGGACACGCCCGTGTGGCACGGCCGTATGCGATTCCTTCAGGCTGTGTTCAAGCCTGTTAGATTGGCACGGGCGTGTGAGCTACCCGTGTGAGTCGGTCCAGGCCATGTTGATTTTGTACTTTGGCCTATTTTCTCCATTTTTGGCCCGTTTCTTGTTCTTTTCGTCCTTCTATGCTTTTCTGAGAATAAAACATGAAATTAAGGCATTAGGAGCATCGAATTCACCAAATCTAAGGAGAAATCATTCATAAAATGTGTCAAGCATGGGTTATAAATATGTATAAATTATGGTTTATCAGACTGCATGAGGTACCGGTTTCAATAATATCTTATAGGGACCCTCGCTTCACGTCTCAGTTCTGAAAGAAGCTACATGAAGCTCTGGGTACAAGATTGGACTTCAGTATTGCGTTCCATCCTTAGATCGATGGCCAATATGAGAGGGTGATTCAAATACTGGGTGACATGTTGAAGACTTGTGTGATTAAGTTCTGAGGCAGTTGGGAGGATTATTTGCCGCTAGCAGAGTTTGTTTATAACAACAACGACCAGTCTAGCATACAGATGGCACCTTACGAAGCACTGTATAGTCGTAGGTGTCGCACTCCTTCATGTTGGACTGAGTTGGGCGAGTGACGAATTCTGGGCCCTGAACTGGTTTCTGAAACCGATGATAAAGTTAGACTAATCTGAGACCGACTGAAAGCAGCATTTGATAGACGAAAGAGACTCCATTTTTCTTAAAGTCTGACCATGGAAGAAATTACTAAGGTTTGGTCGTAAGGGAAAGTTGAGCCCTAGGTTTATTGAACCCTATCGCATACTGAAACGAGTGGGACCGGTTGCCTACTAGTTAGAGCTACCTCCAGAGTTGGATAGGATTCATGATGTTTTCCATGTCTCAATGTTGAGGCTCTATCGCTCTGATCTAACGCATATTGTTCTAGTGGAGGAGATCGAGGTTAGGCCAGATTTGACCTTCGAGGAGGAGCCGGTTCAGATATTGGATCACGACATAAAGATTTTGAGGAGGAAATCCATCCCACTGGTTCAGGTTCTATGGCGTAATCATAACTCTGAGGATACGATGCGTCAACAGTACCCTTATCTGTTCTGATTAGGAAAATTTTGAGGCCAAAATTTTCTTTTAGGGGGTAGAGTTGTAACGCCCAAAAATTTATATTTTTGTTTTTGGGAATTCGTGACACAACTGTGTATCAGCTTTAGTGGTTAAGTATTCTGAACGTGTGTGAGAGGTCCCAAGTTCAAGCCATAACTTGGGCAAATTTTGGTATTTTGATGAATAAAGCCTTAATTGGGTCAATAGGCTTATATTTGATTGTTTTTAAAATGCTAACATAGTAGGCCTACTGGTCTGTGGTTAAGAGGAGTGTTGGTATGCTTGAGGTCTGGTGTTCGAATCCCTGCGTGTGACAGTCCGGTTTAGACCCTAGTCAAAATAGGGGTTTTGAGACCACAAATTTGATCAAAAAAATATTTTAACATTATTTTTCGTGCTTATAATATGTGAATTTATATCCGTGAAAGTTTCGTGTGAAAATTTTATTGTTTTTGTGTTTAATTTGCAAAAAGCACTTAATCGCAGAAAATGCAAAAGTGGCCTTCTATTTGATTAAGTGCCGAATTGATGTGTCTTATTAAAGCAAAGGTCCTTTATAAAGGGTAAATAAGTAAATGATGAAATAAACTTATTATAATTAAAACAAATAAGAAATTAAGGCCATTATCACCATATACTACAGAAAATACAAAGAATAAAAGAAAGAAAACTCAAGCTAGGGTTCGGCTATTGATATTGGTGATTAAGGTATGGCTTTGACTAGGTTTTTGATAATTTCTACGTTTTTGTGATTGTTGCTTTGTGTTTTACCAAGCCCATGTCTCAATTTTTGAATTTGATTATGATTTTAAGATATGTCATTAATGAAATTATGAGTTTTATGAAGTTTGATGATAGTATATGGAAGGTTGATGTTGGGTTAATATGTTTTGTCTTTGAATTTTTGATAAATTTGAGTAATTTGGACTAAATTGTGAAAATGAGATTTTGAGGGACTAAAATGTGAAATATATGGGCTTATATGAACACTATGAAAATTCAGGTAAGCATGGGTATATGGAAATTTTGTATATTTTGTGATTTTTTTATTAGAGATTAAAGTGTTGAAATGTGAAAATATGAGGGCTAATTTGTAAAATGCCGTAAAAATGTATTCATTGATTGAATTGAATGATTTTTTGAATAAAGGAGTTAAATTTGAACTTATATAGATCAAGAACCAAAGAAAAAGAAATTAGATCGGGGGAAATTGAAAGTCGTCGAGTAGTCGATTTTGTTCGTTCAAATTTGTACGAGGTAAGTCTATATACAAATAAATGTGTTTTGAATTGAATTATTATTGTTTATATGCTCTTGAACAATGATTAATGATTATATGAGTTGAGTATGAGATATTCGAGAAAGTATCGACAAAGTTTTGACGTCTGAAAAGTCCAGTACGAACCATAGGAATAGTTAGGATACATATGTCATGACATAGGATTCGATATGTGTTTTCGTGTAAGACCACGTTCAGGACGTTGGCATCGACTTATGATTTACGTGTAAGACCATGTATGGGACATTGGCATCGTATTTGATTTTGTGTAAGACCTTGTCTGGGAAAGTGGCTTCGATATTTGATTACATGTAAGACCACGTCTGGGACGTTGGCATTGTATGAGCTTACTGAGCTATCCGAGTATCCTTATTGATTCTGAAGAGTTTAACGGGTATTCTGAGAAATTGAATGACTATGTGAACATGTATTCGATTCAGGTACGTTTGAATTGTATGTTAAGATTGAGAATGAAAGGTAAGCATATGTAAATATGTGTGAACATATGAAATATGTTTGTAATATGTGGAAATGTGATGTACATATGAGCAAATGGTTATGAGTATTTGAGCTAAATGAGAATTATGAACTTGACATTGAATTATGCTATGATTCATACAAATAAATTGTTTATAGTTATGGTTTGTGATAAGTTTATTTGTATATGGCTTACTAAGCTTTTGAAAGCTTACTTTGTGTGTGTTTTCAACTTTTTTTTTAGATATCGAAGCTATTGGGAGCTCGGGAATCATTGAGGATTATCACCACACTATCGAACTATATTTGGTACCTTTTAAAAATGTATATATTGAAGTATGGTATGTATAGGCTAAAAGTATTTGAACATGTTTAGTGAAATGTATATCTAGCCATGTGATGTGGCTTAGTTTTGGTTGTGTTCATGTATGACTTTTAAGTAATAAATGTGACAGTCCTAATTAGACCCTAGTCGGAAAGTGGTTTCGGGACCACAAAAACCGAGTTTTATAAATAATTAAAAGTTATATTCTATGTTCATGATGTTAGTAAATGCATGTGTGAAAGTTTCAAGCATTAATTTGGTCATTTTTAAGTGAATTTATTAAAATGGACTTATATGAAACACTTTAGAAATGTGATAGGTTAATTTTTATAATGGTCTATTAGTGCATGTATTAAAAAGAGTGGTTTTGCATGTCAATTTACCCATAATATATATAGTGGCCGACCAAGAAATGATGGTGCTCTACAAATTCTAATTTAATATAATTTTTAAGTTAACAAATGATTTAAATAATTCTAATAAAATGAATAAAAAAAGAAATGATAGGGATGAATAATAGAAGAAAGAGAAGAGAGAGAGGGTGTTCATCTTCTTCTTCTTCTCTCAAAGCCGAAACAAAGATGAAGGAATAAGGGGAAATTTACCCCAAAGCAATTCGGCAATTTTCTTTAGCTAGTAAGAGGTCAGTTTTGAATTGTTGATTCGGTTTTATGATATGTTAAGTTAATAATTGGATGCACTCTTGGTAATGTCAAGAAAGTTGAAACTTTTATGGTGGTTTAGGCATCATGCCATGAATCTAAGTGTTAGAATTAGAGGTTATTTTCATGTTTATGGAATAAAAGGGGGATGATAGTATGGAATGAAGATTTTCGAATAAGTAGTTTAGTAGCACCTTGTACATTCGGTTATATTGAGTCTAATTGGAATGTTAATTTCTTTCTCTATGATTATTTTCCTTGTATGTTAAATGGTTCTTTGATAGGGACGAATGAATTATGAAGGTCATAATTACAATGTTGAAGTTTAAGGTGCGAATTTTAGTCTTGGTGATAAGAATAATTCGGTTGAAATATCGAGTATGGGAGTTGCCATTTTAGGTTAAGATAAAAAAATGATTAATAGGCATTAAAAGGTTAAATGTATGAAATTTGAAGTATAAGAACTTATAGGTAATTACATAGGTAATGTTAAATTTAATTTGGTATATTCGGCCATATAGGTGTATATGTTTGTGATATTATTTTTAACTCTCTATAATCGATTAAAGGAGTAATATTGGCTTATAAGGTCGAGTTGATTCATGATTTTGTATATTAGAATTAAATTACCTGAGATTAAGTTATCTTAGTAGTGGTAGTACATTCGGCCTTGAAGCACTAATCAAACATTAGTTAAGGTTCTAATGTTTTGAACAAGGATAGTTGTGAAATGAAGTGAAAATCATTAAATTATACATATAAGTATCCAGCAAGGTAATTAAACTACTAAATGTATTTATTCTAGATCAAGAAATCAAAGGGGGAGAATCAAACAAGGGCAAAGCAAAGACAATTGAGTAGTCGATTGGGAATCATTTTCATCCAATATAAGGTAAGTCCTTAAGCATTTTTGTAAGGTTGATTAGTTTGTATATAAATAATACTAGTGAATCATAAAAGAATTCCTTTTTATAAGTATTCTTTTGGAGTGATTTTCCTATTTATTAATGTGACCATATGCGCTATTTGAATTAAGTAAATTGCCTTATCATAATGAGTTAACATATGGCACTATGTGTGGCGATTTGGATGTTGAAGCATGAGAGAAAATCCAATGCACTGAGTGTGCGGTTTACTATGGCACTATGTGTGCGAGTGTGACGAGCACTATGTGTGCAAATTCGGTTGATAATATAAAATGTGCATGAAAGAAGAAGTGGTAGAACTAGTAACTAAAATATCGAACTTGAGACATGTGCTGGGTAGGTATAAATTTATCTAGTGCATCATGGTTCCATGCTTTGAGGAATCGGGTCTAAATCAATTGGGTTGTTTGGTATTTGATTTGATTGTAGGACTTGGCATGAGATTGAACCGAAATTCTAAGAAATTATAGCATAGTTCGGTATGGTTGGAGTAATTGATCTTGCATTATTTGTTTTCTCTTATGATCTTTTATTAATGGACGGTAGTGTAATGCTTATGACTTACTGAGTTATATACTCATTTGGTGTGTTTACTTGTTACTTATTTAGGTTTCTTTGACCCATTTTGTGTGCTCGGGACCATCGTCGAAGTCATCACACCAGCTTGCAACTTTTTGGTACCTTCTTCTTAGTTGGTCTAAGAGAACATTTCGGCATGTATAGGCTATTATGTTTTGTTTGAACTTTGATATGTATACTTTTAGCCATACGAATATGGCTTAAATGTTAAGTTTGGATTTGGTGTTATGTATGTCAAATTACTAGTTAATCCATGGAAACCATGAAATAGGTAAAATTTACCATAAAATAGATTCAGACAGCAGTAGTGATGTGAATTTTAAAAATCACTAAAAATAGTAGAAATGGAATTAATTAATGAATAAATTATGTAATCGAAGCTTGATGAGTCTATTTTCATATGGAAGAAGCAAAACAACTATATGAGCTATATTTTATGAGATATTTAAATTTTTGTGAAATAGGACCAGAGCGATTTCTTGATCCCCTTTTCTGACTTTGGAAATTCACCATATATTTTACAAAGATAATTAGAAGTCATGCTTTATATTTACAGATTCATTATTGAGTCTAGTTTTATTAGAGACAAACGGCATAGGCATTGAAGCCCTGTACAGGGAGATATCTGATTCGTAATGCACAGAGGTCAGAGTAGTCGAACCCTGAAACAAGGGAGAATTTAACTAATAAACTGTACTAATTGGCCTGACCAAAAATTTTACAAAAACTTTTACTAGATAGATATATGAGTCTAGTTTCAGGAAAAATTTACGGAATTTGATTTCGAGTTTTGGAACTCAAGATATGATTTTTAAAGCGACTGCGATGCAGTTAGCCAGCTTGTCTAGAAAATTTTAAAATTAATTGTATGAGTTGTTTAAGTAATGAATTAAGCCCGTTAACACCTCGTGTTCGACTCCGAAAATGGTCTCGGGTATTGGGTGTTACATTTTATTGGTATCAGAGCTATGGTTTAGTCGGTTCTAGGACTACCATAGCGTGTATGAGTCTAGCTATACATGCCTTAATGTTAGTATTTGATAGTGTGATGACTTCTGACGGTCGAAATTATTGTTTTGATTAGTAAATCGAACCCAATCTAGAGGGAACCTTAGAAGATGACGTTGAAAGTGTAGCGGCTGCTCCTGCGTAAGGGACACCGCCTGTTGAGCCTCAATCATCCGCGAATAATCAAGATGATGGGGCAAAACAAGCCTTCTTTACCATGATGAATGAGTGGGTCGCACAATATGCCCGAACTAACCCGGCTGCTCAACCATTCCCGAATTTAAATAATCCGCCTCAGGTGCCTATAATACCATCAATTACTGATCCTATAAGGCTAAGTAAACCTCCTGTGGATTTGATTAGGAAGCGCGGGGCCGAGGAATTCTGAGCCATAGCTACTGATGATGCTGAAAGGGCTGAGTTTTGGCTTGATAACACCATCCGGGTTTTTGATGAGCTGTCTTGCACACCTGATGAGTGTTTAAAGTGTGCCATATCTTTGTTACGAGACTCAGCCTACTATTGGTGGAGAACCTTGATTATTATAGTCCCGAAGGAACGAGTTACTTGGGATTTCTTCCAGAGGGAATTTCAAAAAAAGTATATTAGTCAATGGTTCGTCGATCAAAAGCGTAAAGAATTTTTGGAACTTAAGCAAGGTCGTATAACAGTATCTGAATACGAACGTGAGTTTGTAAGACTCAGTCGATATGCTCGGGAGTGTGTAGCTGATGAACTTGCCATGTGTAAAAGATTTGAAGAATGATTGAATGAAGATTTAAAGCTACTAAGGGGTATTTTAGAGATAAAAGAATTTGTAACACTAGTTGAACGAGCTTGCAAGGCAGAAGAACTTGGAAAGGAGAAAAAGAAGGTTGAATTTGAAGCTAGAGACTTTCGTAAAAGATCGGTGGGTAAAACTTCATTCTCGGCTGTAAAGAAGTTTAGGGAAGATACTAATAAATCGAAGACGACTGCAGGAATTTCTATTAGAGAGCGACCATCAACGGACTCTCGAGCTACTTTGGTTACTAGTGTGGGTAACAATCACCAAGAAAAACCTAAATGTCCACAATGTGGAAGACGACACGTAGGTGAATGTTGGGGTAAGTCTACTAACAGGGCCTGTTAGAGATGCAGTTCGAAGGATCACTTTATTAGAGATTACACGAAACTTGATGAGAAAAATAAGACGCAAGGTGCAAAACCTAGTGGAACAATGACCAGAGGTAGACCACCGAGAATTTCAGGAGGTAAGGGTGGTAGTCAGAGAGGGACTTCTGATACGACTGTTCGATCTGAGACTCGTGCTCCTGTCAGAGCTTATGCCATCCGTGCACGAGAGGAGGCATCCTCTCCTGATGTTATCACTGGTACTTTCACTCTCTTTGATACTGATGTGATTGCATTGATTGACCCTGGCTCTACTCATTCATATGTATGTGAGACTTTAGCATCCAGTAAGACTCTACCTGTTGAGTCTACTGAGTTCGTAATTCGAGTGTCAAATCCTTTGGGTCGATATGTACTTGTTGACAAAGTGTGTAAGAAATGCCCTCTAATAATCCGAGATTTCTATTTTCCGGCCGATTTGATGCTTTTATCGTTTGATGAATTTGATGTTATTCTTAGTATGGATTGGTTAACCGTACATGATGCAGTGGTGAGTTGCAAAAGAAAGACCATTGATTTGAGGTGTGCAAATAATGAGATAGTCCGAGTTGAGTCTATGACTTAAAGGGAGTGCCAGCAATAATATCCTCGATGATCGCTCAGAGATATGTGAGAAAGGGGTGTGAAGCATATCTTGCGTACGTATTTGATAGCAAAGAGGCGGAAAGGAAACTTGAATAAGTACCAGTGGTTTGTGAGTATTCATATGTTTTTCTTGAGGAGTTACCGGGATTACCACCTGTTCGAGAGATAGAATTTGGCATCGAACTTGTACCTGGTACCACACCAATCTCGATAGCTCCGTATCGTATGACACCAACAGAATTGAAAGAATTGAAAAAGCAGTTATAAGAGTTAACGGATAGAGGCTTTGCTCGACCGAATTTCTCACCTTGGGGTGCACCAGTATTATTCGTGAAAAAGAAAGATGGAACCATGAGAATGTTCATCGACTATCGTCAATTGAACCAAGCAACAATAAAGAATAAATATCCATGACCACGTATTTATAATTTGTTTGACCAGCTAAAGGGAGCATCAGTATTTTCAAAGATAGATTTGAGATCGGGTTATTATCAATTGCGAGTTCGAGACTCAGACATACCTAAAACTGCTTTTAGAACAAGATACGGTCACTACGAGTTCTTGGTGATGCCGTTTGGACTCACTAACGCCCCTGCGGTATTTATGGACTTAATGAATCGAATTTTCAGACAATATCTGGATCGGTTTGTGGTTGTGTTTATAGATGACATCTTGATTTATTCACGAGATGAAACTGAACATGCTGAGCATTTGAGATTGGTATTACAGATGTTACGAGACAAGCAGTTAACGCAAAATTCAGTAAATGCGAATTTTGGTTGAGAGAGGTTAGCTTTTTAGGGCACGTGGTATCCGCATCGGGTATTAGAGTTGATCCGAACAAAATTTCGGTCATACTCGATTGGAAGCCTCCGAGGAATGTTACTGAAGTTAGGAGCTTTTTGGGACTTGCTGGTTATTACCGACGGTTTGTAAAGGGTTTTTCGATAATAGCTACACCACTGACAAAACTACTTCAAAAAGATGTTGAGTTTGAATGGTCAGAAAAATGTCAGGAAAGTTTCGATCGATTAAAAACCTGTTTAACTAAAGCTCCAGTGCTAGTACAGCTGGAATCCGGTAAAGAGTTTGTTATTTACAGTGATGCATCCTTGCTTGGGCAAGGTTGTGTGTTGATGCAAGAAGGTCGAGTTGTGGCTTACGCGTCGAGACAATTAAAGTCGCATGAGAAAAACTATCCGACCCATGATCTTGAATTAGCGGCCATAGTATTCGCCTTGAAAATATGGCAACACTACTTGTTTGGAAAGAGGTGTCATATTTATTCGGACAACAAAAGTCTTAAATATTTGATGACTCAAAGAGATTTGAATCTGCGACAAAGACGTTGGCTTGAGTTGTTGAAAGATTATGAACTCGTCATTGATTATCACCCGGGAAAGGATAACGTGGTTGCCGATGCTTTAAGTCGTAAAGCGCTGTTTGCTTTGAGAGTGATGGATGTTCACCTATCCGTTTCATCCGATAATGTGCTAGTAGCAGAATTAAAGGCCAAACCATTATTGATCCATCAAATACTTGAATCCCAGAAAGTTGACGCTGAATTGGTTGCTAAACGAGTTGAATGTGCTTCAAATGTGGACTCAGAGTTTCAGATTGACGACAATGATTGTTTGACGTTCAAAAGTCGATTATGTGTTCCGAGAAATTCAGAACTTATTTCAATGATTTTGAGCGAGGCTCATAGTAGTCGAATGTCAGTTCACCCGGGGAGTACAAAAATGTACAACGATCTGAAACGTCAATTTTGGTGGCCTGGCATGAAACGAGACATTTCTGACTTTGTTTCAAGGTGTTTGATATGTCAACAAGTGAAAGCAGAACATCAAGTGCCGTCAGGATTACTTTAGCCGATCATGATACCTGAACGGAAATGGGATCAAGTAACGATGGACTTTGTAACTGGCTTACCGTTGACACAGAGTAAGAAAGACTCAATCTGGGTTATTGTTGATAGATTGACGAAGTCTGCTCATTTTATCCCTGTTCGTACGGATTTCTCGCTCGATAAATTGGCAGAATTATATGTCTCCCAAATTGTCCGATTGCATGGAGTACCTATTTCTATTGTGTCGGATAGAGATCCGAGATTTACATCGCGATTTTGGAAGAAATTGCAAGAAGCATTGGGTACCAAATTGCATTTTAGCACCGCTTTTCATCCCCAAACTGATGGTCAATCTGAGCGGATAATTCAGATACTCGAAGATATGTTGAGATGTTGTATCCTAGAGTTTTGTGGTTCATGGGAAAGGTATTTGCCTTTGATTGAATTCGCTTACAATAATAGTTTTCAATCAAGCATTAAGATGGCACCTTACGAGGCTTTGTATGGTCGTAAATGCCGTACACCCTTGTTTTGGACTAAACTTAGTGAAAGTAAAATTTTTGGGGTTGATTTAATTAAAGATGCTGAGCAGAAAGTAAAAGTAATCCGTGAAAGTCTGAAAGCAGCATCGGATCATCAGAAGTCATATGCGGATTTAAAAAGAAAAGACATTGAATATCAGGTTGGAGGCAAAGTGTTTCTTAAAGTGTCACCTTGGAAAAAGGTGCTCAGATTTGGCCGTAAGGGCAAATTGAGTCCGATATTCATCGGGCCGTATGAAATATCCGAACGAGTTGGACCAGTCGCATACCGATTAATTTTACCCCCTGAACTTGAAAAGATTCACAACGACTTTCATGTCTCGATGCTTCGACGATATAGGTCTGATCCATCGCACATAATTACTCCATCTGAGATCGAGATTCAATCTGATTTGAGTTACGAAGAAGAACCGGTTCGCATTTTAACACGTG
Source organism: Gossypium hirsutum (assembly GCF_007990345.1). NCBI lineage: Eukaryota > Viridiplantae > Streptophyta > Magnoliopsida > Malvales > Malvaceae > Gossypium > Gossypium hirsutum. Next base: position 94,055,350 of record NC_053434.1, read on the forward strand.
AAGTAAAAGAATTGCGAAATAAGAAAATCCCATTAGTGAAGGTACTGCGGCATAAACACCGGGTCGAAGAAGCTACTTGGGAACTTGAGGACTCTATGAAGGATCGATATCCTAATTTGTTTGCTGGTAAGATTTTCGGGGACGAAAATTCCTTATGTGGGGGAGAGTTGTGACAGTCCTAATTAGACCCTAGTCAGAAAGTGGTTTCGGGACCACAAAAACCGAGTTTTATAAATAATTAAAAGTTATATTCTATGTTCATGATGTGAGTAAATGCATGTGTGAAAGTTTCAAGCATTAATTTGGTCATTTTTAAGTGAATTTATTAAAATGGACTTATATGAAACACTTTAGAAATGTGATAGGTTAATTTTTATAATGGTCTATTAGTGAATGTATTAAAAAGAGTGGTTTTGCATGTCAAGTTACCCATAATATATATAGTGGCCGGCCAAGAAATGATGATGCTCCACAAATTCTAATTTAATATAATTTTTAAGTTAACAAATGATTTAAATAATTCTAATAAAATGAATAAAAAAGAAATGATAGGGATGAATAATACAAGAAAGAGAAGAGAGAGAGAGTGTTCATCTTTTTCTTCTTCTCTCAAAGCCGAAACAAAGATGAAGGAATAAGGGGAAATTTACCCCAAAGCAATTCGGCATTTTTCTTTAGCTAGTAATAGGTAAGTTTTGAATTGTTGATTTGGTTTTATGATATGTTAAGTTAATAATTGGATGCACTCTTGGTAATGTCAAGAAAGTTGAAACTTTTCTGGTGGTTTAGGCATCATGCCGTGAATCTAAGTGTTAGAATTAGAGGTTATTTTCATGTTGTATGGAATAAAAGGGGGATGATAGTATGGAATGAAGATTTTTGAATAAGTAGTTTAGTAGCACCTTGTACATTCGGTTATATTGAGTCTGATTGGAATGTTAATTTCTTTCTCTATGATTATTTTCCTTGTATGTTAAATGGTTCTTTGATAGGGCCGAATGAATTATGAAGGTCATAATTACAATGTATGAAGTTTAAGTGCGAATTTTAGTCTTGGTGATATGGATAATTCGGTTGAAATATCGAGTATGGGAGTTGCCATTTTAGGTTAAGATAAAAAAAAAATGATTAATAGGCATTAAAAGGTTAAATGTATGAAATTTGAAGTATAGGAACTTATAGGTAATTACATAGGTAATGTTAAATTTAATTTGGTATATTCGGCCATATAGGTGTATATGTTTGTGATATTATTTTTAACTCTCTATAATCGATTAAAGGAGTAATATTGGCTTATAAGGTCGAGTTGATTCATGATTTTGTATATTAGAATTAAATTACCTGAGATTAAGTTATCTTAGTAGTGGTAGTACATTCGGCCTTGAAGCACTAATCAAACATTAGTTAAGGTTCTAATGTTTTGAACAAGGATAGTTGTGAAATGATGTGAAAATCATTAAATTATACATATAAGTATCCAGCAAGGTAATTAAACTACTAAATGTATTTATTCTAGATCAAGAAATCAAAGGGGGAGAATCAAACAAGGGCAAAGCAAAGACAATTGAGTAGTCGATTGGGAATCATTTTCATCCAATATAAGGTAAGTCCTTAAGCATTTTTGTAAGGTTGATTAGTTTGTATATAAATAATACTAGTGAATCATAAAAGAATTCCTTTTTATAAGTATTCTTTTGGAGTGATTTTCCTATTTATTAATGTGACCATATGCGCTATTTGAATTAAGTAAATTGCCTTATCATAATGAGTTAACATATGGCACTATGTGTGCGGAATTAAATGGCACTATGTGTGCCGATTTGGATGTTGAAGCATGAGAGAAAATCCAATGCACTGAGTGTGCGGTTTACTATGGCACTATGTGTGCGAGTGTGACGAGCACTATGTGTGCAAATTCGGTTGATAATATAAAATGTGCATGAAAGAAGAAGTGGTAGAACTAGTAACTAAAATATCGAACTTGAGACATGTGCTGAGTAGGTATAAATTTATCTAGTGCATCATGGTTCCATGCTTTGAGGAATCGGGTCTAAATCAATTGGGTTGTTTGGTATTTGATTTGATTGTAGGACTTGGCATGAGATTGAACCGAAATTCTAAGAAATTATAGCATAGTTCGGTATGGTTGGAGTAATTGATCTTGCATTATTTGTTTTCTCTTATGATCTTTTATTAATGGACGGTAGTGTAATGCTTATGACTTACTGAGTTATATACTCATTTGGTGTGTTTACTTGTTACTTACTTATGTTTCTTTGACCCATTTTGTGTGCTCGGGACCATCGTCGAAGTCATCACACCAGCTTGCAACTTTTTGGTACCTTCTTCTTAGTTTGTGTAAGAGAACATTTCGGCATGTATAGGCTATTATGTTTTGTTTGAACTTTGATATGTATACTTTTAGCCATGCGAATATGGCTTAAATGTTAAGTTTGGATTTGGTGTTATGTATGTCAAATTACTAGTTAATCCATGGAAACCATGAAATAGGTAAAATTTACCATAAAATAGATTTAGACAACAGTAGTGATGTGAATTTTAAAAATCACTAAAAATAGTATAAATGGAATTAATTAATGAATAAATTATTTAATCGAATCTTGATGAGTCTATTTTCATATGGAAGAAGCGAAACAACTATATGAGCTATATTTTATGAGATATTTAAATTTTTGTGAAACAGTGCCAGAGCGATTTCTGGATCCCCTGTTCTGACTTTGGAAATTCACCATATATTTTACAAAGATAATTAGAAGTCATGCTTTATATGTACAGATTCATTATTGAGTCTAGTTTTATTAGAGACAAACGACATAGGCATTGAAGCCCTGTACAGGGAGATATCTGATTCGTAATGCACAGAAGTTAGAGTAGTCGAACCCTGTAACAGGGGAGAATTTAACTAATAAACTGTACTAATTTCCCCGACCAAAAATTTTACAGAAAATTTTAATGGGGAGATATATGAGTCTAGTTTCAGGAAAAATTTACGTAATTTGATTTCGAGTTTCAGAACTCAAGATATGATTTTTAAAGCGACTGCGATGCAGTTAGCCAGCTTGTCTAGAAAATTTTAAAATGAATTGTATGAGCTGTTTAAGTAATGAATTAAGCCCGTTAACACCTCGTGTTCGACTCTGGCAACGGTCTCGGGTATGGGGTGTTACAATAACTATGTGATACAATATTGGCAATGTGATGTGTTTTTGGATGGCCAATAGTAATGGTCAATTTGATAAGTTTATGATATGTGTTTATTTGAAGAATTGATATGTTCATAGTATTAGATTGAATGAAGTGTTTAAGGTTATGAAACATATGTTTTGATTTGATTATAGCTTATGAAATGGTATAATTTGGCAAGTACTGAATTGGTTATAACTAATTTTTTATTTCTATTTTGTATTTGGAAATCCCCAAAATTTTTCCCTCTTTCTCCTAACGTTAATTTCACACTCCCCTACCAAAACTCTGCTCCATTTTCGTCTTTTGATCATTGTTTCTTTTTCTCCCCCTATCGCTTTTTTATTTTTTCGTTTCCTTTTCCATTAACTCGTTTGGTTTTGTGCGACGTCGCTGTGCTCGGTAAGTTTTGGGTTTTTGCTTAAGCATTGATGTTTTTGGACTAAGTGTTGATGTAGGATTGTTTTGTTGTTTTCGTTAGGTGAAGGTCAGTAACCTATTGGTGCGCCACAGCGATTAGAGCGCTAGGAAATTCAGTTAATTAACGGTAAGTGCGTGTTAGCGCTAGTTGATTTGGTGAGTTTTTCATAGTGTTATAATCTCGATTCAATTTTTGTGATCTCTAAAATCAAAATTCGATTATCAATTTTTAGGTTCTGGAACGCTCGGAGTTCGGTTTAGCTTCAAACGAAACTAGGTGTGTTCCCAAAATGCAGAAAACAAAATTTGACAAAAAGCTAAAAAAGGCATTCTTTCGATGCCACACGGGCATGTGGTCACCCATGTGGTAGGCAGTGTGACGGTACACGGGCGTGTGATTGACGAGCCAGGCCGTGCACACATGACATGGCCGTGTGTGACACACGGGCTCAGCCAATTGGTTCGTGTGTGCCATACGGGTGTGTGGGACCACATGGGCATGTGGGATTCTAGGCCAGGCCATATGACCCACACGGCCAAGGCAAATTTGGGCCGTGTGGGCCACAGGAGTGTGTGGGCCCACACAGGCAGACAACATGGGTGTGTGAGCCCATTTTCACTAGTTTGTTGCTAAGGTTGCATGGGTCGCCCGAGACGACTGTGAACCTACTGTAGGGTTGGTAAGTTTACCTAGACCCTAATTGTATGAAATGACTAATTGACTGTTACACATATATAAGATTTCACCGAACTGATATTGTATGAACTGTTACTATGAGATAGCATGACATAATTGTATGTTACATTGCATCAGGTTAGAGTTTGATATTGATCCGAGGAAGTGTACTGAAAGGCTTCTAGCCTAACTTACTGGCAGCTCAGCTGCAAATCACTGTCTAGTGCCGCATTCGGTACTATTTAGAGTGTGGTGATGGGTGGGTTGATTATATCCCCACATGAAGTGTAGGGTTGGATGGAGATGGAGTGTAGAGGCTAGTTGGGTAGGATTTTGTAACTGCATATCTGTTACTAAGATGGGCTAAGGCCAAACTAATACTGATACTGATATTGAAAAGGACTAAGGCCCAGACTGTGATTATCTATTTACTGTCTATTTGTTTGTATGGGGATTACTCACTGAGTTTACATAAACTCACCCATTCTACTTAATTTGTACAGGTAATCCCCAAACATAGACAGATCGATGCAGTGGAGGACTCAGTGGTGGCCACATGTCTTCTATTACGCTGTTTATTACCTATTTATGATTTTTACTTTTAATTGGGATTCTTTTGTTGTAATATGGCCTCTACGGATTTTTACTTAATTTGGGATTTGCAGTTTTCATTTATTACTACTAGCAGTAGGAAAAGACACGGGTTTTCAAAAGATAGACGTTTTATCAAAAATACCACAAATACGCAATTTGTTTTAAAAGCTTCCGCATTGAAAGAACATTTTAAAACACACGACTGATTAAATAACATGACATTAGAAGAAATAGGTAATAATACAAATTTTCTAAATGAAAATTATTTTTAAGCATAGTTACGGTTTTCAAACACACTACATATGACATCGCCTAATCCGGCCATAACGTCCAGGCCGAATTTGGGGTGTTACATTTAGGATCGCTCAGCTATTCTAAGTTCACCCAATCACATATGAATGAAATGCATCACGATATTAATTGAAAACATAATCAATTGATACACAAAACATGTTAAATGAATTAAATAAATCTCACAAACTTAATATAATAATCCTAGCAAATAGGATATAAAACTTCATAGTTGATGTCCAAAACATAAAACTTAAAGCAAACATGTTAAAATAAATAATTAGGAGGAAAGAGTAGACTTAGTTCAATAGCCTTTCAGATCTATTCTGACTGATGTGCTCAACTCCGCTTAGTTCAGCAGCTTTTCAGATCTATTCTGATTGAAGCATTCATCCATTCTAATTGAAGCTACTTTTGCTAGAGGTTTCGAGGGAAGTTGGCTAGAGAGTACTTTTGAAAAAGCTTTTGAGGCTAAAGATGGGAAAAGGGATGGATAGCTATGAAAGGGAGAAAAGGGAAAAGGAATTGAGAGAAAACTAGAGTGAGTGAGATAGAAATGTTTAGTGATGAGGGATGATGGGGTGGCAAGGTGTTTATAAGTGAAGGTAAGGGTTTGAATTTACTAAAACTAGGTTTAAATTCCCTTCCTTCCCTCTCTCATGTGGCCAACCATGCTTCAAGGAAAAGGGATGACCAAGTCTTCTTATAGAGAAGTTGTTGGGTTGAATTCTGATTATTTTCAAACTTCATGGACCTTCAATTAAATATCCCAAACGTATTTTGGGCAGCCATCTTCAAGTTCCAAAATTGAGCTTTTAATTACCATTGTTGGATGGTTTTTTTCAGTCCAATAACTTAGCAGACATGTCAATCTTTTATTGCCTTTCTTTACTGCGTCAAGTAGTCAACCCCATGCCCAAAATTGCATGGTATTGACGTCCACATGGATAATTTGTGCATGACCATCTTTTATTTATTTAAATCATGTCTCTAATATCCTACCTACATAGTGAAAAATACATACATTAATAAATTAACATAAATTCATATGAAATATGCATGAAAATTATGTAATTAAGCATAATTTCACATGCTTTCCAAATTCATGTCCAAAATTACTCATTAAGTAAAATGTTCCTATTTCAATAATAATTACTCAAGATAAACACAATAATTAAGTAAAAAAGTGGTAAAAATATATAGAAAAACCTTTTATAATTTTGAGTTTACACACCACCAAATTTAAACAATTGATCATCCCAAGTAATGTTCATACGCAACACAGCTTTTGCTAATGCAATTTTGCAAAATGATAAAGCAACATCAATCTTCACACATAATCATGCATCAATAAAATCATGCTAAAAAATATTCTTTATTGATAAGTAGCTCGAATGCAATTGTTATTTCTAACTTTATACTAAATACATCATAATGTCAACATGAATCATAGTTTGCATGCATTTTCAAAGTCATACATAACATTCACCAATCAACATGCTTTCTTGATCAACTAGACATATCAATTCCAAGGTTTAATTAGTGTCTTCATATGAACTCAGTAATTCCTCTCCACTAATGTAATCGATATAATCATCCAATCAGTAGGTCCTTTATTAAGTTGTAATGGGGCTAGGCTAAAGGTAGGGATAAAAAGAAGTGAATTTTAGGTTCAAAACATCTTAACCCTAATTTTTTCTTAGATCCTTTTGTGTCACAACCTTCATAAACTTGGATCTTTGGAAAACCCCAAACTTATTTCAAACTCATGCTCAACTTTTTATTTTTTCAAACATTGAGAAAACTTTGCTCTTTATTTTTGAGACTTTGAGTACTTTTTTATTTACTCTTATTTTTCTTTATTTGAGCAAACTTTTCTTTACCTTTTATTCATTTCTCTCTTTTTTTCTAACAAGCAAAGAGAATGTACATATTCTCATAATTTTCCTCAAATTTTGATCACCAAGACAAATTTTTGGTTAAGATAGGTGAAAAACAATAGCATAAAAATAAAAATAAATGTTGATGTGGCTTATAATGTAGGTAATTTGCAATACACGGGCCATTAAGCTCAAATTTAAGTTTCAAAGGTTAAATTTCATAAGGTCAACTTGAAAGGCTCAAACGATTCAAAGAAAGTGTGCCTATATCATCTTAGAGTCTTATACCTCCTAGGATTTCACCTTAAGAAAGCTACTAAGTTAATTCTAAAACCTTCATACATGTCTATTTCTAAAGAAATCAAATTTTATGGCAAATCCTACATAAGACTAAGATCATACAAGCATTCTGTCACTCAAGATAACATAAGAATAACTTAGATAAAATCAAAAATCATGCTTGCATTTGAATATACTTATGAACAAAAATTCTTTCTGAACATTCATTTATTTTAATAAACTGAAATAAAAATATTGAAACATACTTTAAAATTCATGTTATTAAAAATTCATGTGAAATGCCTTACCCCCATTTAAAAAGAAGCAATGTCCTCATTGTGAAAACAAAGTAATCTGATACATGATTTTTAAAAGTAACCAACAACATGCTTACTGAAAATATGCAAAAGTTAGAGATGATTTTGTAAAAAAATACTTTTAAAAATATCTCTAACAATTTTGTTCCTGAGTTCTCAGATTATATCTTTGAGTCATGGAAGGAAGATGAGAATTCAAGCGAGGATGAAACATCAAAAAAGGAAGATAATAAGGATAAATCAAAGAAATAAAAGGGGGAAATTTATTATCTTTAGTTTCTATTTCTTTGTATATGTTTAATTTTATTTCTTAGTTAGTATTTTGCTTTCACATAATAAATTAGCAAGAATGAATAAAATAAGCTCAATTCCTCTTTAATAGAAAGAAAATAAAATGATGCGGTAATGGGAATGATCATGTCTAGGATTGGATTGTGAGAAAGACATGGTACTTAAGCATTCTTTATACCTTATTAAAAATTCATGCGAAATGTCTTACCTACTATGAGTCAAAGATATAATCTGAGAACTCAGGAATAAAATTGTTAGAGATATTTTTAAAAGTATTTTTTTACAGAAACATCTCTAACTTTTGCATATTTTCAATAAGCATGTTGTTGGTTATGAATAAACTTCATCATATCCATTATAGTTGACAATTCTGATTGCTTTACAGTGATTGAAGAAGTGGGCATAGGAATAGTCAACTCAAGATCAACACTTGGTTCAATTGGCTCATCAGCGTTCAACTTTTCTCCTGGTTCAAGGACTTTCGGTTCCTTTATTGGCCCTGGATCATTCAGTTCCTCCTTTGATTCTACTTCTTCTGTCTTAGTAATTGAGTTAGCTTTCATTTTGTATTTGTTCGATGACTCATTAGTTTCTGGTTCTGTTGGTTCACTCAGGTCAGGTGGGTTTAGCTCATGGACATTCTCCACTAACCTTTTAAGATCATGGGAAATGATGTAACATTGAACATAAGGGCCCCTCAGGTTTGCTTTTGTTTTAATTAGAGCCCTTAAGCAAAGTGAAGTTATCAACGATGGGGAAGTAAGTGCTTCCTATCTTCTTTCTAGCATAGCAATGGATCTCCTTGAGAATGATCTTCCCAATATTGATAAACCTTTCTGTCATAATTGTTGGAACGTCGGTGCCTCTAAGGCGCAGCGGAAAAATAAAATAATTGAAACATTCCGGCGATCCAAACCAAGGATCCATGTGTAAGGAACGAATCGGGGTGATAAAAAGGTTTCGAAATTATCGAAACTTCAATCTGAGTAGATAGCGACGCCTAGGCAATAGGAATGCTGAACCACTATCGAACCAAGCCGCAACCTTTTCCGATGTGGCCTCTATGTAGTCCACCCGATTGACAATGAACGGTAGAAATCCCAGAAAACTATTTTGAGAGTATTTTGCTAAACAGCTGCTAGACCATCTTGCATATTTTCGGGCTAGTTTTTATATATCTTTTTTAGGGTTTTACCCTTTCTATATATAACTCCCTCTTAATTGGTATATATTTATAACAAATTTTAATTCATTAAAATTAATCCAAACATAATAATTATCATTCAAATAAATATAATAATGTTTAACCAAAAAATTATAATTACATTAATTATAATAAAGATTTCGGTAAACTATATTTATTTAAACTTATATACGAACTAAATTCATATATCAATAAAATTATGTTCTGATTATGTGTACAACATCCTTGTACATATAGTAAGTTCAACAATTTGATTGCCCAATTAAATTAATTCTATAATTAATTTAATTCATGTGACAACCAAGCAATATATCAACTATGTTTTACCTCGTTCATTTCAACCATAGGGTGTGACCTTATAGGTTCTTGTAACGTTAGCAGTAATATTAGAACGATTCTAATGTTACAAATAATGAGTGGCATCTAGCAATGCATCAATGCTACCTAAGTTACAAGAAGTCATGATTCGACATAACCTTTTGTGATTAACCTTTCATGCATTAATCCTTAAGTCCTATATCTTTGGAATGGACACAAGTCATGGAATAGTCACACTTGCATAGTCCATCCCATGTTTCTTGATGCCTTGAGTAGACTATGATACACAAATAAGTATGACATCTCATATCAACTTATTTGAGCATGGCCATGCATTTCTAGCCTCACTCAATCAAGTGGCCTGAGATATTACTCCCATTATGTAGGAGGGACTTATCCTATATTGATCAACTATATCCCTCAACATAGATTGTGGTATATCCAACATCAGTCTTTATAGAACAACCAGTTACGGTGTTTGTTTGTCTGTATCAATATATACAACTCACGATGTTGGGATAAAGATGATCTCAAGTATGAGGATCATATACATATTAATCACTATGAGTAATGTTGTGACAATTACATAATAATCCAAGAAACATACTCATAGCGGGTCAGTCCAATATGTTGTTCTCTAACACACATATTCATGCATTGATTCTGACACTCCATATCAGTGACAACTCTTTATCATCAATCAACTACATGTTAGTCTTAATGCATTATTATTGTCCTAGCCAACAATAATACTTGACTAAGGATCTTTTAAGAATAATCATATTATTCTCAGAACATTATTATAAAACAGTTTATTTATGCACACAGAAAAGAAACTGAAATAATAATGGCAACGCCTTATATTAATAAACATGATAAACCAAGTATGTTATTACAACCATCTCGTGATTGATCTTTGGGCATACTCTTACAATAATTGTATACAACAAAAGAATTCACTCCATTGAGATGGTGGAACTATGTGAGATAGGCATGAAAGTATATCGAACAAAGTAAAACCATACCTTAGCCAACAGCTTTAGATATTCCCTTCGGCAAGAATGAATACCATACTTCCTTATAATCCATTAGGATCCCAAATTTGGCACAACATTAAGCACTTGTTGAAGAAAATCCCAATTTATATTTTTCATCATGGCACAATATTCATCTTCTTCAACATCAGGTAGGTTAAACAAATCGTTAATGGAATTAGAAGTTAGGGATACCTTCTTCTTGCGAACAAGAACTTCAGTAGCATCTGGCTTAGTCAGATTAGCATAGAACTCTCGAACTAACTCCTCTTCTAACAATGATCATACATTACAAAAATAATTCCAATTAAGGGCATCAATCGTCTTTCGAATCGGTAAGGGCATGTAACGCCCCAAATCTTAAGTGATTAAATTTGTATGTTATGTTGCATATTGCCTTGCTGGCTTTAATGGTTAAGTGTCCTGAGAAGTGTGGGAAGTCCTGGGTCCAAGCCTTAGCTTTAGCAAAAATTTTGTTTTAGTGGAATAAAACCCTTACTGCTAGATATGGGTTCTTAAATAATTGTGGGGAAATCAAGTCACAAAAAGGCTGTTGGTCAAGGGGGTAGTGGCGTGTTACTGCTACTAGTAAGTCTTGAGTTTGAGCCCTGTTGAGCATAATGGGTGTTTATTTTGTTGCTGTGCCGTGTAGGAAGTTGAGTAGCAGTAGAATTCTGAAGCTATTGGGCGGTTGTAGTGTTTGAGGGGGATGGGAGTGTGTGGCCGAATTTTAGGAGGAGTTTGAAAGAGATTTGAATTGGTTGGTTGAGGGGTTAAAGGAGAGATTTGGAGAGAGTTTTGAGGAGTAGGTCAAGGAGTAGGGGAGTGGTAGTAGTTTGTTGAAAGTGGGATTCCCTTTATGCCAATTCGGTCTTAGGCACTTGGTGCCAAATTGCCTAGTTTTGCTCTCTTTTACGGTAGCTTCTCCCCTTTTGCTTCTTTTCCCTCATTAGCTTTGTTGCTTGTTTGACAGTCGAATTCTACTAGTCACCATTCGGTATTCTGGTGTTACGTTTTGGGGCTCTCTTTTTGACCAAACACTTTGTTCCTCCCTCCACAACCCATTGCTAAATATTATTGTTTCTTTTTCCTCTCCACAAATCGGGTTGCTTTAGCTGAACCTCTTCTCTTCTTTTCTTCTTCCCCTCATTCGAGTCTTTTGCAATAACTGATTCTCACTCATTTCCACATTGTAACCTTGACCGATTGTTCTTGCTCTTTTCCTTCTCTTCATCTTTTTGTTGTTGCCGAATACCCTATTCTCTCCTTCTATACTTTCGGTTCTAGACTATTAATGTTCGACTAATAGGTGTGAGGGTACATGGTTATTCTTTCTCTCTTCTGTTGCACTTATAGTTTCATCTAATATCTCCCTATGCTGCCGTTGTCTGAAAAGTACAAGTGTTCCATTTTACCTCTATCAAGTGGGTACTTCCGGCTCTTGTGGGTGTAAGTCAAATATTCTTTCTTCTAGTCTGGGCATTACGTTTCGGTAAGTGATTGTTCAACTAGTTCAAACTGTTCTACTATTTGATGGTTGATAAGGTTTATTGGAGTGCAGGAAACCCCGAAAACCTCGTGATTAGATCTTTTGCAACGGTTCTAGGGTGACCGATCAAAGCCAGTGATAGGTAATTTCTTGAGCAACTATTGGTTAGGGTTCTTTTCAATTTGTTGGATAAGTGTTTGACCAGAGTTCTGATTGTGATAGGTTTCCAATACTCATGGGCCAGTAGCGTAATTTCACAATCAGGTGTGTAATCACACTGCAACAACTATTAATCGGCAAAAACCGAAAAATATAACTTTTGACACTACACGAGCGTGCGCTCGCTCGTGTGGTGATCTGAATGCATAAAATGTGGGCATTTAATAGTAGAGGCCACCATGAGCGATTTCATGGGCTTAGATCATTCTAGGCCACGTTGGGCCAAAATAGGCTGTGTGGGCCCCACGGGCTCGTGGGCCCCATACGGGTAAACCACACAGACGCGTGGAGATTATTGGGCTAGGCTATGTAGTTCACACGGCCAAGGTCATTTTGGGGCTTTATGGGCCACACGGGCATGTGGGCCCACATGGGATGTGTTATGGGCTTTAGCCCCATTTTCACTGTTTGATTGTTAAGGTTGCATGGGTCGTCCAAGACGACTGTGGACCTACTGTATACCCCTGTGAGGTAAAATGACTGATATACCCCTATGCTATGTATGACAGTATTCGAGAATGAAACTTTTGCATACATGTATGATATTATGACATGACATGTTGCATGAGGGTGGGTTGATATATTTGTAGGAAGTGTACTGTACTGGCAGCTCTGCTGCAAATACTATTTAGTGCCGCAACCAGTGCTATATATTGGAGTGTAGGGATGGGTGAGTCGATTTTATCCCCACATAAAGTGTAAGGCTGGACGGAATGGAGTGTAGAGGATGGATGGGTAGGATTTATGATTGCATTTCTGTTACTGTTACTGTAATGGGCTAAGGCTCACATTGATGCTATCACTGTAATGGGCTATGGCCATATTGTTACTGGATTGTCACTAAAACGGGCTTAGGCCCAAACTGTAATTGCCTATGGTTTGACTGGTTATTGTAAAGGGATTACACATTGAGTTTTTCATAAACTCACCCTTCTGTTTTCCTGTGCAGGAAATCCTTAGGCGGGTCGGTGCTGCGAAGGACTCGATGGGGACCACACAACTACTTTTTCTACTATTTTAAACCTTTAATCTTTAAGCTATTTAATTTGGGTATTTGTTATGTAATAAGGCCTCTTTAAATTTTACTTTAATTTGGGGTTTACTTATTTTGATTTATATCTGCTAATAGTAGGATATGAATTTTCAAAAAGATAAATGTTTTCAAAACACCATGCTATTACAACATATTTCAAAAGCTTCCGCAACAAACATTGTCTTTAAAGTGTAATAACAACCTAAAATGATTAAACTTTTGCTAACCTACTTGAGTTTTAACAACGAACAAGATACTTAAAAGTTTTGTAAAAGACCATTACGAAGGTTTTAATATAGTACAGACTTTTCAAACAGAACGGTGCTTTTGAAAACACACTTCAATGTGACATCGCAGATTCGGCCATATATTCTAGGCCGAGTTTGGCGTGTTACAGGGCACAACCATTTTATCATTGCTTTCCAAGTTGAAACCTTTTTCCGACATCATAGGTTGATTCTTGAAGATTGAATCAAACCTTACTTTCACTTCTTCATCTTAAATCATAATGGGATTTTCAGTGGAGATCTTGGAAGATCTAGTTCTTTTGCGAGATGTAGACATTTTTCTCGAAAATTAAGCAAAATTTCGGTAAAAGGATAAAAAGAAATTGACAAAGTATGGGTGAGAGATGTTGCGGGGGCGATCGACTTATGGCAGTGACAGTTTTTCAGTGGCACGAAGGTTGCAACCGCAATAGGATGTGGTGGCGTAGGGGTTGCGATGGCGAACTGGCTGCTCTGGTAAAAGTCATGTGGCAACAATACTAGGGGCTTGCGACAAGGAAGAAATTTTTGTGGAGAAATTTTGGGATTTAGGCCAACGACTAAAAGGAAAAAGAATAAGTGGTTTATGGTTTAGCTAATAGCTTGAAGGGTTTTAAAAATTATGAAGGAAGAAAGGGGTTTATATTGTGATGAATTAGGGAAATTTTGTAAAGGAGATTGAGATGTGGTGAGTAAGGGATGAAAAAGGAGCATTTATATAAAGGATGGGGTGGGGTATAAAGGGAAAACAATTATCTCGAGAATCTTGGGTTATAGGGCTCAGAAGCAATCAAGCTAGGGTGGTTGAAATGGCCAGAGAGAAAACGTCCCTGCAGGAAGCATTCTCATCTGACATGGTAGTGAAAACTCTACCTGCAGGAGGCATTTTCCATCGACATGTGGCTTGAAAACGAGTCTTGTAGGAAGCATTTTCACTACCAGTCAGATGAAAACGCCCTCTATAAGGAGTGTTTTCTCTCTGGTTATTTCAATCACAAAACTTGATTGCTTCTGAGCTCTTACAGCCCGGGATTCCAGGGATAAACTTGATTGAGGAAAATGTAGAAATCACACGTCCTATTTTATCATCCTAACTCGACCAAATCGAGTGAAAAAAATTTGTTTTAATCAAGTTGACAAGTCCTATTTTGTCATCCTAACTCAACTTGAAATTTTTCTGAATCGAGTCAAGTGAAATGAAATTTGAGTCGAGTCAAATCAAATCAAGAAAAAATGTTCGAGTTAAATTAAAAAATTAAACATGGCAAGTTAAAATCTTATGCTAGTATTGTAACATCCTGATTTTCGGGTTTTTTGCGATTCTTGATATTTTAAGTAAGTTTCTAAAATTTGGTATGTGATTATGGAATTCATAATTTGAGAATGTAAATGGGCTTATGGAAGGCCCATGTGTTGGCCAAAACCCAGTAGAATTTTCAAAATTTGGACTTAAGAGTTAGGGGTTCTGGCTAGGTGACCTTATGTAAAGTTGTGGGAGAAATGCATCACAAAAAGAGCTGTAGTAAAGTGGAAAGGGTGACGCCACTAAGCTCCTAAAAAGGTGGCGTGTGGAGCATAGGGGAAGACATGAGATCGATTCCCTGTGTTGGCAAATAAGGTTATTTATTTTTATGAGTAGGAAGGGTAAGTGATGGAACCCAGGTGGATTCTGTTGGAGGAGATTGAATTAGTCAAGTGCATGGATTAAGAAGTGATAAGGGGAGATATTTTAGGGATGATGGAGAGTTAAGGGGGAGCGTATCTAGGAGAGATTTTAGGAGATTTGAAATGGGGGAAGTGATGGCCGGCCAAGGGGGAAGGTTAGTGTAAATTCGGCTATTGGGTTTTAGGGTGGCATTTTCCTCTTTTGTTTTCTTTCAATTTTTCTTAAGCAATTCCTCTCTTTTCTCTTCCATTATTTCGTCCATAAACTCTTTACCCCCATTCTTCCTCTCTATCATGTATAGTAAAAGCTGAACTCATCCTTCTTTTCATTGCTAACCGAATAGCAACAAGCCAAATCCCGAAGGAGGCAAGGGAAGTCGATTTCTCCATAAAGGTATACACTTGTTCTTTTTTCTTTTAGCCTATTCATGTTATGTCAGAAGCCTTTCAACTCTTTTGTCAACACCCTTTTTGGTCCATAACCACTTCTTCTTTAGTGATCCAAAAGCCGAAAGCACAGCATCCTTGGGTGACTTGGTGGCCGATTCTTAGGATCCTTGTAGTGCGATTTTTGCTAGTGTTTTGAAGCTGGGACTGCTTTGAATCAGAGTTGACACGGGATTGGAACCGTTTGGGTAGGTGAACCTTGGTAAGTGCTCGTAGCTTTAATCAATTCGATATTAGGGAGGTTAAGAAAAGCCGAAACCCCTCTAGTTTAGGGAGGTGGCCGAGTATGGGTATAAGCTTTATGGGGTTCTTCTTTTAATATTTTTATGGTTTCTATAGTGGAGGAGCAGCAAGGCGTAGTGTCGATTTGGATTAGCTTGGATCACCGGAGTGGCTAGATCTCGTCATAAATCTCAGCAAAGGTAAGGTGCCTAAGGCCATTATGGATGGTGGCCGAATGTGTAAGTGTTAATATTAGATGGTACTTGATTTGGTTCAATTATTGTGAGTTGATTTATTAACGGTTGATTATAGGAGAAATCGTGTAGGAGATCTCGTCGAGGAATATCGCAAAACAGGTGTGTAACGAACCCTTTTTCATAGCTTAAAGCGATGAATGCCGAAAAGCCGAAATGCTGAAATTTTGGCATTTCAAGGACTTGTGAGCAAGCGAACACTCATTAGTTAGTTAGATTTGTTGAGATGATGATTGGGAACATTGGAAACGGTAAAAGCGCAATTTTTGGCGTTCACGGTAAGTTGGGCCTCGAGGGGCCAAACTTAGTAGAAAAGGAAAACCTGCTAAATCGTGCATCGAGACTGATAAAACCGTTATGGAATATAGGCTGAATGGGCCTAGATGACAAAATCGGCTAAGTAGGGCCCATTAGGGGTTTAGGCCCAATAACTCAATTTCGCTAAAAATGGGCCAGAATCACTGTTTGCACCCATGAATTGTTAGTAACCGTTAATGAACATGGAAACCCTAATTTTTGGAAAAATTACAGGATTACCCTTATAACATGAAAATGATCGTTTGGCCCCTAGGTTAAAATGACCATTATGCCCCTAGGGTTTATATATGAATTTAATACATGGGATTTTGATAAACATGGTATGTATGATATGCACATGATGTATTCATAAATGCATTGGGTTGAGTTTTTATATGGATGGAGGAAGTGCAAAAGGGCTTATGCCCCAGTTATCAAAAGGGCTTATGCCCCAGTTATTAAAAAAGGGCTTATGCCTCAGTTATCAAAAGGGCTTATGCCCCAGTTATTAAAAGGGCTTATGCCCCAGTTATTAAAAGGGCTTATGCCACAGTTATTAAAAGGGCTTTTGCCCTAGTTATTAAAAGAGGTTAGGCCTCCAGTTATATGATAAAGCAGCTATGCTGCCAGTGGAGAGTTATGGTTGGGTGGGTTGAGTTATTCCCCACATGGTGTGTTGGTTGGTACGGGTGGAGAGTAGCGGATGGTGGGTCGAGTAGTCTCCCCAAATGGGCTTGCATTCATTATTTTTTTCATTAACGATACATGTGATATTGAAATGGGCCTATGGGCCATACCGTTTACAGTAAAAGGCTTCGATCCAGTTATATGATTTATGAAAAGGCTACGGCCCAGTATATACATATTGAGATTGGACTTGGGCTAAGGCCCAGCAGGCTGATATTGATTTAGGCTCTGAAAGGGGCTTGTTGCACACTGAGTTTCCAAACTCACCCCCTTTCCTTAACCTTGCAGGTCAGCCTTGATGTGGGGACTTGGAGTCGGAAGGGATTCAGAGTGGCCGCGGTGATCGCCTTTGGGCTTTTAAATAAGCATTGGTTTTCTTTAAATTTCCTTTAATTATTATTTATTCTTGGGTTGTAATAAGGCCATTTTACCTGTTCTTTTATTTCTTGTCGGGATTATTTTATTTTTAATAACTTTAACACTGGTTGATAATTATTCAAATGGGCTAGACATAGGACGTGATTTCAAAATGATACTTGATTTCAAAATATCACAACACCACGATTATTCGATTTATCAAAGAGGTCCACTCAAAAAAATTTAAACTCGATATAACAAAGTATAGCAATGGTTGTGGGCATGTCTAGGATTGGATCCAACTAAAGAGCTTGGTACTTAAGCAGCCTTCATGGCTCACCTCTTCTGTCTCGGATACCTACCTGGTGCCCAGCTTCTATTCACTTTGTTAACTCAACAAAATATATGGTTTTTAAAACACTAAAACGGAATATGGGTTTTCAACTCCAATGTGGCATGTCAGATTCGGCCATAACGTCTGGGCCGGGTTTGGGGTGTTACAAGTATAACTAAGTCCATGTTAGAGCACATAAATTTGAAACCATATATATTTGAAAACTTTTCCAAAGCAAAATAAAAAATAAATTTAGTATGAAAAACTTGAATCGTTAATTAGCTTAGTTAGGTCCCCAAAATTATTATTTTAGAAAGTTTAAAATTTTTAACTTTCTTTATACAGTTTTTAGAATTTTTTCGGTATCATCGCACACGATTGAAGGAGTTTGCAACTGCTAATTTTGGTTTTTTCGGTATCATCGCTCGACACATTTCTCGGAACAATGTTGCCAGCAGTGCTGATCCCCAACTAAGTCATCCCAATTCCTTCAAGTTGGCTAGTAGTAGTAGCCACCTCAAATGCACCAAATTGTGAGTTTTATTTGGCATTAGCAGACCCTCGATAAACCTCAAGATGAATGCACACGTGAATTATTCCTTTTCAACGTCACTCCCTGAAGCCTCGATATTTTGAAAGTTGTCCTCCAACCATCTCATTTCGATCTAGCTACACTTAAACTTGTTGGGCACCTTCTTTAGGAGTTTCTCGCATGTTGCACTCCAATTGGCACTAACAACTGGTCCTCTAACGACATCCCCATCGATCGGTAGATCGAGCTGTAAATTGATATGCTCGAGTGTAATTTTACACTCGTCGCAGGGAAGATGGAACATGTGTGTCTCCAATCTCCATCTCTCTATTAAAGCACTGATAAGTGAAAGATTCAATTTAGTCCTCCCGAGCATGTGAGTCGTGTATAAAAGTCTGTGTAACAGCCCAAAACCCAGCCCAGAAGTTTCCACCAAATTCTGGAGGTCACATTAGCCACCATAATGGCCCACAACAAAATACTGGTCAAATTTCTTAATTTCTTTTCTGAAACCATTTTTGCTCATTCTTAACAAAATTCAATAATAATTTATCTTACGATTACCAAACATTAGTTTAATTATCACTTAAATTAATTTAAAACAAGATTAATAGCTTATGACTTAAATTTGTAACCAAAATGGATTTAGAAGTTTTGTTAACAAAACTTTCAAACCTGTACTGTACTGGGAAACCTAACATTTTACTTTAAATAGAAATTCATAAATTTACTTAAAAGAAACCGCGTGACGATTAAAGAAAGTAGCAGTTCATTTGACTAAAACTTATGCATGAAATCAAAAATTTGGTTCAAAATCGAAAACCCATAACTTTACAAGTTCAATATTCAAAACTCATACCACAGTTCATATAAACTTATTTATAGTCCGTTAGAAAATAATTTATTAGAATTTTAAGGAAAACTTATTTAACCAAATTGAAATGAGTAAATCTAAGACATCCAATTCTCTGAGTCCAAAATTCTAACCTCGCAGATTACCTAAAAAGAGTAAACTAAGGGGGTGAGCTATGAAGCACAGTGTGAGTCTAGAACAAAAGTAATTAAGCAGATTCGAACAAAAGCAAACAAACGCAGTAGCACACAATCGCTCAACTTACAAAAGCAAAATTAAGATCACAATCAAATATCATATCAGAGTAAACAATCATAGTACTTTAACATTAATTAGATGTACAAATATCATATTCAAATGAAATATGGTGAAAAAGAAAACCCCACCTATCAAACCTCTGCACACCAACTCCTTAATCCAACGTACACCATTAAGGGTATAATAGACACTTTCCAAAATTTACACACCAATATTAGGTTATGGTGGACCCATCCAACCAATTCACACCATTAAGTGGTAATTTTCCACTAGAATGTTAGGCAGTCAACCTGCTAACACTATTGCGGTTTTACCGCCAAATTATAACAATGCAGTTTAACTGTTAAATCCAACTTCCTTCTCTTAATACAGATATGTATATCAAATCAGACATTCTCGTATTCAATTATAAAATAGTAGAATTAATATTATACACAATTTTCTGATAATCATATCTAGACATTTACATATATAAAAGTTTTCATAGCATAATCATATTTTCAACCTATACAAATATCAAAACTAAATCTTACAAACATTTATATATAAATTATTCTAATAGTAATACACCTTCCATAAACAAAATTTGCGTTCCAAACACCTTTACAAAGGCTTAGACATGCAATGAATCAACAAGGGACTAAAACAAATCAATTCGCAAAATAGTGCCAAAACTGCAAAATAGGACCACAAGGCCTTGTGGAAAGGTTCCGACCGTACGACAAAGGTACATGGTCGTGTGGCTGAGAGACATGGTCGTGTGGCTAAGATACATGTACGAATGGCAGACCTTGTAACTCATTATGCCCGTGTGACAAAATTTTACAAAAAAGAAGTGCGGGAGACACGATCGTGTCTCAAGCTGTGTGAAAACTCCCCAGGCCATATGCAATCAACAAATTTCCTAACAAAGGTCACATGGTCGTGTGACAAGAAAATTAACCTAATTTCTAAAGTGGCACACGACCGTGCGGATTGCCCATGTGTGGCATGTTGGAAAAAACAGGATTGAAAAATGTAGCCGAAAATAAATTTAGGGAAAAATCGGAGTTTTAAATTTTTTTCCAAAACAAGATCTTGGTTGTGATACCTAAAGTAATAAACACTAAATCAAAATTGAACCTTTTTGATTCGTCTAGGATGAGAGCTCCGACCAAGTAGTCTTCTCCGCTATCCTCAAGCTCATGTCTGCCGAATGTGGGTTGTCTTCGAATCAGAAAATTTTTCAAAAACAATTACCAGTGCAGTAATTTCGCAATTTCTCTAAACTTTTGTGTCAAGTTGTAAATAAAAAAATATCTCTAGAAATTTTCTAGAATAATCTCTTTAGAGAATTTTCTCTCTACAACTTTCTCTTAAATTTAAGTGTGTGTGTAAAATAATGACCCAAGACCTCTCTTTATATAGAGAGAGTTTAGAGAGTTTAACCATTATTAAACTTAATCACTTTAATATTAAATTAATATAATATTCATCAAGATAAATATTAGACTAAATTTAATGTTAAATCTTATTAAAATAATAGAATGTTTATCTACAAGATAAACATTAAATTAAATTTAATATTAAGATAATCACTTTAATATTAAATTAATTAAATACTATTAAGATAAGTATTAAATTTAATTTAATATTTAATTATTAAAATAATATTATATTTGGAATAGTTAATATGAAATCAAATTCTATAGTAGAGTCCCAGTAGGAGTGTAACTCTTCCACCACTCAACCACTAAAGACCAACTGTCGTCGGCAACCGGGATGCCACTGTCGCAGCCGCCAACACCACCGTGTCTGGTGATATAGGTGCAACACCCTTACAATATCCTGAGCCGATTCGACTGCTGTCGGTTTGGTCTAGGTCAGTGACGACCTAACCAGTCCTGTCTACCCACCAATTAGATCGTTGGCCCAGTTTCACAAACCAGGCCCTATTCGACCAGTTTTTGGGTTTTGGTCTCATTTTTGGCTCCCAAGACCAATTTACGATCTCAGGTCCAATTTTCAAGTTCAATTACCCATTGTGTCAATTGCCTGACTTGAAAATTAATTTCCAAAAATATCATATTTATTTTAATTACTTTGATTAATTTAATTTTACCTGATTAAAATTAATTTTCCAAAAATCACTTAGATTTTACAAATTATTTTTTCAAGAAAATTCGTTAATCAAATTCTCTAGTTGAACAATTCTCACGGCCACCTAATTTAACTCCACACTGAATAAATTGACTCAATTAAATTATTTCCAAAGTCGTAGAATTTTATTCTAATTCAAATGCAGTCTGACTGAGCTTTTTTGAGCTAGCAGAGGGACCAATTGGACATATATCATTAGGCTCTAGTGATTGCAATTATGTCTAGAAGCATCGTTCCAATAATTCACAATTACTTAATTATGGATCAGTTCACAAGAAGTACCATGGTTGAAAAATCCTTATTGTATACTCTTTACGAAAGCAATTCATCCAATGACCTCGTCATGTGTATGTTACCCACATATGATATCCTTGATTCCTTTGAGTTAAATTCGTTCACTCAATACAATTCTATTTTATCTCATTGTCACTATTGTGTCTTCTTAATGATTAATATGATCACTGCCAACAAATGATTGTGATAAATTGCTCGTTCGAGAATAAGCAACTTGTGGTCATGTTCTATATTTATCAATCCACACAACGTCAATGAGAGGATATCATTAATTCTTTAATTGAGCTATGAATTTCACTGTTGCTAGTAAAGCCATGTCATACACAAGTCTGTACCCAATGTACTACTATGGGAGTTGTAACGTCCCAAATTTTGGGCCTAGAAGTTTAGAGGTTTGGTGGTTAGGGTCACAAAAAAAGGTGTGCTATTGAGTTTAGCAGCGTGTCTAAGTGACAAAAGGGCTTACTGGTTTGGTGGTTGAGTGAGTGTTAGTGAACCTTGGGGTTTTGAGTTCAAGTCACTGTGTACACAATCTGGGAACCTTTTTATTGAGTTTTATTTTGTTTAGTTTTAAGTTAATATTTTATTTGTTTATTGTGGTTTTTATTTTTATTTTTATTTTTCTTCTCCTAGACATTTTCTTTTCTCTTTTTGGCTCTCTGTCTTTTTCTTCTTCTTTTTAGGTTTTTCTTTGTTTTCGTTCTTGCACTTGGGAAATCGATTTTTGTTGCGTAGATATCGAGGAATTTCACTTCTCCATCATTGAAACAGGTGTGGGATTCAAATCTTGTCTACTTTTACTTTTACAAATTGTTGTTTCGTCAATTTTCAATTGTGTTCTAAACTATTGAATTTGGGTGTTAGTGGCTGAAAAAGGTTTGGGAAATACAATTTATCCCAACCTCTACTGTCATTGCGATGGTTGGGGCTATTACGATGGCTAAAAGGGCACTTTTTGGCCTGTCCCTAAGTGGTTTCATGGCCACGGGGGTTTCCACACGGGCGTGTGCCAGTTCACATGGCCATGTGCCTCTAAGAATTATGGTTTCTGGGCCAATTATGGTGCCACACGGCTGTGTGGCCGACTTGGGGATTTTATCGTTTCTCACACAGCCATGTCCCCCAGGCACACGAGCATGTGAGATTGGGGATTAGTGTTTAAGTGATTCAGTGCCACACAGCCTAGTCACACGGTCATGTGGCTAATTTAGGGATTTAGGGTTTCCACACAGGCATGTGTTTTGGGACACACGGTCGTGTCCGGTGGGGCATGTGGGCGTGTGAAACCCTTACATGGCCATGTCAGCCCTGTACTCAAATTTAGTGAAAATGGATAGAGAGTTACACAGTCTATCCCCATGGCCCAGTCCCTAGTCCACACAGGCGTGTGCCTCTCTTCACACGCGAGTGTGCCTCTGTCATACGGTCGTGTCCCCTCCTTACACGGGCTTTTGATCTCCCACACGACCAGAGCACATGAGTGTGTGGTCTTAAGACACTTGTATGGGTTCTGTATACATTTCTAATCTAAATATGTGTTTGTGTGTGTCCTGACCCTTAGCTAAGTTTAGTGAGGGTGTACATGACTTGATATTGTGTTTATGTTCTGTGAGATTGAATGCATTCATGCATTGGCATAAAATATTTTGGGTTGGGTCGTGAAGAGAAAGAAGGTTGTATTGTACATACGCCAGTTGTGCTGCGTACCTTTATCTAAACTGGCAGTTTAACTACAAATAACTGTATAGAGGTTTTCCGCATCGCACTGTACCGTACGTACGTTAGCTATGCTACGTACTATTATCTCATCTGGTAGTGTAACTGCAACATGACTATACAGTGGATTACCATATTGCACCATAGTGTACGTACATCAGCTTTGCTGCGTACTGTTATTTGATTTAGCCTGTACCATGGTCTACCGCATTGCACAGTACAGCACATACGCTAGCCCTACTACGTATTATTATCTGAGTGGCTAAGTCCACATATACGGAGTGCAGGGTTGGATGGGCCTTCTGAGGTCCTAATTGGTGTGATTGGTTGGATAAGATTTAACAGCTCTTATGAGGTGTGATCGGGGGACCGAGAGGTGTGTTTGGTTGGATGGGTGGGTTATATTTATCTGACTGCATTTCATCTGCATCTGTCTGTGGGTTCTAACTATCAAGTTGGTTATCTGTATTCTGTTGATTTCACGGCACTTGTGCTGAGTTTTGTGTGAATATGATATGCTCTATTTGATAAGTTTTGTTGGGACATTAGTCCCAAGTGTGCGTGTAACGTCCCCGTACCAGATAACGTCGCTAGAGTCGAGCACGAGGTGTTAACGAACTTAATTCATTAATTAAACAGCTCAAATAATTAATTTTTAAAATTTCCAGACAAGCTGGCTAATTGTGTCACAGTCGCTTAAAAATTCGTATCTCAAGTTCCGAAACTCAAAATTAAGATCTGTAAATTTTTCCTGAAACTAGACTCATATATCTATCTAATAATTCTTTTCTAGATTTTTTGGTCAGGCCTGTGTATTACGAACCACTTTTCTCTTTGTATAGAACTCAAAAGACTATGCTGTTTGTTTCTCTTAAAACTAGACACAATAAGGAATCTGTACATATAAAGCATGACCTCTAATTATTTTTTTACAAATTTTTTGTGAATTTCCAAAGTCAGAACAAGGGATTCAGAAATTGCCCTGACCTTGTTTCACCAAATATTTAAATATCTTATAAAATATAACTCATTTACCTGTTTAGTTTATTCCAGATGAAAATAGACTCATCAAGCTTTGATTCCATAAATTATTCATCATTTAATTCAATTTCTTACTATTTTTAGTTATTTTTCAAATTCACGTCACTGCTTCTGTCTAATTCTGATTTGTGGCCAATTTTAACTTTCCAAGGATTTTCATGGTTTAGTTAAGACATAAAGCATACATTTTATCATATATAAACTTGATTAGCCATTCCAATAGCTAATCATTTACAAACTCTCTTCTTAATAAACCATAACCATATCATATGATCATTTACACAAAGTAAGTATAGTGCTATACATGCCACATTCAAAATATACAAGCCATTTTACCAATTTAGGTCTTCGGATAGTGTGAATGAGCATTTGACCTATCCCGATACTCAAGCCAACTTGTCAAAACTACAATGAATGAAAAGGAGGGAGTAAGCATAAATGCTTAGTAAGTTCACATGCAAATAATAAGTAACATGATCATGCAATCCAACATAAACATCATTAAGACACACATAACAATAGAATACTTACTATCTTACCACAATTTTGTCTCACCAAGTTCTCAACCAAGAATTAAACTCACACCTGTCTATTTTCACTTCTTCAACACATTCATCATCGAATCACTTTCATTTTAAGCATTCTCCATATTCTCTTAGGATTATCCTGTTGAACACATCGGAATATAATTTCGGATACGCAGATAGTGTGCACATAAGTGCTATACTCATAGCTAAACAAGCTCAATAGCTTTTGAATCTATGTAGCCAAGCTACCATGTAACCCGCCCATAAACGAACTTGGACTCAACTCAACGAGCTCAGGCGTTCGCACCCTTAAATGAACTCGGACTCAACTCAATGTGTTCAGAACTCAACCATCCTAGTGACATGTCACTTGTACCCTAATCTATTCCCAAGGTTCAAACGGGATTCTTCTCAATCACACATTTTTATCGTCTTCTTCGAAATATAAAAACCGATACTTGCTAGCATTTCATACTTACCAAGTTGTTCACATAATTTGCATATTACCAAATAATAATTCACAAAACATAATATTTCATGATAATAAGTATCATATCATATAAATATCATTAAATCAATTAATATAAAAATTATGTTACCTTATTTACACATACCTAGATACGAAATTTTAGCAATCGAGCCTATTCCCCATAAACTTTTTTTCCCTCGATCACAACTTGAATCTTGTTTCTCTTGATCTATAATACCAAATCAATTTATTTAATACATACATTCATCAAAACAGCCCTTAGTACGAACTTTGGCAAAATTACCATTTTGCTCCTAAACTTTCACATATTTGCACTTTTGCCCCAAATCTCGTAAATTAAACCTCATCCTATTTTCTTATGTTTTATGACATGCTGATCATTTTTCGCTTCTATGGCAACATCAAATTCACACTCTAACATGTACTTATGAATATTAGATATTTTTACCGATTAAGCCCTTTTACTCGTTTTCACTTAAAACAGAGTAGCACAAGTTGTCTAACATAATTTAAAACCTCATATTCTATCATAAAACACCAAAATACACAAATTTAACCTATGGGTATTTTTCCAAATATGAATCCTAGGTTGACTTATTGCTAGCATAAGCTAAATCGAGCTACTGGGATTCCAAAAACGTAAAGAACATTAAAAACGAGGCTTGGAATCACTTAATATGGAGATTGGAAGCTTGAAACAAACCCTAGCTATGGAGAACCCTTGAAATTTCGGCCTAATGAAGAAGATGGACAAAAATTGGCTTTTAATTTTGTTTTTAATTCATTTTAATAACTAAATGACCAAAATACCCTTAATTAAAAACTATGGTGTTTTATCTTCCTTTAGGTATTTTTGTCCAAACTAGTATAATGGTCTAATTACTATCCAAGGACCTCCACTTTAAAAACCCATTACTCACAGGTACTTAATACCTTAGTGAACTAGAACACACATTTTACAACTTTTGCAATTTAGTCCTAAATATCAAATTGGACCCTCTATGGATAAAATTTCTAAACAAAATTTTCACACAATCATGTAATCATGCCATAGACCTTAAAATGATAATAAAATAAATTTTTCTACCTCAAATTTGTGGTCACAAAACCACTATTCCGATTAGGCCCTAATTCAGGATATTACAGTGCGTTCTGACTTCATGAGAAATTGAAATCTATTGTGCTACTGTTTTGAATTTTGCATCTCTGTTTTGGACTTGTTTTGGACTTACAATGAGCTCCCCTCTTAGTGTTTCTTTTCAAGTACCCTTT
This sequence comes from Gossypium hirsutum, assembly GCF_007990345.1. Classification (NCBI taxonomy): domain Eukaryota; kingdom Viridiplantae; phylum Streptophyta; class Magnoliopsida; order Malvales; family Malvaceae; genus Gossypium; species Gossypium hirsutum. The sequence goes on from NC_053434.1 coordinate 94,082,250, forward strand.
TTGAATTCTAACGTTGGACTTGATATGTGGAGGTTTCAAACAGCCTCGGTGGAAAATAAATTATCAGTTTGGCTTTTCAATTACTACTTTGTTAATCAATTTTGAAACGTAAGGTTTTATAAAAATAGTGATAAAATTCCGTTTTAAATATTATGTGATTTTATTTCAGTTAAATAAGTATTAAACTTAACTGTAAATTTATTGTCTAAATTTTAAACGGTTAAGTGTTTCGTTTGACGTGATAACTTGCTTTGTAACAATTTACCTATGATCACTTCGGTGATCAATGTGACATCCAAGATTCGATCTAGACTTCGAGGCTGGGTTTTAGGTGCTACAGGTGTCGCATGTGAAATGATATAGAAAGTGCAAGTGTACACTTCGAATCAAGTAATAAAGTAGTAAGTAAGATCGTCTCCACAGGGATCGGTTAGGATTAATTTGGTTAAGGTACGATGAAATATATGAATCAGGCTATGGCAAAAGCATAATAACAAATTTGTAAAGGATAATCACGTATTCAATATTAAAATCAGATAACTAACTAAAATAATGTGACAATTTAACAAGACAAAGTTAAAAGGAACAACGCTGTTGAATGGGAAAGGTGGAATTATTCTGATTACATCATTATAACACAATAATGCTATGGCAAAGTTTTAACCAGTCTACTGTTCAGATTCTAGCTACAGTAATCTGATTCTTTCGAGAATCAGACTTCAAGCTTTCATTCCTAAGGCTTTGTATGTCTACAAGATTCAAGGATGATACCAAGTATTGTTTCTTTCTTACTCTATACAGAGTGGAGCTCTATGTCTAGACTGCTACGAATATTCTTTTGAGTAATTGCTTGTATCATTCAATCGCAATCCAACTCATCTAACCTTTTTATAATTAAATCAAGTTGTAAAAATACCATACCTCGATCTATTTCTAGAGATTGCATGCATGCTTTTAAAATAACGCAAATTGTATGAAACAATATATCTAATCAAGATAATGGCTAGCCATTAATAGAAGTAAAGATTCATCACCTAAATCTAACCTATGAGATTAGCTCATGGATTGGAAATTAACATCCAAATAAAGGTATCATTCAACAACATAATTTAATAGTTAAAATTCATATAATTTAATCAATATAATGAATGAAGAACTTTAAAACGCTTTCACCAATTCAGATCCCAACTCTAGTGCTGCAACAGTGTGCAAGACCCAAGGTTGAATGCTTCTTCCCCTTCCTTGCATCTCTGCTCTGTGCTTTAGCTATTACCCTCTCTTCTGTTGTCCCGATTTTTTCACAAGAGTTTTTTGGAGAAGAAAAAACACTCCTAAATCCTCACGTAAAATCCCCGTTTTTAGAATTTTTCTCTTTTCTCTTTTTATAGGGTAGGTCCCCTCTTTCTGCACACACTAGTTTCTCCCTCTTTTTAGGCGAATATTTCTGGTACAAGTACAGCTAGCTGAGAGTGGAACAGATAGATAGCTGAGTCAACATCTTCCTAGAATTGTCATGGCATTTGTGCTGGCAATCTATACAACCTTTTGTCATGACAAAACTTCACTCCACTTCTTTTACTCATTTTTGCACCTGCTATAAACAACACGCAATTCATTTCCTACCACAAGTAAAAAATATCATATAGTGACATTGAAAGTAAAATCCAATCTTCTTAATGTAATGCAATGAAAATTACGAATGGAATGTCCTAAAATGCAACTAAATTTACTTAAGTACAAACTATAAGATAGGTCTAAAGGCATGAAATATAAATCTTTTCAAGAGTTATCAACGGGCTTGATCATCTTTAAAGCATAAGCCTCCCCTTATATCAAAGCACATGAGTTGCATACGTAAGATCAATGATCAGTATTTAGGTAAATCACACCATAGAAATTGAAAATTAATTCATCTTGGGTCTAGTCCAATGTATCATTCTACCAATGAATACATTTATGTCTCTACTTGTGGAATCAACTGCTCTGATAGCCAAGACAAGCTATCTATCCAATTGGAATTGTAGACGACATAATAATCCTTCTCAGTAGTTAAATCAAATGCTCACTTTGATTCTTTTACGAGATTACAGACTCGTTTAGATTATGTACTGAAGTAAGTTTTCTTTCTCATAATGTAAATGTTCTTACAATGCCACTTATATTCAGTTTGAACTTTAGACAATTAATGAGCTAATATTTGCTTGTCATAATTTCACTATGCATGCAAAATTTAAAAGATAGAAAATACAAAAGACATAATAGTGAAATGTGAAATTAACTTTATTTATTTATTCACCTTTTAAATAAATAGAAAAAATTACATTTTTACTGCAATATGGACATATTTCCCAACAATCTCTCACTTTTCCTAGTGAAGTAAATGTGTCATGTTACGTATTCCCATATCCTCAACGTGTTTGTTAAAAATCCAAGTTAGAAGAGTCTTAGTAAACGAATCTGCAAGGTTATCTTTAGAAACTACTTTCATCACATCTATAATTCCTTCGGCTACTGCCTCTCATATCAAGTGATACTTGCGATCAATGTGTTTTGTTCTCTTGTGACTTCTCATTTCCTTGGTATTAGCTATTGCAGCATTTTTATCACAATACATTGTTATAGTTTTTTTTCCATATCAAGAGTAACTTCAAGTTTGGTTAAAGAATTTTGAAGCCATATTGCTTCTTTCGTTGCCTTAAAAGCAGCCACAAACTCGTCTCCATAGTAGAGTTAGTAGTGCAAGGTTATTTTAAACTTCTCCATACTATGGATTCATAGACTAGAATGAATACATTTCTCGACGTTGATTTCCTCAAATTTTTACTGATTTGGAAGTCTAAGTCTGTGTATCCAACATGTAACAGCCCGATTTAGACCCTAATCGGAATGGTGGTTTTGGGACCATGAATTTGAGTCAGAAAATATTTTAAAATTATTTTTTATGTTTATTTTGTGTGAATATCTGTGAAATTTTCATGATTTAATTTGGTCGTTTAGGTGTCCGATTAAATAAAAGGACTTAATCGCGTAAAATAAAAATTTGGTGGTTAAATGTGAAAGTGCTTAATTGTTGTTGTCTTTATTAATGGAGGTACTTATAATGAAAATATACCTTTGAATTTTTGCATGGACACATTCGGTCATTAAGGGGTGAATTATAAATAATTTAAACTAAGGTTAAAATGGTAACTTATGTCATAATATGTTATAATATAAAACATATCTTAAAATAATAAAACAAAACATTTAGTGTTCATACTTTCCTATTGCCGAAATATCAAAATAACAAAAGAAAAGAAAAGAAACTTAGGGTTCGGCACTTTCAAGCTTGATTCAAGGTAAGTTTTAGCTCGATTTTTGATAATTTCTATATTTTTGAGATCGTTGCTTCGAGTACTACAAAACCCATGCTTAAATTTTTTATTTTGATGAATATTTTGAGTTGTGTCATTGTTGATAGTTTGTGATGTTTATTGTTTGATGATGAAAAATGGAAGATATGTTTTAGATTAACATGTTTTGTATTGGAATTTTTGATGATTTTGAGTAATCAGGACTTAATTGCAAAGATAATAATTTGAGGGACTAAAATGTAAAATAAATTGAATATATGGACTTTTTTTAGAGTGGGTAAAATTTGACCCAACATAAGTATAGGAAAATTTTGTCTATTTTGTGTTTTGTGTAATAGGGACTAAATTGTAAACAATTAAAAATGTCAGGGGTAAAATAGTCATTTGCCAATTTATGTGTTTTTGGACTAAATTGAATGAAAATATGTTTGAATGAGCTTAATTTGAATATGTTTAGATCAAGAACCAAAGAAATCGGATTTGGATCAGGGAAAAACAAAGATTATAGACTAGCAGCCCTGTCCCGTTTTACGACGTCCGAGGTAAGTTTATAAGAAAATAGACGTGTTTATTGGTAATTTAATGTTATATGTATATGCTATTATAAAATGTTAGAATCTAAGTATACTATGGATGAATATGATTAAATTTGGCTACTATACTTCGGAGTTCCATTCGACCGAGGTACGACGTCCGAAAGCCCCGTATGAACCTTAGGAATAGCTAAGATACATATGTCATGACATAGGATTCTGATATATGTGTGTGAGTAAGTCCATGGCATCGATTTATGATTTCGATATGTGTTTACGAGTAAGACCCTGTCTAGGGCAGTGGCATCAATTTGTGGCTACATGTAAGACCACATCTAGGACATTGGCATTGTACGATTTATGTGATTATCTAAGTGTCCTATCCAATTTCGAATGGTTCATCAAGCAAAGATAAATCAAATTCGAATGTGATAATTAAGCTATGTGTCTGGTATGAATTAATATATTATTTACTTGAGGTAAGTTACGTAAACACCGCGATCATTTGTTATAAATCTTGTTTGGTACAAATAAAGTAGAACATGTGTGTACTATGTGTATTTGACTTATTGAATGAATAGTTGGTATACCATGAATAACCTATATGCATATGTCTAAATATGACGAAGTAATTTCGGTTATATAATTAATATATGTATATGCAATATTGTTTCGATATTTGAAATTTTGCATTTGAGTGAATATATATTAAATTTTAATATGACTATATGCCTTTGAAAGTTGCTCACTAATATGATATGTGACTATATGGGTATTTGGCCAAATAAGGATTATGTGTGCATATTGTCAAGTTGTGATTCTTGAACTTGTTTAATGGTAAGCATACTTGTTCATTTGGTGATATTTTGGACCTGAAATATTGAATGGTGATGGATAAATAATTTATGTAAGTATTTGGTCAAGGTAAAAAGAAATGGTTTATGGAAGTGTAATATTATATCTTATATGTGGGTTTAAGGTTAAGTTTTTATCATGATAGTATGATTTGGTTTAATGAGATAGGTTGAAAGCATTATTGAACTGTTTTTTTGCTTATAGCTTACTAAGCTAAGATAGCTTACCATATGTATCTTGTTACTCTGTTTTATGGATTTTGGGTTCAAGTTACAAGCTCGGGGATCGTCAGTAAAGTCTATTGCACTATCTACAGCTTCGGTATTTAAATATTTGAATTCAACTTATGGCATATATAGGCTGGATTATATTTTTGAGAATGCTGAAAGTTGGTTATGTATATAAGCCATGCAAAAATGGCCAAATTATTATATTAGTTTTCGGTCATGATAAGTAAGACTTATACAAATCTCGATTACCAAGTTGTGTTCCTCGAATGCTTAATATATGTGATGTGCATCATATGTTTTGATAATGGCTTGCATACTATGTTAAATTAAGTTGTGTAAATTCTTAGTCAAATGCTTAATGATCATGTCTATTGGTAATTGATGTTGGAAGCTTGGATGAGTAAGTGATTTTTTTAAACAGCAGGATTCGGCCATGAAAGAGTATTGGCATAATGTGTGATTAGTATGTTTAATAATGTGTGATGGAGAATATTAAATGCAACATTATTTAAATGATGGGTGGTTATGTTCTAACTTGGTTAGTTTGATTATTAAGTGACAAATAATGTATGTGGTTCATGATTAACCTAGTTGACTAATTGTTATATATATAAATTTGATGTTTAAATGTTAAGTATAGCTTTGACATTTGGGTAAATGCATACTTTGCATGAATTCATGATAAATAAGTAATATATAAATGTTTGTTTTATATTAAATCTATGTCAAGAGTGTAATCATAATATACATTTGACTTGATTTGATAATATGTATATTCAGTCATATAGTTCATTATTAAAGACATTAAATTATTATAAGTCATGAAGCTAGTGGGTAAAGAGGAAGGAATATGTATGATATAAATTTTGCTACTCATTTATGCATTAAACTATGACATGTGCATATGACATTTAGAATTGCTATATTATTTAAGTTTTTGCATGCCTTATATATGTGTAAAGTGTTTAAGAATATGGGAGCATATTACCCTTATACATATAATTGTAGGAACTTGATAAATAAACGTAAATAGTGAATGTGTAATGCAATATATATGATATTTTATATTGTTACATGTGAATGATGTATCTATTATGTATACATATGAAGCGAAATGTTCTAATTTAAGAGATGTGTTAATTTATGAATTAAATTTTGATTAACTTTCGAGACTTGTGTTTATGATTAATTATATATATCTTATGTATTTGTTTAAGATTGTATTTTATTTTGTAATACCTTAAGACTCCGTTCCGGTGACGGATATGGGTTAGCGGTGTTACACAACAGGAGTAAGGTTCTCCCCAGAATACACAAGCATATAACCCATGGTTCTTTTAAAAAACTTTAATATATGCTTTCTAGCTTACCAATGCCTGAGACCTAGATTCGCCTGATATCAACAAACCATTCCTACTATGAAATAAATAGATGGACATGTGCAAAGAATCGCATGCGTAAGGCTTCCAACTGCCGAAGCATATGTAACCTTACTCATATGCTCTCTTTCTTCTTGTCTTAAGACAGTCACCTAAAGAAAGATGAAAACCTGATGCAGTTGGCTGGGCACCTAGCTTCGTATCGATCATTGCAAAATGTTCTAGTACCTTATTGATGTATGAAGTTTGAGATAGAGCTATCGTTTTATTCTTCTGATCCCTAAGAATTTGAATTCCAAGACTATAACTAGCTTCACCCAAGTCCTTCATGCTAAACTATTGAGCTAACAACAGTTTAACCAATGACAATTCTCCTACATCATTTCTGATAAGTAGAATATCATCGACATACAAAAAGAGGAAGACCACATTCTTATCCTTTATTTGTTTATAAGCACAAGGCTCATTAGCATTTTGCTCAAATCCAAAAGTATTGATCGTTTGATCAAATATTTTATTCCATGAGTGAGATGCCTGCTTAAGTCTATAAATGGATCTTAGCAGTTTGCAAACTTTCTACTCCTTTATTTTGACAACATAGCCAGTGGGTTGAGCCATGTAAATGGTTTCATCAAGATGGTTATTCAAGAATTTTGTCTTCATATCCATTTACCAAATCTCGTAATCGAGAGCAGAGGCAATGAATAAGATTATGCGGATAGACTTGAGTATAGCTACCAGAGAGGTCTCATCATAATCGCTATCTTCTTTCTATGTACAGCCTTTCCCTACAAGTCTAGCTTGTGTGTTCCCTCTTTCCTTTCTGCATTTCTTTTCTTCTTGTAGATCCAATTACACCCTATGGATTTAATTCCAATCAGTAAGTCTACAAGTTCCCATATCGTATTGGATTTCATAGAATCCATCTCGGCATCCATGGCCTATTTTTAAAGCTTGGAATCAACGTCTTGCATAACCTCTTCATAAGTGAGTGGATCATCGTCCTCATAATTGGCTTTCATATTACAAATTCTACAATCATAGATGAGGAAGTCTAGTTTCTTAAAAACTCTCCCACTACAACAGATTCCCTTATGTTGTTGATTGTTTACATGTATTTCTAAAACTTTCTTAAGAGCTAAACTTGGTAATTGTTCTACCACTCCCAAAAGTTCCTCGAGTACCACTTTACTTTGAGGCTTAAAGTTATCCATGTAGCTTTCCTCAAGGAAAGTAGTGTGAGTAGAAACTTTAATCGTATTATCTTTTAGATTGTAGAATAATCCTCCATTTGTTTCTTTTATATCCTGCAAACATGTACAATTCTATTTGTACATCCGACTTTTTTATGTCCTTATCCAGAATGTGTGTTGGACAACCCTATATTATAAAGTGATTTAGAGGGGGTTTCTCTCCATGCCACAATTCATAAGGTGTCCTACAGGCAGACTTGGTTGACACATCATTCAGAATATAGCAAGCCGTTTGTATCGCATATCCCTAGAAGGAAGTAAGAAGTTTTGAATGGCTTAACATTGAATGAACCATGTCAAGCAAAGCTTTATTCCTTCTCTCAGCTACGCCATTCTGTTGTGGAGTGCTCGGTGCAGTCAATTGAGATGAAATCTCATTCTCTGAGGTATCCTTGAACTTGTCAGACAAGGATTCCTCACATCAATCAAACCAAAGATTCTTTATGGATAAACCTAATTGATTTCCACTTCTGCACAAAACTCTCAAAATTTATTAAATGTTTCACTTTTGCAGTGCATTAGATACATATTTCCATATTGAGAATAGTTTTCGATAGAAGTCACATAATAATCATAACTTCATTAAGCATTGATGCTCATGGGACCACATATGTCATTGTGCACAAGTTCTAAAGGTTGGTTGGCCTTTGTACCTTTTGCATTAAAAGACTTCTTAGTCATTTTACCTTCCAAGCAATATTCATATTGTGGAAGACTAGCTTCCTTAAGCAAACTTAAGGGACCATCTTTCACAAGTCTAGTGATTCTTTCACAAGTTTTTTATTCACTATTTTAGTTTGAAGTATCGAATAGTTATTTGGTTTGATAAAGTAGATATTATTTTCCATCCATCCATTATAGACTAAAGAACAATTTCTGTGAATAGCAATCCCTGTATTGAATGTCACAGTATAACCGTCATAAAATAAACATGCTACAGAAATTAAATTTCATTTAAAATTAGGTACATAAAACATGTTCATTAAAATAATCTTCCTAAAATCATCAGTGTAAAATAACTTATCCCACTACTTCAGCTAAACATAGCTCCCATCTCCGGTTTGCAACGAGAGACTCCTGTCACGTAGACTTCTCATTTTGCTGAACCCCTGTAAAAATACACATGGTTAGTGGCTCCAGAATCAATAACTTAGTTTTCAATTGATCCTTCTACTAAGCAAGCTTCAACCACAAAGAGTTTCAAACCTTTTCCCATTTCAACTAGGTAATCGAAATACTCCTTGTAGTTTGACTTGAAATACCCTTTCTTGTTGCAGAAGAAACATTTGATCTTTTTAGGATCTTTTGACTTCTTAGCCTTCTTCCTATCTACACGAGGTGGAACCAAAGACTTAGTTGATTTCTTCCTCTTTTACCATAGCTTTTTGCTTCCCCTTAGAGGACAAGGGGCCCATAGCTAAGTTTGCCCCATGTTTCTCCTGAACATGCTTACCACCATTCAGTATCAACTCATAGGATTGTAATTTCATCATGAGCTGAGTCAAGGTAAGCGCATTGTTCCCCAAGTTGTAAGCGGTCCTAAAACCACCAAACTCCTTGGTTAAAGATTTGAACACTATTTCAATTTGAGTGTTCACGTCTAATTCAACCCCATTATCTTCCGCTTCTGTAAAGAATCCAATAAGGTCAAGCATATGTTCTTTGACTGGAGTGTTGGGTTTTTACTGAGTGTTCATCAAATTTGTAATAGCGGATTGTCGAGCCAATGTGACTTGGCCTCTGAACAAATCCTCCAAATTTGTCATGATCTCTTTGGCAGTACAAAAATTCTCGTGTTGCTTTTGTAACACACTACTCATGCTCGCTAACATATAACATCGGGCAATCGAGTCAGAATCTATCTAGATATCTCGCTTTGGGCTGAGCTTTAGGAGGAAAAATTTCGTTAAGAACAAATTTGTGTTTCTCATAGCTGAGAACTATTAGGAAATTTCATTTTCATTCCTGAAAGTTATCCCTATTTAATTTATTCTTAGTAAGAATGCTAATAAAAGAAATAGGAGATATATTTCAACTGAAAAGATAAAGATCTACTAATTACTATATTTTTATTAAGTAAATATTTTTCATTTTAGCAGCATATCAAGAATGCAGTATGATGCATGTGTCTTGTATTAAAACCTTGAAAAAATATTTTTTTTGTTGTTACGATCATTCTCACACCCATCAACCATGTCACCTTGGGGTCCCATGATTAACTAGCAAGAACATAGGTTACATCTAATCAGTTCGTGAATCCTAATTATCAAGACTCCACATGAACTAACAACTATTTAACGTTTGGCGATCATTTCTAGCTTAAATATTATTTTTTTGGAAACTATTTAATAAGAGATAATCTTGAGTGTATAACCATTGACTCAACACCCATCATGAATATGCTCTCATTTGTGAGTCATCTTGGGACAATCTCTCTAAAAGTCATGCATGACTAGTTGTCCTTAAAAGGAAATCTCATCTAGTGAACCCACATGACAAAGTTTAACTTTGGGTATGGCTAGGGTAAGAACTGACTCAAAACTTTATCATGCTATCACTTAGGGACCATAAATGGAATTCATATGTTTTGTCCAAGGACCTTCTCCCACTCAATATTTTAAAAGCATGCAAGGTTTTTTATCCCAAATTTCAAGAATGATCATGCAATAGTCCTAGTTGCATTGTCACCTAATCTAAATAACATGCTTCCAATATATGCATGGCATGCTATGAAAATTTTATAATATCCATTCATAAGAATCAATCAATCATAAAAACAAAAAATTTTGATTCTCTACAATTTTTCTTTTAATGGAAAAACTGAAGAAGTGAATGCGAACCGTGCACCAAGTAGGGTTCTAGGAAAGGGAGGTGAGCCAAATTTGACTGCTTAAAAACCAAGCCTTTCCTAGCCAGAGCCAATCCTATACATGCACCTTCTCATTATCACACTTCTCACAATTATCAAATATCCTAAAGAAGTGAATAGAATAACTTTACATAATATAAATATTATAAACAATTATACAATATATATAAGGAGATAGGTAATTAAAATAAAATTGTTAGCCAAGATTTTCATGGTTTTATTTCTAGAAAATAAATGAAAAAATAAAATTAAATAATTTTTCGCCACAAGGCATTCCTTGGGTCTTTAACTGCCATCACATATTTCTCATCATGGGATCCTTTTGGAAAAATTACATTTAAGCCATATGTTCATTTCTGGCTTACAAAAATTTTATGAATTTAAAAAAAATAACCTTATGTGGAAATGATAGTCCACAATCTATTTCGTAAGAACTACAACCTCGGCAATAAAAAAAATTATATAACAAATATATAATATCGCATTCATTCTCATATATAACTCAAAACATGCATCAGATCTAAAGAATGTCACTTTCTATTAATCAAATCATTCAAGACTAAGATCAATTTATTTTGATTATTTGTTTATACTTATAGATAGAACAACACCTAGCTCTGATACCAATTGTTGAAAAAAATGAGTTTGGACCGGGACTGACATGTCCGATGATGCAAATGCGAGCACCTCGAGCCAATTCGACTATTGTCAGTTCAGTCTGGGACAGTGACTACCTGATCAGTCTAACCTAGCCACCGGTTGGACCATTGGCCTGATTTCACATATTAGACTCGGTTCGATCATTTTTTAGGTCTTAGTCTCGGTTTTGAGCTCTTCGGACCAATTTATGATCTCAGGTCTAATTTTTGTGACAGCCCTAAAATGACCCTAGTCGGAAAGAGGTTTCGGGACCGCTAAACCGAGTCACCAAATTATTTGAATATGATATTTATTGTCTAAAATATGTGAATATGAATGTGTGAAAGTTTTGAGCTTCGATTTAGCCGATTGCATGTGAATTTAGTAATAGGACTTATGTGTGACACTTTTGAAATGTGATAGGTTAATCCATAAGGATCTATTAGTGCATGTAATCAAAAGGGTGGACTTGCATGTCAATTTCCCCCATTTAATTACTAGTGGCCAGCCATGACAAAGGGTGATGGGCAAAACATGTCATAAAACATGTTGTGCTAATGGTTTATGGGAGAAAGGACAAAATAATAATGGGAAGGTAAATGATGACAAAAAAAAATGTGTGTGGTTGCCCCCCCCCTCCATTGCCGTGAGTTGAAGAATGATAACAAAAGAAAAAAATTTACATGCTCATCTTTCTTCTTGGTTGCCGAATTTGGGAAAGGGAAGATTGAAGAGGAAAAACCAAGGTATTCGGCTATGGCTATCCTAGTTTAAGGTATGCATTGTGATTTTCTTTTTAATTGACTATGAGATTAGATTGATAAGTGCATAGCTTATTTAACCCATGGTTTAATTTCATGCATCAATAGACAAATGTTCATTCAGTCAAATGGGAGAAGAATAAGATGAATTTAAATGTTGTGGTTTATTATTTTAGTTGTTAAATGATTGGGTATGAGGTATTTGATTACCTAATTGAAAGTAAGTTAAGTTGTTATTTGATAGTAAATGCAAATTCTATATATGATAATAATGTAAATGTAGGTGGATTCATGAAGTATTTTCGGTTATATGCTATGTATAAGTATGAGTTTTTAAAGTTGGATTTAAGAGTATATGTATATTAGTCTATAACCATTAGGTTATATGGTGTTAATATGCCTTTGAAATCGAATGATATTTTGAGTATATATATATGTACATTCAGTTAAGATAAGGTTTATTATAAAAGCTAAGTTGTGTGGTTAGGGCCGAATGGGATATATAAGATATCAAAACATGTTATAATTATATATTGGTGTACATGGTTGTAATTAATCCTCTACTTGAATTCGATTAGATATGGTCATGGTATGAGTTTAGTAGGGTTAATACCTTAAAAATTGAATGGAGTTTTAGTTAATCTTATGTGTCACGTTCGTTAAAATAGTTGATGATTTGGGTGTTATTATACGCATTTAGGCTAAAGATTTTTCAGCTATGTTTTATATCTATGAAATAATTATAATGGATAATATGTAGGAGTAATTTCGGCTTGTTAAAAATGTGGTACGTGTATGGCAAATGGTATATACATAATGCATTGAAGTTACCCTATAAGGTTGAAATGAGTAATTAAATTATTGGTGTGTATGCATTTTTTTATTTGCAACTTGGCATGTGAATTGGGTGTATGATAGTTAATATATGTGCTTGAGGTGATGTGATAAAATAATTAGCTATATGGTTTGGTTCATTTTTGAGTATAAGGGTTAAGTGCTTTAAAAGAGCTTTTAATGTTCGAAATGATTAAACAAATTCATTCGTTTAAATTAAGCCCAAGAGCAAAGAGGATCAAAGTCGGATAGGGGAAAAGAGAAAGTAGACGAATAGTCGTGGATATCTAGTCGTCAACCGCTTCTGAGGTAAGTTTTAAGTGATTAAACGTTGAGTAAATTCAATCATAATAGGACATAATGAGTTGATTTAATAAGATATGATGTGGCCATGAAATGTCTTAAACTCAAATGGTAAGTTCATATGTGTTTGGACTTGGAAAGTTAAGAGCAAATTGTAATAATTTGCTTTGGACAGCAGCAGTAATGTGATTTTAGAAAATCACTATAAATTGTTGGTGTGGAATTATAGGCTGAATAAAATATGTAATCAAGGCTTAATTAGTCTAGTTTCTTATAAAAGAGACCTTGTGAGCAAACAAATTTCCTATAAAGAGATATTTAAAGTTGTGTGAGACGGTGTCAGAATGACTCCGAAATCCCCTGTTCTGTTTTTAGAAAATCATTATAAATTGTACAAAAATGTTTATAAGATAAAATTTATATGCTTAGACTCCTTAATGAGTCTAGTTTCAAATGAAATCAAATACAACACATTTTGAATTCTGTAAATTGAGAAATTTGATTCGTAGTGAAGAGTGGTCAGATTAGTCAAATAGTGAAACAGGGGAAACTTTAAGAAAAATCTGGTATTGATTGGCCAAACCTAAAATTCTGAAAATTTTATGGATGGAAGATATACGAGTCTATATTCAGGGAAAATTAACGGCAAGTGAATTGGAGTTTTGTAGCTCCAGTTATAAATAATTTAGTGACTACTGCTCAGGAAAACAGCTCGTAGTGAATATGTGATTTTGTTGTAAACATGGATAAAACTTGTTTTAGTTACTCATAAGCTATTGATTAAACCCATACGTGAATTCTAAATCGTGATATTGTAAAACGATACATGAGTGTTAGATGGATCTTTGATATTAAAATTTGTGAAATTGTAAGTTTATGAGTATTCGAATATGAAATGATAGTATGGCGTGAAATTGAATTATTCATTGGGAAATGATTAATGTAGATTCGGCCAAGACAAAGTGTATACATGATAGTATATGTGATATGTGAAGTATATTTGGATAATTGTGATGTGAATGTATATATATGTGATAAGGCCTAATGGCTGATGTGATGAATGTGAAAGTGTATATATATGATAAGGCCGAATGGCCAATGTGATGAATGTGAAAGTGTATATATATGTGATAAGGCCTAATGGCCGTTGTGATGAATGTGAAAGTGTATATATATGTGATAAGGCCTAATGGCCGATGTGATGAATGTGAAAGTGTATATATATGTGATAAGGCCTAATGGCCGATGTGATGAATGTGAAAGTGTATATATGTGATAAGGCCTAATAGCCGATGTGATGAATGTGAAAGTGTATATATGTGATAAGGCCGAATGGCCAATGTGATGAATGTGAAAGTGTATATATATGTGATAAGGCCTAATGGCCGATGTGATGAATGTGGAAGTGTATATATATGTGATAAGGCCTAATGGCCGATGTGATGAATGTGAAAGTGTATATATGTGATGAGGCCTAATGGCCGATGTGATGAATGTGAAAGTGTATATATGTGACAGGGCCGAGTGGCCAACGTCATGGATGTGAAAGTGTATAAATGTGATAAGTCCCGAAGGGCAATTGTGTCAGTACTATATCCGGGTTAAAACCCCGCAGGCTTTATGCGAGAGTATTATCCTGATTAATGTCCGTAGGCTTTGTGCTCGTACTATATCCGAGCTTTAAAGACCCGACGGCTAAATGCTAGGATTCAAGTAAGACTTTGATATTAAGTATTTGCATTAAGTTACCATCAAATAAGTATTATGTATTCAAGATGTTCAGGTACGTATTACTTACTCATCGGTGGAGTGATTTCGAGGTGAATTATCAGTATCAAAGAGGTAGGTAAATGTGATTAATATTATAACTCCAAATGTGAGAATGTGCTTTGGAAATATTTGACCATCTAGGTCATTATTATTCGAAAGTATATATGTGGCAGCCAAGTGTTGCGTTTAATGATATTATAGATCGAGATGAAGCTCTAGATTAACTTCATCGAACAGTTGAAATGAATGACCAATAATAGTGATTGAGAACACTTTGTCTTGCTTAAAACTTACTAAGCATTAAATGCTTACTCCGTTCTTTGAATCTCTGTTTTATAGATTTTGGTTCGTCAGCTATCGGACTCGGGATTATTGAAGTCGAAGTCGCCCACACTATCAAAGCCCTTTTGGTACACTTTTGGTTGAACTCTGAAAATGGCATGTATAGGACTACCCTTTTTGTAATGGGTCATGGACCCTTTGGATTTGTATAATTTTGGATAGCCATGCGAAAGTGGCTTATATATGTTTGAGCATAATGTTATAATCATTTGGTATGGATATGGTTATTGAGAGGTGTGGATATGCTTAACAAGGATTGGCCATGGGAATGGTTAATCACTATCATAATTTGTGCTATTTATGCTAAAAGGGCTAGTTGAATCATGGAAACTATGAAATAGGTAAAGTCTACCTTAAAGGCAGATGCTGACAGCAGCAATGATGTAGATTTGGAAAATCACTAAAAATAGTAGGAATAGAATTAAATAGTGAATAAATTATTTAAATGAACCTTGATGAATCCACTTTCATATGGAAGAAACGAAACGGTCATATGAGTGGTATGTTAAGAGATAATTAGGTTTTCGTGAGATAGGGCCAGAACGGTTTCTGGATTCCCTGTTCCGACTTTGGAAATTCATTATAAATTAAACAGAGATAATTAGGAGTCATGCCATATATGTATAGATTCCTCTCTGAGTCTATTTTCTATAGAAACAAACGGCATCAGTATTGAAGCCCTGTACAGGGAGATATCCGAATTGTAATGCATGAAGGTCAGTGTAGTTGCACCCTGTAACAGGGGAGACTTTAACTAATAAACTGTACTAATTGGCCCGACCAAAAATTCTAGAAAAAATATGTTGATGGACATAGGAGTCTATTTTCAGGGAAAAATCACGAAACTGATTTTCGAGTTGTGAAACTCAAGATATGATTTTTAAGGTGACAGCGACACAGTTAGCCAGCTATCTGGAAAAATTTAAAATGGACTGCGATAGTAAGCGAATTTAGTCTGTGAACCCCTCGTGTCCGACTCCGGCAACGGTCTCGGGTACGGGGTGTTACAATTTTATTGGTATCAGAGCTACGGTTTAGTCGATTCTAGGACTACCGTAATACGTTTGGGTCTAGCTATACATGCCATTATGTGATTATTTGATAGTGTGGTGATTTCTGACAATTGAAAATGTGTTTATTTATTGTAATGAATTCCGATCCCGATCGAGCTGTAGCAGATGGTATTGAGAGGACTGAGACATGCTTATGACGTGTCAATATTGAGAAGGGTATAGCATAAGTAAGTTTTGAGTAATTGAATTTGGTATTTAACTTAAAATGCCATGATATACATGTATGATAGATGAATGATGTCCCATTGTCCTTATCATAATAAGGTTATTAGAGAAATGAACAAAGGAAGAGATTGGGGATATATGCTTTTGTGTGATTGCTTATTGAGCTGAAAGTTTAGTAAAAGAAGCATACATGTATTAGATTTGAATGATATTTACGACTTAAAGTCAAGAATCATGTTATATGTTTACATGTGAATGAATTGATTAAATTATAAATGTGATTTGTGCCATATGAAACATGATAACATGTGAATAAATATGTATGAGACTCAGTGATGTGAATCCGAGTTTAAAGACCCGCTGACTATATGAAGAGATTATGTCCGGATTAAAATTCACTGGCCTTGTGTGGAGATTTCATCCGAGCTAAAGGTCTCGACGATGATCCGGGCTAAGTCCCGAAGAGCATTCATGCTAGTGATGTATCCGGGCTAAGTCCCGAAGGGCATTCGTGCTAGTGATGTACCCGGGCTAAGTCCCAAAGAGCATTCATGCTAGTGATGTATCCGGGCTAAGTCCCGAAGAGCATTCGTGCTAGTGATGTATCCGGACTAAGTCCCGAAGAGCATTCATGCTAGTGATGTATCCGGGCTAAGTTTCGAAGAGCATTCGTGCTAGTAATATATCCGTGCTAAACCTCGAAGAGCATTCGTGCTGGTGTTATATCCAGTCTAGGTCCCGAAGAGCAATCATGCTGGTGACGTGTCATGCTGGTGACGTGTATTCGGGCCTTCGTGCCTAGTAGGCTTCGTGCCGGTAATTTGAGCAAAGTTTAAGTATTCATTACTATACGAATTCAAATTTAAATGAGATGATATGTTTAAAAGTGTTCATACATGATGTTTATAGACTTGGTTAAGTCATTTCAATGAATAATAACGAATGAATAAGAGCACTATGTGTGTGAATGATTAGAGGCACTGTGTGTGTGCGAATTCCTTTAATCGAGCACTATGAGTGCGAGATCGGTCAGTGGGCACTAAGTGTGTGAAGTGGAATTCATGTAAGACCTCGTTTGGGACGAAGGCATTGATTTGAGATAGTGTGTAAGACCATGTCTGGGACATGGCATCAACTCGATATGTGAGCATATGTAAGACCATATCTAGGATATGGCATTGTAAGAGCTATATGTGCTTAATGAGTATCCGTAATGATTTCGAATGATTCAATGGGTATCGTTAACAGTGATTAAATGTGCTAAATGAATTCAATGTTCAGGTATGTGGAAGTTGATTTTCTGTTGGAAATAGGTTAAGTTGAATAGGGAGATATGATGGAGTTATAAAGGATATTTATTGGGATGTTTGAGTATATGTGTACTTTCGGTCAGGTTACAGCTTATACATGAATGAAAATGTGGGTTACAAATATGTGGGTTGATGATGTGAATTATACATGTTAATATGTACTTAATATGTGTTTGAAATGCAATTATGAATTAAATTAAGTGATTATTGCTTATGAAATCAAGAAAATGAGATATATGCGCATACTTGTAGAAATGTTTATGTATTTGTTTTAAGATAAGAAAATGATTTTATAGATCGATGCGAAATCAATAATGAATTACAATTGCTATCGATGAGCTAATGTCTTTGTGGATATAATTCAATAAGAGGACGTTATCCTAAACTATGCATCGGTAGAAATTTTCGGGGACGAAAATTTCTTAAGTGGGGGAGAGTTGTGACAGCCCTAAAATGACCCTAGTCGGAAAGCGGTTTCGGGACCGCTAAACCGAGTCACCAAATTATTTGAATATGATATTTATTGTCTAAAATATGTGAATATGAATGTGTGAAAGTTTTGAGCTTCGATTTAGTCGATTGCATGTGAATTTAGTAATAGGACTTATGTGTGACACTTTTGAAATGTGATAGGTTAATCCATAAGGATCTATTAGTGCATGTAATCAAAAGGGTGGACTTACATGTCAATTTCCCCCATTTAATTACTAGTGGCCAGCCATGACAAAGGGTGATGGGCAAAACATGTCATAAAACATGTTGTGCTAATGGTTTATGGGAGAAAGGATACAATAATAATGGGAAGGTAAATGATGACAAAAAAAAATGTGTGTGGTTGCCCCCCCCCTCCATTGCCGTGAGTTGAAGAAAGATAACAAAAGAAAAAAATTTACATGCTCATCTTTCTTCTTGGTTGCCGAATTTGGGAAAGGGAAGATTGAAGAGGAAAAACCAAGGTATTCGGCTATGGCTATCCTAGTTTAAGGTATGCATTGTGATTTTCTTTTTAATTGACTATGAGATTAGATTGATAAGTGCATAGCTTATTTAACCCATGGTTTAATTTCATGCATCAATAGACAAATGTTCATTCGGTCAAATGGGAGAAGAATAAGATGAATTTAAATGTTGTGGTTTATTATTTTAGTTGTTAAATGATTGGGTATGAGGTATTTGATTACCTAATTGAAAGTAAGTTAAGTTGTTATTTGATAGTAAATGCAAATTCTATATATGATAATAATGTAAATGTAGGTGGATTCATGAAGTATTTTCGGTTATATGCTATGTATAAGTATGAGTTTTTAAAGTTGGATTTATGAGTATATGTATATTAGTCTATGAACATTCGGTTATATGGTGTTAATATGCCTTTGAAATCGAATGATATTTTGAGTATATATATATGTACATTCGGTTAAGATAAGGTTTATTATAAAAGCTAAGTTGTGTGGTTAGGGCCGAATGGGATATATAAGATATCAAAACATGTTATAATTAAATATTGGTGTACATGGTTGTAATTAATCCTCTACTTGAATTCGATTAGATATGGTCATGGTATGAGTTTAGTAGGGTTAATACCTTAAAAATTGAATGGAGTTTTAGTTAATCTTATGTGTCACGTTCGTTAAAATAGTTGATGATTTGGGTGTTATTATACGCATTTAGGCTAAAGATTTTTCAGCTATGTTTTATATCTATGAAATAATTATAATGGATAATATGTAGGAGTAATTTCGGCTTGTTAAAAATGTGGTACGTGTATGGCAAATGGTATATACATAATGCATTGAAGTTACCCTATAAGGTTGAAATGAGTAATTAAATTATTGGTGTGTATGCATTTTTTTATTTGCAACTTGGCATGTGAATTGGGTGTATGATAGTTAATATATGTGCTTGAGGTGATGTGATAAAATAATTAGCTATATGGTTTGGTTCATTATTGAGTATAAGGGTTAAGTGCTTTAAAAGAGCTTTTAATGTTCGAAATGATTAAACAAATTCATTCGTTTAAATTAAGCCCAAGAGCAAAGAGGATCAAAGTCGGATAGGGGAAAAGAGAAAGTAGACGAATAGTCGTGGATATCTAGTCGTCAACCGCTTCCGAGGTAAGTTTTAAGTGATTAAACGTTGAGTAAATTCAATCATAATAGGACATAATGAGTTGATTTAATAAGATATGATGTGGCCATGATATGTCTTAAACTCAAATGGTAAGTTCATATGTGTTTGGACTTGGAAAGTTAAGAGCAAATTGTAATAATTTGCTTTGGACAGCAGCAGTAATGTGATTTTAGAAAATCACTATAAATTGTTGGTGTGGAATTATAGGCTGAATAAAATATGTAATCAAGGCTTAATTAGTCTAGTTTCCTATAAAAGAGACCTTGTGAGCAAACAAATTTCCTATAAAGAGATATTTAAAGTTGTGTGAGACGGTGTCAGAATGACTCCGAAATCCCCTGTTCTGTTTTTAGAAAATCATTATAAATTGTAAAAAAATGTTTATAAGATAAAATTTATATGCTTAGACTCCTTAATGAGTCTAGTTTCAAATGAAATCAAATACAACACATTTTGAATTCTGTAAATTGAGAAATTTGATTCGTAGTGAAGAGTGGTCAGATTAGTCAAACAGTGAAACAGGGGAAACTTTAAGAAAAATCTGGTATTGATTGGCCAAACCTAAAATTCTGAAAATTTTATGGATGGAAGATATACGAGTCTATATTCAGGGAAAATTAACGGCAAGTGAATTGGAGTTTTGTAGCTCCAGTTATAAATAATTTAGTGACTACTGCTCAGGAAAACAGCTCGTAGTGAATATGTGATTTTGTTGTAAACATGGATAAAACTTGTTTTAGTTACTCATAAGCTATTGATTAAACCCATACGTGAATTCTAAATCGTGATATTGTAAAACGATACATGAGTGTTAGATGGATCTTTGATATTAAAATTTGTGAAATTGTAAGTTTATGAGTATTCGAATATGAAATGATAGTATGGCGTGAAATTGAATTATTCATTGGGAAATGATTAATGTAGATTCGGCCAAGACAAAGTGTATACATGATAGTATATGTGATATGTGAAGTATATTTGGATAATTGTGATGTGAATGTATATATATGTGATAAGGCCTAATGGCCGATGTGATGAATGTGAAAGTGTATATATGTGATAAGGCCGAATGGCCAATGTGATGAATGCGAAAGTGTATATATATGTGATAAGGCCTAATTGCCGATGTGATGAATGTGAAAGTGTATATATATGTGATAAGGCCTAATGGCCGATGTGATGAATGTGAAAGTGTATATATGTGATAAGGCCTAATAGCCGATGTGATGAATGTGAAAGTGTATATATGTGATAAGGCCGAATGGCCAATGTGATGAATGTGAAAGTGTATATATATGTGATAAGGCCTAATGGCCGATGTGATGAATGTGGAAGTGTATATATATGTAATAAGGCCTAATGGCCGATGTGATGAATGTGAAAGTGTATATATGTGACAGGGCCGAGTGGCCAACGTGATGGATGTGAAAGTGTATAAATGTGATAAGTCCCGAAGGGCAATTGTGTCAGTACTATATCCGGGTTAAAACCCCGCAGGCTTTATGCGAGAGTATTATCTTGATTAATGTCCGTAGGCTTTGTGCTCGTACTATATCCGAGCTTTAAAGACCCGACGGCTAAATGCTAGGATTCAAGTAAGACTTTGATATTAAGTATCTGCATTAAGTTACCATCAAATAAGTATTATGTATTCAAGATGTTCAGGTACGTATTACTTACTCATCGGTGGAGTGATTTCGAGGTGAATTATCAGTATCAAAGAGGTAGGTAAATGTGATTAATATTATAACTCCAAATGTGAGAATGTGCTTTGGAAATATTTGACCATCTAGGTCATTATTATTCGAAAGTATATAAGTGGCAGCCAAGTGTTGCGTTTAATGATATTATAGATCGAGATGAAGCTCTAGATTAACTTCATCGAACAGTTGAAATGAATGACCAATAATAGTGATTGAGAACACTTTGTCTTGCTTAAAACTTACTAAGCATTAAATGCTTACTCCGTTCTTTGAATCTCTGTTTTATAGATTTTGGTTCGTCAGCTATCGGACTCGGGATTATTGAAGTCGAAGTCGCCCACACTATTAAAGCCCTTTTGGTACACTTTTGGTTGAACTCTGAAAATGGCATGTATAGGACTACCCTTTTTGTAGTGGGTCATGGACCCTTTGGATTTGTATAATTTTGGATAGCCATGCGAAAATGGCTTATATATGTTTGAGATAATGTTATAATCATTTGGTATGGATATGGTTATTGAGAGGTGTGGATATGCTTAACAAGGATTGGCCATGGGAATGGTTAATCACTATCATAATTTGTGCTATTTATGCTAAAAGGGCTAGTTGAATCATGGAAACTATGAAATAGGTAAAGTCTACCTTAAAGGCAGATGCTGACAGCAGCAGTGATGTAGATTTGGAAAATCACTAAAAATAGTAGGAATAGAATTAAATAGTGAATAAATTATTTAAATGAACCTTGATGAATCCAATTTCATATGGAAGAAACGAAACGGTCATATGAGTGGTATGTTAAGAGATAATTAGGTTTTCGTGAGACAGGGCCAGAACGGTTTCTGGATTCCCTGTTCCGACTTTGGAAATTCATTATAAATTAACTAGAGATAATTAGGAGTCATGCCATATATGTATAGATTCCTCTCTGAGTTTAGTTTCGATAGAAACAAACGTCATCAGTATTGAAGCCCTGTACAGGGAGATATCCGAATTGTAATGAATGAAGGTCAGTGTAGTCACACCCTGTAACAGGGGAGACTTTAACTAATAAACTGTACTAATTTGCCAGACCAAAAATTCTAGAAAAAAATATGTAGATGGACATAGGAGTCTAGTTTCAGGGAAAAATCACGAAACTGATTTTCGAGTTGTGAAACTCAAGATATGATTTTTAAGGTGACAGCGACACAGTTAGCCAGCTGTCTGGAAAAATTTAAAATGGACTGCGATAGTAAGCGAATTTAGTCTGTGAACCCCTCGTGTCCGACTCCGGCAACGGTCTCGGGTACGGGGTGTTACAATTTTCAAGTTTAATTACCCATTGGGTCAATTGTCTAACTTGAAATTAAATTCCAAAAATATCATATTAATTTTAATTAACTTGATTAATTTCATTTTACATGATCAAATTTAATTTTCCAAAAATCACTTAAATTTTTCGATTTATTTTTTCAACAAAATTCTTTAATCAAATTCTCTAGTTGAACAATTCTCACAACCACCTATTTCAATTCCACACAAAATAAATCGACTCAATTAAATTATTTCCAAAGTCGTAGAATTTTCTTCTAATTCAAATATAGTCCAATCGAGATTTTGTTGAGCTAGTAGAGAGACCAATCAGACATATACAATTAGGCTCTAGTGATTACAATTATGTCCAGAAGTATTATTTCGATAATTTGCAATTACTTAATCATGGATTCAGTCCACAAGAAGTACCATGATTGAACTGAATCCATGATTGAAAACTCCTTAATGTATACTCTTTACGAAAGCAATTCATCCAAATGTTTTATCCAATGACCTCGTCATATTTGTGTTACCCTCATATGATATCCTTGATTCCTTTGAGTTAAATCCGTTCAGTTAATACAACCTTATTTTATCTTATTGTCACCAATGTATCTTTTTAATGATTAACATGAACACTATCAACAAATGACTATGATAAATTGCTCGTTCGAGAACAAGCAACTCGTGGCCACACTCCATATTTATCAATACACACAATGCCAATAAGAGGATATCATTAACTCTTTAATTGAGTTATGAGCTCCACTATTGCTAGTAAAGCCATTTCATACACAAGTCATGTACCCAACATATCGGTTTTGGGCTCGATCATCCTTAGAGCATAAGCTTCCACTTGTATCAAAGCACATGAGTTGTATACGCATGGTCAGTGACTAACTCAGGATTTAGGTAAATCACACCATGAACGTCACAAGTGAATTAATATACAAACTGATTTAAGATTAACTCATCTTGGGTCTAGTCCAATGTATCATTCTATCAATGATTACATGTATATCTCTACTCATGGAGCCCACTACTCCGATAGCCAAGACTAATCATCTCCCCAATAGGAATTGTAGATGACATTTAATCCTTCTTAGTATTTGAATCAAATGCTCACTTTGATTCTTTTACGGGATCACTAACTCATTTAGATTATCTACTAAAGTAAGTTGTCTTTCTCACAATGTAAATGTTCTTATAATGTCACATATCTTCGGTTTGAACTTTTAGACAATCAATGAGCTAATATTTGCTTGTCACAATTTCTCTATACATGCAAAATATAAAATACAAAAAATATAAAAGACATAATAGTGAAATGTGAAATTAAATTTATTTACTCATTCATCATTCAAATAAATAGGAAACAATTACATGTTTACTAAAATATGGGCACATTTCCCAACATGACACAAGCCCGTTTGGTCCAAAAAACCATTTCGAAATCTGTTGCAAAGCATGAAAATTTACAATGCACGTACCCCCGATTACAAGTGTTCAAGAAAACACACCTTAGATAAAATTTCCAAGCATCAATGAACGACCAATTCACCACTACTATGCCAATCTAAAACTCAATATCACATACGTACAACACCTATAAGGATTCAATCATAACCACACCATAAGAATCGAATAAAAATTGATCTAAAACTTAGGAAAGAACACTTACACTACGCTCGTTTCAAATCTCTGCGAAACAAAAATGTGAACAAACAAATGAGACTAGAAAGGTGGCACCATATTACTAGAGCTTCACCTAAGGTAATAATGGAACAAATGAGAAGAATCAATGTAAAAACCTTATTTTTAGTAGTGACGGAACAGTTGTTTGAGACCATAAATTTTCGTCGTATTAACTCCTCAATATTATTTTTAGAATATTTATAGAGTCATTAGAGTCGTATTAAAATTTGGTTTAGAAATATTAACATTTAAATAATTAATTAAAGAAAAATAACTAATTTATTTAAGGTGCAAAACTTAGTAATTATTGGATTTTGATGATCTAATAGCTTAATTAATAAAGGTCGAAGGATCAATAGGGCTATTAGACCTCATTAGTTAGTATTGGATGGTAATGGGGTTAATAATTAAAGAAAAATGCAAAGAAAAATATTAATAATGACAATTTTGTAAAATTTTCAAAATTAAAACAAAATAAGTGAAAAATAAAACATTTTCTTCTTTATTTCTTTATTTCCATGCTGAATAACCATAGCTAAGGTGAAGGAGCTTTGGTTTCTTATCGTGATTGAATGTAAGTGAATTTGATGTTCATTTCTTGTAATTTTTATGTTTTTGATATCGTTACAACTAGGTCCAGCTAGCTCGTACCTTCGTTTTTATTCTGTTAAAATTTTTTGAAGCTTCCATTAATGAATATTGAATGTTTTTTTTATGAATACCATGTATTTGGATCTTTGATTGTGTTGTTTGATGATATTGTAAAGTGATTTTGTTAGATTTTGATTTTAGGATTAAATTGTGAAAATGTCAAAATTTTAGGGTTTGATAGTGAATTTAATATTTATTAAGGACTTTTTAAGGGCCTATAATATTTGGATGGAATATTTAATTGATAAAAATGGTTAATTTGATGAATTTTGGGTTAAAGGACTAAATTGCAAAAATTGTAAAAGTTTAGGGTAATTGTGTAAATTCAAAAAATAAAAGGGTATTAATTGTAAAATGGGTTGAAATGTGAAATTTAAACTGATAATTGAGAAGTTTTATATTTTATATCAAGATCCCGTAGATATTCGTGGAAAAGGAAAAATTATGAAATAGTCCCTGAACTTCTACAACTACTACAATTCAGGCTAGGTAAGTTCGTACGGTTTAGAATTTAACATCTATATGAATTTTTGAATAGTATAACATGGTAAAATATATATATTCAATTGTTGATAATGAATGATTATTTGAGATAAGTTATTGAATTTGATGTTCGCATTGGATTGAACGCGGGATAGAGTACAGTCGTGATTTGGTGTGTTACGAGGGATTAGAGTGGAGATGGTTATGGAGTGATTTATATATATATTCTAAGTAAATCGAGGTTCAGCATTTGTTGCAAACTCTCGTGCTATACTCTCTTTTTGGCGTGTTTCGATTGGAATAGCTCTTATGAGCATTGGCATGTTTCGGTTGGACTAGCTCTTATTAGCATTGGCATGTTTCGATTGGACTAGCTCTTTTGAGCATTGGCGTATTTTGGTTGGACTAGCTCTTATGAGCATTGGCATGTTTTGGTTGGACTAGCTCTTGTGAGCATTGGCATGTTTCGGTTGGACTAGCTTTTGTGAGCATCTGGTGTGTTTTGGAGGGATTGGCTCATGTGAGCATTTGGTGTGTTTTGGAGGGATTGGTTCGTATGAGCATCTGGTGTGTTATGGTTGGACTGACGATGTCCTCCTATCTATAATTCATTCTTTGAATAGAAAATCTCAGTAAGGTAATTTGTTTAATGGATTTGATGTATTTGCTATACATTTGAGTATTAAATTGAACATATGTGATTTATCAGTTGAGATTGTGGACGACAAGAAACCTTTGTAGTTGAATAATTATTGTTTGAATTGTTTTAATTCCTTTAGGAAGATTTATTATTTTAATACGTCGAACTTACTAAGCATCATTGAGCTTACTTGTGTTATTTAAGGTTCTTGAAAATACTTGGAATGTTGGACGAGTGGATCGGCGCTCAAGTCACACTATCCAGCTTAATTCGGTAGTTTTTAGAATGTTTGATTCGATTTATATGGCATGTAATAGGCTTTTGTGTTGTTATTACTAATGTTTTGGAATAACTAAAATGCTAAGTATGATATTATGTGTAAATTGCCAACTTATATAATGTGTGTGATTAAGGTAAGGTTCTAATGCAAATATGAATGATGTGTGTCAATGATATGTTGTGATTGAGGTAGAATGATAGGTACATTGGTTAGCCATTAGAATGGATGATTTGATAAGTTGTGTTTGACTTTTTATTTTGATGTACAATTGTATATACTTGTGGTACCAATGAGGTTACATTGGTTAGGCACTTAATAGGATGATTTGGTATTTTTTTTTTGCTTGAATAATGTCACTTTAAATAGGTGTTTTGGTTGGTAAATGGTGTACTTAGGATCCAAGTAAGCTTGAAATTGTAAACTTGTTGTTTAAGTTTCATTTTAGGTCCACACGGCACGAGACACAGGTGTGTGACTCAGTTGTGTGTGACACACAGCCTAGCGACACGGTCGTGTGTCTACTATAGGTTTCATTGCATGCAAGTCAGGCTGTTAGACGACCTATCACACGACCTGGCACATGGGCGTGTATGGTTATTTTGAGAGTTACACAGCCTGTGAAAGCTCGATGAAGCAAACCAAAAATGCTAAGAGGGGGTGAATTGGCCTTTAAAAATTTTGGTGAAAGCAAATGCAAGAAAAAAATAAAGAACACAAGAATTTAGAGTTGTTCGGCCCCAATTGCCTACTCAACTACCTTAGCTTTCCACCACTAAGGATTTTTCTCAAATTTACTAATTTGTTCAGCCTTTGAGGACAAGGTTTAACCTTACAACTCCTTAAGATTTCTACCCCAAATCTTAAGTTTCAAAACCTCTCAAAAAGATACAAATGACCAAACAAAGAAACAATCCTTACAAGATAAATTTGTTTGCAAATTGAAGCAGAAATACAATGAAATACACTTGAGCAAAATAAAGGAGATAAATTTAAGCTTTAAAAATTGTTTAATTGATGATTTTTGCTTGAAGTACTTTTCTTGGATGTTGTAGGACTTTAAAAGATGGTATTTATACCCCCTAATAGATTTCCAGCCATTTAGGATGTTGGAGAAGTAAATATGGCCATTGAGGATGTAAAACCAGAGCATTTATTTCACCTGCAACTTCGAGTATCGATACCTTTAAAAAGGGTATCGATATTTTTTTTATCATAAATGCTAATTTAGTGATCATTGGAATGAAAAAATCAATACTTCAAAAATATTTTATAGATACTTCCTGAAAGAGATATCGATATCGGATCGATATCTTGTAGGGTTTTTAAGAAACAGAATACAAGTTTGGTATCATTTTTAAGTAAAGTATCAATTATTTTCGAAAAAGTATCGATATCGAAATCATGGTATCGATAATTTGTAGGTTTTTGACCTAATGCCTTTTTGGTCTCAATTTTACTAAGGGTTTCGATTCTTTTGAAAAATTATCGATACTTGGCCAAATGGTATCGATAATTTTCGGCCTGGAGCAATTCTGACTTGTTTGAAAATCATTTTGATGTGTTAAAATGATTTTAACTTAATTAGGATCATTTTGACTTGGTTAAAAATAATTTCACTTGATTTTAAAATTGCTTCAAAATTTTCCAAGAGTTTATTATAAATATTAACAATTTTATTTCTTATAATTCAATTTTAAAATTATTTTTTCAAATTTAGCTTATATTCAAAAACACTTTTAATTTGTTATATCAAAATCTTTTATCAAATAAAGCTTAATTTAACAATCTCCCCTTTTTTTATATAACAAAACATTTGGTAAATTCGTTTTTGAATAATTGCTCCCCCTTAATAAGAAATATTTTAAATTTAAGGCCAAAATAAGATTTGTCAAACAAGTTGGCATTCATTCTTACTTAGAAAAAATTTTGGTCACAAAAATTTGCATTTAGTTATTAATAAAGGGTAATATCAATTATCAATTTACCTTTTTCTTCTCCCCTTTTTTGTTATATCAAAAGACAAATAAAGCTTAAAGAGAGAAGAAGTTAGCTCATCAAAATATAGAAGAAGTGAAATAAGCATAAAGAATAGCTTAAGATAAAAATAAAGCAACAAAGTGCAAGAACAAGTTATAGGCATAAAACAATGAATGTGCAAATGTGATGAAAATGAAATTTATGGTCTAGAGCTAATCTAATCATCATGATGAGGAGAGAAAGGAGGTGTCAAAGGGAAATAGGCTAATAGAGATCTCATTTGCATCTCTAAGGTTGAGAGATAAGAGTTAACGTCTTCCCTAAGACCTCAAATGTCATTGCTCAAGGAATGGATAGCATCGAGGATAGCACTATTAACCTTAGAGGAGGGTTGAGCAGCATGCGACAAAGAAGGCGGTGGAGGAATAGGGTCAGGAGCCAAAACATCATCAAAGGTAGCATCGACATGGTCGTCTTCATTTCCCCCCAGTTGATCATGTTTCATCCAAGTGTTGGAGGCAGCATCAAAATGGTATCCCGCATGATGTAGACCCCATAACTAATAGGTTGATTAAAAGAAACAGAGGTGTCTCCATGGGTGCTAATACCTAATCGCATAAGAACGTACAAAACATACGTACCATGAGGAAGAGTGATGTTTGTATTCATCCCCCGTCCAATAGCTTTCATAATGTCGTTAAACAAGATAAGTGCAAGGTCAGGGCACCTATCGAATTTAAAACAATCAAGCCACCAATAATCACTGTTTCAAAGCTTGGCATGCTTTTTGATAGGTCTTAAACTCCAAGTATGAATTAAATGGAGGACACGATCATAGAGATTTATTTCGGATGTTGATCCGAACTGGATAAAAAAAGAGGGATCAAAATTCCCTTTTTCATCGGAGTGAGGCGAATGGGAGTTCCCATTAAAAATGAGGTGATGGTAGTAATGGAGTCACCAGACTCATCTTGCTCGAGTTTGGGATTTGAAAAGAAAGCTCGAACAAGATTTAAATAAGTTGGTGAAGAAATATTTAAAAAAATCCATCCACCCCCAATTTTGTAAAACAGAGAGATAAGCAAAGCTAATTGCTTCTAACATGGCTATATCAATTTTCCTAGCCTCCCGTACACATTTTGATGCAAAATACGAGTTAAAAATATATTGAGAGTATGAGTCTTGAAAACAAGTGCTAAATGATGACTCCAACTCACTAGATGGATTAGAAGACAATGCATTAGTCCTAGAATGCTTCTTTGGGGCCATAATAGCTAGAAACAACTTAGAGAAACACTAATACCAAAAAAAAATTCTTTGAGGAATTTTGTCAAACACTTGGTGGGTTAGGGTTTGAAAAAGAGTTTAACAAATATCTTTAGGAATAGGTGACCTCTTGCAAAAAAAAAGGATATGTGTGTTCAAAAACATCCCAATGATTTCAACCTACATTTGTCAAAATCAACAAGCTGAAAATTTTAGAAATTTACCTCAAAAGTGTTGAAAAGGGAGAAATCTTCAAGCAAGGAGGATCAAATCTTGTGAAGAAGAAGTTTGAAGATGGAAAAGAACCAATATTTGCTAAAAAATTGAAGAAATTTGAAAAAAAATTGAGAGGAAAGAAGAGGATTTTCGATGGAGAGAAAAAAATTTAGGGTGCTTTAAGTTTAAAACAGCTGCAGCACCTTT
Organism: Gossypium hirsutum; assembly: GCF_007990345.1. Classification (NCBI taxonomy): domain Eukaryota; kingdom Viridiplantae; phylum Streptophyta; class Magnoliopsida; order Malvales; family Malvaceae; genus Gossypium; species Gossypium hirsutum. The sequence goes on from NC_053434.1 coordinate 94,112,460, forward strand.
AAAAGCCCCATGGTATCGATATTTTTACATGAGTATTGATATTTTTATAAAAGTATCGGTATTTTTCAGTTAGTATCAATACCAAATTTGCATTCTTTTTTCCAAGTGCAATGAAACACCAAAAGCCAGATTTTTAGGTTGTATTGTTTCCCAAATGTCCTAAAATGACTCCAAAAAAATTCCTAAACATTTCATATGCATAAATATATGTAATGTGAATGAAATGCATGAAGCAAGAAAAAAATGACTAATTTAATACCAATTCTTTAAAATGTGAACTAAAAATGGAACAATTTTCCACAGAAAACTCCCCCTACCTTTTTGTATATAAAAGCCATTAAATCCATACTCAAAAAGCTTGTAGCAATAAAGTAATCAAATATGGTACAAGAATATTGTAACACAAAGTTAAGGCAAGGTTGTTAAACCTAGCTCTCCCCTAAGTGTCCAAATTCTTTCTTTGTCAAATGGTTTAGTGAAAATGTCAGCTAATTGGTTTAAGGTGTCTATATACTCTAGAACTATTTCACCCTTCCGGACATGATCTATAATGAAATGATGTCTAATTTCAATGTGTTTAGTTCTAGAATGTTGGATGAGATTTTTAGTGAGACAAATAGAACTAGTATTGTCACACTTAATAGGAACGATATTTATATCAATTCCATAGTCCTTAAGTTGTTGTTTCATCCATAAAATTTGAGTACAACAACTATCGGTAGAAATATATTCCGCTTCGATGGTGAACAATGCAACACTATTTTGTTTCTTTAAAAACTATGAAATCAGCATGTTGCCTAGAAATTGACAAGTATCAGAGGTGCTTTTCCTATTTAATTTTCAACCTTGAGTAAGCATGCAAGCTAAAGGATAAGTTTTTAGAGAACAAAGACCTAGATTTTGAGTATCTCTAAGGTATCTAAATATTCTCTTAATAGCTTTTAAATGTGATTCCTTAGGGCAAGACTGATATCTAGAGCACAAGCATACACTAAACATAATGTCGGGTCTACTTGCAGTAAGATAAAGCAAAGAACCAATCATTGACCTATATAATTTTAAATCAACACATTTACCTGCCTCATCTTTATCAAGCTTTGTAGATGAGCTCATTAGAGTAGCTTGTGGTTTGAGAGTGTCCACCCCAAACTTTTTGAGCATGTCCCTTGTGTATTTAGCCTGATTGATGAAGATGTCATCCTTTCTTTGCTTGATTTGGAGACCCAAGAAGAAATTTAGTTCTCCCATCATGCTTATCTCAAACTCACCTTGCATTAGCTTAGAAAATTCTTAACAAAGAATATCATTAGTAGAACCACAGCTAATATCATCAACATAGATTTGAACTATTAATGAATCTTTATCTTTTTTTTTAATAAAAAGTGTTGTATCAACCTTCCCTTTTACAAAAATCTTTTTCAATAAGAAAATTTGATAATCTTTCATACCAGGCTCTTGGAGCTTGTTTCAAACCATACAATTTTTTTGAAAGTTTGAAAACATGGTTTGGAAATTTTGCATCTTCAAAATTGGGTGGTTGTTCAACATACACTTATTCATTTATAAAACCATTTAGAAAAACACTTTTTACATCCATTTGATATAATTTAAAATTATTAAAGCATGCAAAAGCTAAGAGCATTCTAATGGCTTCCATCCTAGCTACTGGAGCATATGTTTCATCATAATCTATTCCTTCCTCTTTAGTGTAACCTTGAGCAACAAGTGTAGCCTTATTCCTCACTATGCTACCATTCTCATCTAGTTTGTTCCTAAAAACTCATTTAGTACCTTATTCCTCACTATGTTACCATTCTCATCTAGTTTGTTCCTAAAAACTCATTTAGTACCTATAGTAGATTTATCACTAGGTCAATCAACTAAGGTCCAAACTTCACTCCTCTTAAATTGATTTAACTGTTCTTGCATAGCCAATATCAAATATTCATCATTTAATGCTTCTTTGATAGTTTTAGGCTCAATGCATGAGATAAATGCAACATACTTACAAGTATTTCTAAGAGAACATCTAGGGATTACCCCTTGAGAAGGATATCCAAAATCATACCATCCTTTACATAGTTGAACTCTCTTGGCTAGGTGATTTCTCTTTCCTTAATTGAAAGTTCTTCTAAAGTATCTTGTATTTGTTCTTGAATTTTTTTCATTTGATGATTGATCCTCTTTATTAAAAAATTCTACATCATCATCATCAACACAAAAATCATTTCTAGAAGGAGGATTAGAGTCATAAAAAATAACATGTATAGACTCTTCTACTACTAAAGATCTTTTGTTAAAGACTTGATAAGCTTTAGAATTTAAGGAATAACCAAGAAAAATTCATTCATCACTTTTTGCATCAAATTTACCAAGATTAACTTTCTCGTTGTTTAAGATAAAACACTTGCATCCAAAAGGGACACACGTTAGCAACAAGTTGGGACTAAATCAAAAACTCAGGATTTTTTTTAAGAAACAAGAAAAAGATTTCAAAGCTGTAGGGGTTACACAGCCATGTGTGCATTTGAAGTAGGGACACACGGCCATGTCCGTGCCCGTGTAACTCACTTACTTGGGTCACACGGCCAAGCCACACGCCCGTGTGCTAGACCGTGTGCTAGGCCGTGTAACAACCTAACTTGCAACCCTTTGAAAGCTTCAGGGGACACACAGCCGTGTCGCCTGGCCATGTGTCACACATGGCTGAGACATACACCCGTGTCTCTACCCGTGTGGATGAAAATAGGTCATTTTACAAGCCATTTTTCTCACCCATTTCAACTTGTACCTACGACCACTTTTGTACCAATATAAAAGCCATCAAAAGGCATTAAAATCATACATAATCAAGTTATATACATATGATATAATAACATACAACCAATATGCCTATAGGCACCTCAAATAACAATATTTAAACATGTGTAATCACATTCTTAATTTAACTAAAATGTTCAACTAAACTTACAACTTTAACCAACCATTAAATTCAACTACCAAAACATACCAATTGGTACCAAAATTACCATTCAGCACTTAGCACCAGAATATACATATATGTCATGTATAACATAATACCAAACCATCACATTTCCAACACATCACAAGACATTTACAACATCCATTTTAGACTACCATTTTATCTTTAAACATTCAAGCATCATGCTCCATGGTATCAATCACTTTAAGGCTAAGTATTACATATCAAACTAAATTCACATCATCATTAAAAAATCCTAAATACAAGCTAAAGAAAATGGCAATTTTAACCACCAAAAAGCCTATACATGCCATTATAATCGAACTTAAAAAGATCCATAGATACTGATATAACCGATGGATAGTGTGTAGATCTCTGACAATTTTCCAACCCGGTCGAACTTCTGATTAACTACAAAACACAGAAAAATAAACACAAAGTAAGTGTGTCATGCTTAGTAAGTTTGTAATGAATATGGGAGTCCCTTACATAGGTCAATGAGACCTTAAACATGCTTTAGAAAGGAGTCAGGACTAAACCGAGCACATACAAATTTTTTTTTCCGAAACTTAAAAGTAGGCCATTTACAAGGCCATGATGCCACCCATTTCGGCTCCTCCCTACAATTACCATTCAAGCATCAAATACATCATATTTCCAACCAATTTCCAACCACAAAACATTCATCATCCATATCACATATTCATCAACTAAATTCATGCTCATTATCCAAACTAAAACATATCATATTTACCTACCAAACACATTCAATTATACTTGTTCTTATCACAAAGTTTCACATTCATTCTCATATCAAAATCAAGCCATAAATTCAACCATAATCTAGCCATATCACATGGTATGATATACACTTTACAAAACATATTCACATACTTCTAGCCTATACATTCCATATACCATATGTATAACTCTCAAAATGGTACCAAAATAGATGTTCGATAGTGTGAATGAGTCGCTAACGATTCTTGGATCCAAGCTAGCTTTATAACACTGTAAAACAGATAACATTTCACACAGTAAGCTTCATAGCTTAGTAAGTTCGTACCAAATATAATCAACAGATTATAAAATACAAAACATCAACTAATAAAAAATTACTAGTTCTCAAATCATCTATCAATTCTATTCCATCACAACTAATTCATAAAGCTTCATACACATAGTATCATCTACCACATAGGTATCGTACATACTTGAACTTTCCTGTATTTATTCATTTTCATTCTCACCTCTCGTTCGAATACATTAATTCGTTAGAAAGTCTTTCCATACTTTAAAAGCTTGCACACTTAGTGCATTAATGATTAGCCAAAGATGTTACAATTAATGATTAGCCAAAGCTGTTACAATCTCGCACACTTAGTGCCATCTCAAATAGCTGAAACTATCTTGGTATCACACACTTAGTGCCTCGTATAGCCAAAGCTATTCCAATTTGCACACTTAGTGCTATTTATAGCCGAAGCTATTTTGAATCGCACATTTAGTGCCGAACACAGTCGATTTATCATCGTGTTCAAACCATAATCATATATACAATTTATGCATTATCAAAGCAAATAAACTTAATTTGTAGCATCATTTATCACATACGAATTTACCTTGTACTCGTAATTGACAATTTGGATCGTTTACTCGATAACCTTTGATTTTCCTCGATCTAAATTTAAATTCCTCTTTTCTTGATCTATATGTATTCAAAATTAACCCTTTTATTCAAAAAAATCATTCAATTCAATCCATATACACATATTTAGGGCATTCTACAAATTAGCCCTCACATTTTCACATTTTAACAATTTAGTCCTAATTCACAAAATCACAAAATACACAAAATCTCCTTTTACACATGTTAGGCCGAATGTTCATAGAATTCATATAAGCCCATATATTCCATCTATTTCACATTTTAGTCCCTCAATTTACACTTTTCTCAATTTAATCCCTAATATGCAATTTTACTCAAAATCACTTTACAAAACATGTATATCAAGCACTAAGCTTTCATATTTCATCATTTAACAACACAAAACTCATGAATTCATCAATGGCTCATTAAATTATCAAAAATTTCATGAATTTAAGCATGGGCTAGCTATAACACTTAACAACAATCACAAAAATGTAGAAATCATCAAAAACTGAACAAAGCTCATTGATGCATGAACTAGCCGAACCCTAACTGTCTCTTTGTATTTTCTTTGTCTTTGATTTTCGGCAAAAGATGAACACAAAATGGCCTTATTTCATGTTTTTGTTTAATTGATCACATATTAATAATTAGTTTACCATTTCGCCCTTACATTAAAACATTAATAAACCATTACACATTAGGCCATTTATGTCCATTAACCTTTTCAATAGCATAATAGCAATATAAGGACCTTACAATTAAAAAGCCATAGAAAATAGGCACACTTAGCATATAGCATGCAACTTTTACAATTTAAGCAATTAAGTCCTTTTATCGAATTGAGCCAACAAACGGTTAAATTTCCACACGAAACTTTCACACATCTCAATTCACATATTATAAACACTAAAAATAATATTAAATTAATTTTCCAACCTCATATTTGTGGTCCCAAAACCACTATTCCGATTAGGGTCCAAACCGGGCTGTTACATGTCAATACATTATAAAATCTCAAAGCATGTATAAACCAATATAAAATGATGTTAATAAGTTCATAAACTTAAATATATGCATTCAAGCTCTTCATTGACACAAAAGTCCACAATACTCACCTTCCACCATAATAATAAAATTTACATTTAAAGCTCTTACCGAAGCTCACACGAAGTGATAACATGATGTTTGATACCATCCCTTTCCATAATTCGATAGCCAAAGCTATCCCTTTCCAAGATTCAATAGCCGAAGCTATCCTTTTTCCTAATTTTGATGGTTTTCACCATCCCTTTTCATAATTTGATTGCCGGAGCTATCCCTTTTCATGATTTGATAGCCGAAGCTATCCCTTTTCATAATTTTCATGGTCATCACCATCCCTTTCCATTGTTTGATGGTCGTCACCATCCCTTTTCATAGTTTGATAGTCGAAATTATCCTTTTTCATTAGTCAATGATCATCGATAAGCTAATGGATTTTTTCGTCGAGACACAATTTGATATTATACAATATTAACATTCAAATCATAATTTAAAACGCCATTTAAACATACAAACTTACCTCGACGATAAACGTAGAAATGGAGTCGACTAATCCGAAGTTTTTTCTTTGCCTCGATCTAGAGCCATACATGGTATATCTTGATCTAAATGAATAAATTCGATTAATTTAATAACTATTCTATTCAATTCAATCCAAATTCACATTTTAGAAAATTTATATTTTTGCCCCTATAATTTTGATTTCATTTCAATTTAGTCCTTAGCTCATGAAAATGAAAATTAATGCAATTCATGCTTAACCCACCATAGCCGAATTTCATTTAGGTCCCTAGCAAGCCCTATATTTCATTTATTTCACAAATTCACCATGTATAATTTCTATTTTTCAATTTAATCCTTATTTAACAATTTCATCAAAAATCACTTAACAAAAATTGTTTATTTAACAATAACTAATCATTTTCTTCCAAAAATCATCAAAACTCATACACATTCATTAATGGAAAAACCCTAATAGTTTAATAGTTTCACAAATTAGTCCTCCGCTAGCTAGATTAAGCTACAACGATCTCGAAAACATAAAAATCATTAAAAACTAACTTCAAAATTGATCTCATGCAAAGACTTCCATTGTCGAAACTTCAAGGTGTTAAAGACGGAGTTTCTTCTCTAATTTCGGTCAAGTATAGCCTAGGAAGATGATATTTTTAATTAATTTGTTTTTGTTTTACTTAATTAATTTATTAAATTACTTAATTAACCTTATTATAAAACCATTAAGTCACCTATTAAAGTGTCCATAATTGTCCACTCATAAAAACAATGGTATACTTACCACATAAACCCCTTTACTAATTAATTTCATAGCTATTTAATCCATTTGACTTATAGAACTTAAGTTTTGCACCTTATGTGATTTAGTCATTTTTATCGAATTAAGCATGCAAACAGAAAAATTTCTTAACAAATTTTTATGTGATAATACTAACATGCTGTAGACATTAAAATAATGATAAAATAAATATTTTCACGTTGGATTTGTGGTCTTAAAACCACTTTTCTGATTTTACTGAAAAGAAGCTGTTACACGCCAACCCAAATAGTGTGACAGAACTCTAGGTGTACCCGGTTGTGGCACATATTCAGGGGATCGATGATTATGTCTACTTGTAATTTTTCGAAGTTGTTTACTTTCTTTTACATTCACAATTAACACTTATTTAATATATATATATATATATATCTTGTTTACTACAATTGGGATGCATGTACGTAAGTTTTTAAGTTAAGAATTTTGAATATGTTAGGTCATGCTACAAAAATTGTAATTCTTGAAGGATTTAAATGAAAATTTAGTAAATTAATGTTGTATATGGTTTGTGTGTCTTTCACAGTGAAAAAAAATTAGTAAATTCAAACATACCTTAAAACTATAACAATGTTTATCTCAAACGCCAGATAAATTTACAAATTTTTAATTTCAAATGAGAAAAAAAAAATAATTTTTATAAAAGAAAACGTGTCCTACAGATTACATTTTCACTTAACTGGCAAAGAAAACATGCCACGTAGGACACATTTTTTTGGAGAAAGAAAATGCACCCTAGGGCATGTTTTTCTTTATCTCTCCAAAAACAATATAGATCAGTAAATTTTAGAAAAAAAAATGGCATGCTTTCTTAAATTAATTTTTTGCGGCATATTTATATAAAATTGCCATAAACTTTTACTTACTAATTTTATTTCTAAATACAAAACTTAGAAAAACATAATTTCAAAAGATAAATCCATTTTGTTAATAAAATTAAATAATTATATAAACAAATCATCAAAGTCATGAAACAATATAAATTAAATAATTAAATCAACAACACAAAATTAAAAATTAAACACGTGCGATATCAATTATGATTATTTAATAGTCATATAGATCAAAGACAAATGAATAGGATAAAATAAAATAAATTAACATGGGTTCGTATGAATAAAATAAATTTATGTTAGGGACTAAATTGAATGAAATTAAGAAACATGGTTTAGATTGAACAGAACAAAATTCAATTAGGGGCTAAATCAAGACAATTGTTTAGAGTTTTTCCAATCCTTCCTCCATTTTCCCATACGTCGTATGTCTCCCATTCTCTTCTACCATAAAACTCCCCCAATCAGTCTATTCTGCCATTCAACTTCCCCGACCAACATAATATTTTTAGCCCTACCGATTAAAATGGTTAAACAGCTTCCTATTTTTATGTTATAGATAATATTTTTATTAATAAAATTATGATTTAAAATTAATTTATTAATTATAATTTTAGTATTACATAATAAATCATGTTTAATAAATTTTTTAAATTATAATTTTTTTTATATTTGAATTATTAATTATATATTTTATCCAATTATTAAATTTAAATTTTATAAATTTCGATAACTATTAATTCTATATATTTGTACATATATAAAGATTGCATTAAAAAATATTTATAAATACATGTTCATAAATTAAATTATTGTAATTTATTTATATTTTATTTTTCTTTTAAAATTTATCATATAATTATATTAATTATTAAATTTAGGTTTTTGAGATTTTGGGTCAAATCTATCTCGAACACAGGTTGGTCTCAAGCTCAAATCGCTATGGGCTTGAGCTTTTTCAGGCTCGGGCTTCCTTAAGCTTTAATTTTTCTCAGATGTAGATATTTTTGAACTCGATTTGTCATGGACTCAAAATTTCTCAGACTCAGATCCACAAAGGCAAACTTTTGGGTCGACCATGTTTTGCCAATCTACATGCTCCATTAGTTTTTTTTTTTCTTTTTTTGAAGTAAAAACTAAATTAATAACAGTTCAATCATCATAAGCACTAAGCTAAATAACTTAATTCAACTCAAACAAATTAACTAATTCAACTCAACAAACTAACTAACTAGCCCGTACATAATTTTCATAAGGTAAGACTCAATCTTAAACACTTCAAATACTGGTGTAACAACATAAGGAAAAAAAATCTTATTTATTACATATGTGTTTCAATAGTTAGACATAAATAAAGAATAGTTAATACAAGTTTAGAATTGAAACTACAAAGATTAAAAACTCTTGTAAAAAATAAGACCTCTTAGAATAAGCAAAGAAAATTAATTCTCTTTTCCCAAAATAAGTTATATGAATAACTAAAATTACCAATTAAAATTAATTTATTGCCAATTCATATACTAAAATATGATACCAAATGTAGTCATCCTTTTCCAATGCAAATCAAAGCCTCTTTGGGCTACCTTATCTATTTTCCAAATGTTGTGTTTAGAGATTTAATTAAAATCATTGATCTTAATGGTATGGAGTAATGGTTTTCTTAATATTTTTTACAATATTTCATGGCTTCTTCTCTCTATGAAGACACTAGTTCGGGGGACTATTCAGTGGATGATTCGAGTCCCAAAAAGGTTTGGTTTAGGGATAATAGAGATATGTTGGTAAACCAACCTGCTGCTTCGATAGTTTCATGGAAAGACAAACTAATAGGAAATCCCTCCTTTGAGTCTGGAATGGTATGGAGGAAGAGGATGACTTTGATATATTGGATGGGGATGTCAAGAAATCTGTTGTGAATGGCATCCCCTACATAGAATTTTCTAAGAGAATCCATCGAATCCTTATTAGGAATATGAACAACACAGTGATTCTCAAACTGCTTGGACGAAACATTAGGTATTCAGCACTTCATAGCAAAATTTATAGCCTCTGGAAGCCCTCATCGATAATTCGGTTAATGGATAATGAAAATGGGTACTTTCTGGCAATATTTCAATATGTTAGAGTATAGGAAAGACTCTGTTAGTCTGTTAGTCTGTTGTACAGGCTGTTGTGCAGTTGGTGAAATTGCTAGCAGCAATTACTCATGCATATTTGTATAAATACTATTGATGTACTGATTTAATTCAATAATAATACTAATCAAATTCTCAAGTGTATTCATTCTTAGTCTACTTACTAGAGATATTAACATGGTATCAATCACCTAGTTTCTGGTGACCTACTTTATTGTGCTTCAATGGCTACCTCTGCTTCTACTGACTCTGCTTCTGCTAATTATAGTTGTCTGTTGTGTAATAGCCAGTTTTTAGGGTTAATCGGAACAGTGGTTTCGGGGCCACCAAATTCGACGAGTAGGTTTGTAAATATTATATTTAATATTTACAAGTTAATTGTGAGTTTAAAAAAGGTTTTTGATATTGTGATTTTTGTTTTATAAGCAATTTATTAAGTTCAAGTGGTATGACCCTAAGGTCAAGTGGGTTTAGAAAATGAGGTATCGAGACCTCGTTTCTATAAACTAAGTCGTAAATATTTTTATAAATATTTACGGAGTGACAATAAGATGGTATTAAAGTTTCGTTGAAAACTTTTATCGTTTTGATAGTTAATTAAGCAAAAAGGACTAAATCACGCAAAGCGTAAAAGTTGTATTCTATAAGTTAAAGATATTAAATGGCTATGGAATTAAATAGTGGGAGTCCTTAAGTGGTAATTATTCCATAATTTTTTATAGTGGAATTCCATGGCTTGGTATAATGAAAATTATTAATGTATATTAAGGTTAAATATGCTATTTGGTAATTATAATAAAATAAAATAAAACAAAAGCCAAATTACATGCTATCATCTCCATCAATAGCCGAATTTGAGAAAGAAAATAATGTTCTCAAATATTTTAAGGTTCGGCCATGGTTGTTCATGCATGTAAGTCCATTTCATCTCGGTTTTTAATAATTTTTACGTTTTTTAGATCGTTGCTTTGTGTTCTAGCTAGCCCGTACCTCCAATTTCAAAATTGTTAAAGTATTTGGATGATGCCATTGTTGAATCTTTAAGTATCTTGATGTTTAATGATAGAAAATAAATCTTTGATGGTAGATTATTGAGTTCTGTTAAGTGAATTTTAGCAAAAATGTCAATTTTGGACTAAATTGTGAAATATAATAAATTATGTGGTAAAAGTGTGAATAACTAAAAAATATGGGCTGATATGAGCATGTATGAAATTTGGAAAGCTTGGGCTATGATGAAATTGACTAAATTTGCATTTTACGAGCTTAGGGACTAATTTGTAAAAAGGTCAAAAGTGTAGGGGTAAAATAGTAATTTTATCAAAATATGAAATTGAGTTAAAATGAATAGAATATGAATGTAAATAGCTGAATTTGATTGATTAGATCAAGTTAAGCCTCGTACGAGTCTATATCGAGGAAAAAATAGAGTTTCGGACTAGTCGATCCATTTCAATGTTTTGACGATCGAGGTAAGTTCGTATGTATTAAGCATTGTTAAATTTATGTTTTTAATGCTTGATATTGTCTAAATTTTCTATCCGTGATTATTGTTATGATTAACAACTTATCGGCTAAAATGGCACTTAGTGTGCGGTTCGAAATAACTTTGGCTAAAAGTGGCACTTGGTGTGCAATTTGAGATAGCTTCGGCTATATATATATAAATGGCACTTAGTGTGCAAAGTATCAAGGATGGCACTTAGTGTGCGAAACACCAGAATAGTACTTAGCGTGCGAGGTATCGAGTATGGTACATAGTGTGCGAGACATTGAAGATGCAACGGCATTATGTATATGTATGAAATGGTAAGGATCGGTACAGGTATGTACAGAAACTCAACTTAATATGAAATCCATGAATGGTAAGTCCATGGGCATTGTGAAATAATGTTGTGTTAATTTGGTGAATAATGTTATATGTTTATAAATGTATGGATTTCTAATTGAAAGAAAGGAAGGTGTGGTAAATTTAGTTATTATCATTTTCTTACTAAAACAGTTTTAGACAACAACAGCAGTCCAACTTTGAAAATACACAAAAAATAATATAAATTGAGTTAGAGATTGAATAAAATATGGAATTGAATCTTATTGAGTCTAGTTTCTTATAAAAGAAACGGTGTAAGTAAGAGAATTTCATATTATGAGATATTTGAAGTTGTGTGAGACAAAGTCAGAACAATTTCAAAATCCCCTGCTCTAATTTGAGAAACTCATTAATAATTGTAAAAAAATAGCTATGGGTTATAATTTATATGCTTATAATTCTTAATAAGTCTATTTTCAATAAAAATAGATAGGAACATTATCCGAGTCTAGTACTATGAGATAATTAATTTTTAGTGAAGAAAGGCCGAAGCTGTCAAGCAGCAAAATAGGGGTGATTTTAAAGAATAACTATACTTATTGGCTAAACCAAAAATTCTAAAAATTTTATGGTAACAATATATGTGAGTCTAGTTTCAAAGAAAATTATAGGAACTTAATTTTTAGTTTTGTATCTCAAGATATAAATAAATTAGTGACTATGACTTGAGAAAACAGCTTGACCTGAACATAAGTAAAAATACAAATATGGTTGTATTACCTTAAGAAGCAAGTTAATAAATTGCTTATTATTTTCATATGAACTTACTAAGCTTTATAGATTACTCATATTCCTTTTTATCTCTTATAGGTTTATTTAGCTAGCTCGGGTTGGAGATCGCCAGAGATTCAACTATCAAGCTACCATTTTGGGTATAAGTATTCAAATACTTAAGTCTATGGCATGTATAAGGGCTTTATCTTTTGTAATTATGTCATTACTAATGTGGCCAAATGTGTTCGCCTATAATGGTTATAGTTCAATTTTTGTATAGCCATGAATGGTGGCTTATGTTGATTATATGATTATGCATGTGCCTATGTCATGGAGATGAGGCTTGTGATCCTGTGTATGTAATGAGTTATATTGTTGGTGGTGAATGCTTAATGGTTTAATTGAGATGAGATGATGTGTTGATAACTAAGGCTTAAATGTGTGATATGGGAGTAACCTTATAAACTTTGATGCATGAGAATTAGTAAATTTGAGCTTGACTAAGCATGATGTTTTAAGTAGGTAAAATATGATATGAGGTTACTATGATCTTGTATTGTTTATGGATGATTGAATGTTCAAATGTGCCATGTTAATGGTCAATAAAAGTAAGCATGTGAGTTTGTTATTGGGGGTGGCAATTGGCTTGGAAAATAGCCTAAAAATTGTCCACACGGGCCATGTGTCCCTTGCATCATGTATTTTAGTTTCAGATTGGCCACACGGGCTATGACACGGCCATGTGTCTTAACTATATGAGAGACACGGCCTGGAGGCACGGGCGTGTGCCTTGGCTATGTGCCCTTATTTTTGTAATGACATCATAAACAGAGAGTTACATAGGTTGAAGACACAGGCGTGTCCCGAGCCATATGGGCGTGTGACCCTGTTTCATGATAAAATTCTCTAAGTTTTCCAAAAGTTTCCAAAGTTCTCGGTTTAGTCTCGAACCACCCCCGATGTATGTTTTGGGCCTCGTAGGCCCGTATAAGGGATGTTATGCATGTGTATGAAAAGTTTTAATTTGGATGAAATTTTATGGCCTGGTCTTGTATGAATGTTTTGATGTAAGTCCGGTAATGTCTCAAACCCTATTCTGACGTTGGATACGGGTAAGGGGTGTTACATGTTGTTCACCAGTGCTCAGTTGGTTCAATCATTTCCTCTCCATTACACTGTCAAGCTGGATGAAGGTAATTTTTTTCAGTGGCAACAACATATTTGTTTGATTGTTGAGGGATATGACTTGATTGGTTTTTTAGAAGGAACATTACCTGCTTCGTCGCGATTTGTGCAATCTCCGGAAGGCTCTTTGGTTCTAAATCCAGAAGCCTCGTCATACATCCAGCAGGATAAATTACTCACTTCTTGGTAGCTTTCTACAAATAGTTCTTCTCTTTTATCTTGTTTTACAGATGCCAGGACAACGTGTGACGTCTGGCGCACTACCACTCACCTCTTTGCCATCATCATCGAAGCCAAGTTGTCTCACATTTGTCATGATTTATATTCAACTAAGAAAGGCACTATGTCGATAAAGGAGTATATAGCAAAGATTCTGTGACACCCCTAAAGTGACCCTAGTCGGAAATTGGTTTCGGGACCACGAAACCGAGTCTTATAAATAATTAAAGGTTATATTCTGTGTTTATGATGTGAGTAAATGCTTGTGTGATAGTTCCATACTTCAATTTGGTCAGTGTATGTGAAAATTATTAGTAGGGACTTATGTGAGACAATTTAGAAATATGCTAGGCAAGTGCTAAAGTGGCCTATTAATATATGTGGGAAAGTGCTTGTCCTTGCATGTCAAATTAGCCAAACTATAGGTAGTGGCTGGCCATGCTACAAATTGTATAATCAAGTGTGAATTTTATATTAACTTTAATTAACTAGGTGCCATATTAGTATGGAGGATGTAATAAAATAAAGAATTGATAACTAAAGGAAGGGATGGGTGAAAGAAAAAAAAAAGAGATCATCATTCATGTTTCTTCCTAGCCGAATCTAAAGAAAAAAAAAGGAACAAGAGCATTCGGTGATGAAAATAAGTTGTGTTCTTTGGTTCTTCTTGGCCGAATTGAAAGGAGGAAGAAGGGAGTGAAGCCATCGGTCATCTTAGGTCAATATTAAGGTAAGGTGTTCATATTAGTTCTTGAAATTTTAGTTGATCTTGAGTGAGATATCAAGTTATTTTTTTTGTAACCCATGATGAAATTTTGATTTTTGGATTGAGTAAGGTTTTCGACTATGGTAGCTAATAATGGTGAGTTTTGTTGTTTCATGTTAAAGTTAGGTGAATGATGATAGATGAGTGTTTGAACCATAAAAAGAATTCGGCTACCTTGTTATGAACTAGGGCCGATTGTGAGTTGGTTGTGGTTGAATATTACATGCTTGGTAGAATGGTGGATGAAAGTGCCGAATGTGGTCTTTGGTTTGGCATGAGGTGATAAATAAAGGTTTAAAGGTAGCTTAAGTTAATTGATACTCACTAATGATTTCGAATGGAAGCTTTGTTAAGTGTGAAATGAGTGGCCGAGAGAGAGAACTATAGACTATTGCCGAATGTATGTTAGGTTGATAGAGTCTCCAAATTGATTTTATGTGAGTATGCATGACCGAATATAATCGGCCACATGAGTAAAGAAATGGGTTATTTGATATGTGGTAAAAGTTAAGTGTTAAACGAAATGGAAATGATATCATATTGGAATATGTATACTCGACCACATGAATGAACACATAGATTGGTGTTGCATGTATTCGGTTATAAGTAAGCATATTGGTGGCTTAATCTTGGCTTAGACAATCGGCTAAAAGAGAGTGTGGGTTAATATGTTGAGTTGATTCATGACTTCATATGTATGTGACTTTAATGTCTAATGTATATATATATGGGTTAAGTACCTTGAGTTTCTCTTTTCGATGTTCAAAAGATTAAATCAATTTATTTGTTAAATTAAGCTCAAGAGCAAAGTGGAACTAAATCCGATAAAAGGAAGGAAAAAGTGATCGAATAGCCGCCGAAATCGTTCGACCACATCCGAGGTAAGTTTTAAGTGATTAAACATTGAGTAAATTCATTCATAATAGGACATAATGAGTTGATTTAATAAGATATGATGTGACCATGATATGTCTTAAACTCAAATGGTAAGTTCATAAGTGTTTGGACTTGGAAATTTAAGAGCAAATTGTAATAATTTGCTTTGGACAGCAGCAGTAACGTGACTTTAGAAAATCACTATAAATTGTTGGTGTGGAATTATAGGCTGAATAAAATATGTAATCAAAGCTTAGTTAGTCTAGTTTCTTATAAAAGAGACCGTGGAAGCAAAGAAATTTCTTATAAAGAGATATTTAAAGTTGTGTGGGACAGTGTCAGAATGACTCCGAAATCCCCTGTTCTGCTTTTGGAAAATCATTATAATTTGTACAAAAATGGTTATAAGATAATATTTATATGATTAGACTCCTTAATGAGTCTAGTTTCAAATGAAATCAAATAGAACACATTATAAATTCTGTACAATGAAAAATTTGATTCGTAGTGAAGAGTGGTCAGATTAGTCAAACAATGAAATAGGGGAAACTTTAAGAAAAATCTGGTATTGATTGGCCAAACCTAAAATTCTGGACATTTTATGGACGGAAGACATACGAGTCTATATTCAGGGAAAATTAACGGCAAGTGATTTGGAGTTTTGTAGCTCCAGTTATAAATAATTTAGTGACTATTGCTCAGGTAAAACAGCTCGTAGTGAATATGTGATTTTGTTGTAAACATGGATAAAACTTGTTTTAGCTGCTCATAAGCTATTGATTAAACCCATACGTGAATTCTAAATCGTGATATTGTAAAACGATATATGAGTATTCGAATATGAAATGATAGTATGGCGTGAAATTGAATTATTCATTGGAAAATGATTGATGTAGATTCGGCCAAGACAAAGTGTATACCTGATTGTATATGTGGTATGTGAAGTATATTTGGATAATTGTGATGTGAATACATGAAAATTTATATTTTGATTTAGGATTTTATAAGATGAATGTGAATGTGTATATATGTGATAAGGCCGAATGGCCAATGTGATGAATGTGAGCATGCATATGTGTGATAAGGCCGAATGGCCAATGTGATGAATATGAACATGCATATATGTGGTAAAGCCGAATGGCTAATGTGAAATATGTATGAGATATGCATATGTGGTAAAGCCGAATGGCCAATGTGATGAATGTGAACATGCATATATGTGATAAGGCCGAATGGCCAATGTGATGAATGTGAACATGCATATATGTGATAAGGCCGAATGGCCAATGTGATGAATGTGAGCATGCATATGTGTGATAAGGCCGAATGGCCAATGTGATGAATATGAACATGCATATATGTGGTAAAGCCGAATGGCTAATGTGAAATATGTATGAGATATGCATATGTGGTAAAGCTGAATGGTCAATGTGAAATATATATATGAGAATGTATATGTGGTAAAGCCGAATGGCTAGTGTGAAATATGTATGAGATATGTATATGTGGTAAAGCTGAATGGCTAGTGTGAAATATGTAGGCGATGTGCGTATATTGTGGCTGAACGACCAAATGTGAAAGGTGTGTATTATTAGATATTTGATGAGGCAAATGAATTACAAATATGACAGTCGATGTGAATGTTGTAACATGTGAATAAATGTACATGAAACTTGGAAATATATTCCGGGTAAGACCCGATGACTACGTGTGGAGATTATGTTCGGGTAAGACCCGATGACTACATGTGGAGATTATCTTCGGGTAAGACTCGATGACTACGTGTGGAGATTTTGTCCGGGTAAGACCCGATAACTTCGTGTGGAGATTTCGTCTGAGCTAAAGGTCTCACCGATAATCCGAGTAGAGGTTAAAGCTATAAGACTTCGTAATAAGAATTGCTTATAAATATATTCAATGCGAAAGGTTAAACAGGTATGTACTCCAAGTTTATATGTGAGCTTGATTTGAACTAAATCATAAGGTAGTTATGTGATGCATATGAGAGCAATCTATGAGACTATTCCTATGATTATGTGACATCGGATCAGTGTGAGAGGTTATGTGAAATCATACAATATATCTATGTCACATGAGCTCACTTTTATGTGAAAGTTTATCTGCCTATTGTATATGATGAGATGTGCATATTCGGTAAAGGGATGGTATGCCCGAAGGAAGAGTGAAATAAAAATACGAACAACTATGTTATAATTTGATGTTATCTGTTGACACTGCTTAAAACTTAATAAGCATTGTAATGCTTACTCCGTTTACTTTATTTTCTCTGTTTTATAGATCTCATTGCGAAGCTACAGGCTCGGGGATCGTCAGCAACTAGTCACACTATCACTATCCACTGCTTGTTATTGTTATGTTTAGAATTATTTTATGGCATGTATAGAATAGACTAATGGCGGAAGAATATTTTTGGTTAATGTATATAAGGCATGCGAAAATGGCATCTTTTGAATGGTTACTTAGTGAAGTTTAAATTTTATCTCTGGCTGTGCTTAGTACTTATTTAAATGAATGATCTTTATTTCAAGAAAAAGTTCAAAATTTTACTGTTCTGACATGAGTTACAAGTTCGGTAATGCCCCTTACCTATTCTGGCAACGGTTACGGGATAGGGGTGTTACATTTTATTGGTATCAGAGCTACGATTTAGTCGATTCTAGGACTAACGTAGCACACATGAGTCTATTTATACATGCCATAAAGTTATAAAATGATAGTGTGATGATTTTTTACTATTAAAATGTGTTTGCTGTATTGTAATGAATCTTGATCCCGATCGAGCTATAGCAAGCTTGTGACTATGAGAATTTGCGATATAACTTCACTTAGATATGCCTAAATTATTAAGTTGATCAGGTACGTATCATGTACTCGTATTTGAATTTCGATTTGGATTGAATTATAAGGGTATAAGTGATGCAATTTTGAAAGAGTGTTATGACTATAAATGTGATTTTTGTATGTGGCTATGGAACTGGAAGTTGAATGGTCGATAAACATGTTGTGTTTGTATTCAAGTAATGTAAATGATATACTAATGTGTATTGCTATATGTGTATATGTACATAAAAATTGAGAGTGATGTATCCGGGCTAAGTCCCGAAGAGCATTCGTGCTAGTGATGTATCCGGGCTAAGTTCCGAAGAGCATTCGTACTAGTGATGTATCCGGGCTAAGTCCCGAAGAGCATTCGTGCTAGTGATGTATCCGGGCTAAGTTCCGAAGAGCATTCGTGCTAGTGATGTATCCGGGCTAAGTTCCGAAGAGCATTCGTGCTAGTGATGTATCCGGGCTAAGTTTCGAAGAGCATTCGTGCTAGTGATATATCCGTGCTAAACCCCGAAGAGCATTCGTGCTGGTGTTATATCCGGGCTAGGTCCCGAAGGGCAATCATGCTGGTGACGTGTTTTCGGGCCTTCGTGCCTAGTAGGCTTCGTGCCGGTAATTTGAGCAAAGTTTAAGTGTTCATTACTATACGAATTCAAATTTAAATGAGACGATATGTTTAAAAGTGTACATACGTGATGTTTATAGACTTGGTTAAGTCATTTCAATGTGTAATAGCGAATGAATAAGAGCACTATGTGTGTGAATGATTAGAGGCACTGTGTGTGTGTGCGAATTCCTTTAACCGAGCACTATGAGTGCGAGATCGGTCAGTGGGCACTAAGTATATGAAGTGGAATTCATGTAAGACCTCGTCTGGGATGAAGGCATTGATTTGAGATAGTGTGTAAGACCATGTCTGGGACATGGCATCGGCTCGATATGTGAGAATATGTAAGACCATATCTAGGATATGGCATTGTAAGAGCTATATGTGCTTAATGAGTATCTGTAATGATTTCGAATGATTCAACGGGTATATTTAAGATGATAAATAAAGTAAGATCATAATAAGTGATACAGGTATGTACGGAAGGTATGTGAAAATCAAATGAAAGTAAAAATTTGTGAGTTCATATTATATTATGTTATGTATACTAAATAAGTGAATACGTAAAAAGATGGTGGATATGTTGTTAAGAAATGAATTCATGTTATAAATGTGTTACGGATTTAGTCTATGGAATGCTTGGTATATGAAGTCATATGTGCTATTGCTAAATGACCCCTATTTTTTTTTTGTTAATCATATTCAAGAAATTATTTCGATTAAGTTCAAAATTTGAAAGTCTGTAAGAATTTTTGATGAATGCTGATAATTTTTGATATATGGGTTATGTGCTAAAATAAATCCCATGCCGGTATACTATATGAGGCTTTATGCCAAATCAATTGTATACGGGTATCGTTAACGGTGATTGAATGTGCTAAATGAATTCAATGTTCAGGTATGTGGAAGTTGATTTCCTGTTGGAAATAGGTTAAGTTGAATAGTGAGATATGATGGAGTTATTAAGGATATTTATTGGGATGTTTGAGTATATGTGTACTTTCGGTCAGATTACAGCGTATACATGAATGAAAATGTGGGTTACAAATATGTGGGTTGATGATGTGAATTATACATGTTAATATGTGCTTAATATGTGTTTGAAATGCATTTGTGAATTAAATTAAGTGATTATTGCTTATGAAATCAAGAAAATGAGATATATGTGCATACTTGTAGAAATGTTTATGTATTTGTTTTAAGATAAGAAAATGATTTTATGGATCGATGCGAAATCAGTAATGAATTACAATTGCTATCGATGAGCTAATGTTTATATGGATATAATTCAATAAGAGGACGTTATCCTAAACTATGCATCGGTAGAAATTTTCGAGGACGAAAATCCCTAAAGGGGGGAAGAGTTGTGACACCCCTAAAGTGACCCTAGTCGGAAAGTGGTTTCGGGACCACGAAACCGAGTCTTATAAATAATTAAAGGTTATATTCTGTGTTTATGATGTGAGTAAATGCTTGTGTGATAGTTCCATACTTCAAATTGGTCAGTCTATGTGAAAATTATTAGTAGGGACTTATGTGAGACAATTTAGAAATATGCTAGGCAAGTGCTAAAGTGGCCTATTAATATATGTGGGAAAGTGCTTGTCCTTGCATGTCAAATTAGCCAAACTATAGGTAGTGGTCGGCCATGCTACAAATTGTATAATCAAGTGTGAATTTTATATTAACTTTAATTAACTAGGTGCCATATTAGTATAGAGGATGTAATAAAATAAAGAATTGATAACTAAAGGAAGGGATGGGTGAAAGAAAAAAAAAAGAGATCATCATTCATGTTTCTTCCTAGCCGAATCTAAAGAAAAAAAAAAGGAACAAGAGCATTCGGTGATGAAAACAAGTTGTGTTCTTTGGTTCTTCTTGGCCGAATTGAAAGGAGGAAGAAGGGAGTGAAGCCATCGGTCATCTTAGGTCAATATTAAGGTAAGGTGTTCATATTAGTTCTTGAAATTTTAGTTGATCTTGAGTGAGATATCAAGTTATTTTTTTTGTAACCCATGATGAAATTTTGATTTTTGGATTGAGTAAGGTTTTCGACTATGGTAGCTAATAATGGTGAGTTTTGTTGTTTCATGTTAAAGTTAGGTGAATGATGATAGATGAGTGTTTGAACCATAAAAAGAATTCGGCTACCTTGTTATGAACTAGGGCCGATTGTGAGTTGGTTGTGGTTGAATATTACATGCTTGGTAGAATGGTGGATGAAAGTGCCGAATGTGGTCTTTGGTTTGGCATGAGGTGATAAATAAAGGTTTAAAGGTAGCTTAAGTTAATTGATACTCACTAATGATTTCGAATGGAAGCTTTGTTAAGTGTGAAATGAGTGGCCGAGAGAGAGAACTATAGACTATTGCCGAATGTATGTTGGGTTGATAGAGTCTCCAAATTGATTTTATGTGAGTATGCATGACCGAATATAATCGGCCACATGAGTAAAGAAATGGGTTATTTGATATGTGGTAAAAGTTAAGTGTTAAACGAAATGGAAATGATATCATATTGGAATATGTATACTCGACCACATGAATGAACACATAGATTGGTGTTGCATGTATTCGGTTATAAGTAAGCATATTGGTGGCTTAATCTTGGCTTAGACAATCGGCTAAAAGAGAGTGTGGGTTAATATGTTGAGTTGATTCATGACTTCATATGTATGTGACTTTAATGTCTAATGTATATATATATGGGTTAAGTACCTTGAGTTTCTCTTTTCGATGTTCAAATGATTAAATCAATTTATTTGTTAAATTAAGCTCAAGAGCAAAGTGGAACTAAATCTGATAAAGGGAAGGAAAAAGTGATCGAATAGCCGCCGAAATCGTTCGACCACATCCAAGGTAAGTTTTAAGTGATTAAACGTTGAGTAAATTCAGTCATAATAGGACATAATGAGTTGATTTAATAAGATATGATGTGACCATGATATGTCTTAAACTCAAATGGTAAGTTCATAAGTGTTTGGACTTGAAAATTTAAGAGCAAATTGTAATAATTTGCTTTGGACAGCAGCAGTAACGTGATTTTAGAAAATCACTATAAATTGTTGGCGTGGAATTATAGGCTGAATAAAATATGTAATCAAAGATTATTTAGTCTAGTTTCTTATAAAAGAGACCGTGGAAGCAAAGAAATTTCCTATAAAGAGATATTTAAAGTTGTGTGGGACAGTGTCAGAATGACTCCAAAATCCCCTGTTCTACTTTTGGAAAATCATTATAATTTGTACAAAAATGGTTATAAGATAAGATTTATATGCTTAGACTCCTTAATGAGTCTAGTTTCAAATGAAATCAAATAGAACACATTATAAATTCTGTACAATGAAAAATTTGATTCGTAGTGAAGAGTGGTCAGATTAGTCAAACAATGAAACAGGGGAAACTTTAAGAAAAATCTGGTATTGATTGGCCAAACCTAAAATTCTGGAAATTTTATGAATGGAATACATACGAATCTATATTCAGGGAAAATTAACGGCAAGTGATTTGGAGTTTTGTAGCTCCAGTTATAAATAATTTAGTGACTATTGCTCAGGAAAAACAGCTCGTAGTGAATATGTGATTTTGTTGTAAACATGGATAAAACTTGTTTTAGTTGCTCATAAGCTATTGATTAAACCCATACATGAATTCTAAATCGTGATATTGTAAAACGATATATGAGTATTCGAATATGAAATGATAGTATGGCGTGAAATTGAATTATTCATTGGAAAATGATTGATGTAGATTCGGCCAAGACAAAGTGTATACATGATAGTATATGTGGTATGTGAAGTATATTTGGATAATTGTGATGTGAATACATGAAAATTTTATTTTGATTTAGGATTTTATGTGATGAATGTGAATGTGTATATATGTGATAAGGCCGAATGGCCAATGTGATGAATGTGAGCATGCATATGTGTGATAAGGCCGAATGGCCAATGTGATGAATATGAACATGCATATATGTGGTAAAGCCGAATGGCTAATGTGAAATATGTATGAGATATGCATATGTGGTAAAGCCGAATGGCCAATGTGATGAATGTGAACATGCATATATGTGATAAGGCCGAATGGCCAATGTGATGAATGTGAACATGCATATATGTGATAAGGCCGAATGGCCAATGTGATGAATGTGAGCATGCATATGTGTGATAAGGCCGAATGGCCAATGTGATGAATATGAACATGCATATATGTGGTAAAGTCGAATGGCTAATGTGAAATATGTATGAGATATGCATATGTGGTAAAGCTGAATGGTCAATGTGAAATATATATATGAGATATGTATATGTGGTAAAGCCGAATGGCTAGTGTGAAATATGTATGAGATATGTATATGTGGTAAAGGCGAATGGCTAGTGTGAAATATGTATGAGATATGTATATGTGGTAAAGTCGAATGGCTAGTGTGAAATATGTAGGCGATGTGCGTATATTGTGGCCGAACGACCAAATGTGAAAGGTGTGTATTATTAGATATTTGATGAGGCAAATGAATTACAAATATGACAGTCGATGTGAATGTTGTAACATGTGAATAAATGTACATGAAACTTGGAAATATATTCTGGGTAAGACCCGATGACTACGTGTGGAGATTATGTCCGGGTAAGACCCGATGATTACATGTGGAGATTATGTCCGGGTAAGACCCGATGACTACGTGTGGAGATTTTGTCCGGGTAAGACCCGATAACTTCGTGTGGAGATTTCGTCTGAGCTAAAGGTCTCACCGATAATCCGAGTAGAGGTTAAAGCTATAAGACTTCGTAATAAGAATTGCTTATAAATATATTCAATGCGAAAGGTTAAACAGGTATGTACTCCAAGTTTATATGTGAGCTTGATTTGAACTAAATCATAAGGTAGTTATGTGATGCATACGAGAGCAATCTATGAGACTATTCTTATGATTATGTGACATCGGATCAGTGTGAGAGGTTATGTGAAATCATACAATATATCTATGTCACATGAGCTCACTTTTATGTGAAAATTTATCTGCCTATTGTATATGATGAGATGTGCATATTCGGTAAAGGGATGGTATGCCCGAAGGAAGAGTGAAATAAAAATACGAACAACTATGTTATAATTTGATTGTTATCTGTTGACACTGCTTAAAACTTACTAAGCATTGTAATGCTTACTCCGTTTACTTTGTTTTCTCTATTTTATAGATCTCATTGCGAAGCTACAGGCTCGGGGATCGTCAGCAACTAGTCACACTATCACTATCCACTGCTTGTTATTGTTATGTTTAGAATTATTTTATGGCATGTATAGAATAGACTAGTGGCGGAAGAATATTTTTGGTTAATGTATACAAGGCATGCGAAAATGGCATCTTTTGAATGTTTACTTAGTGAAGTTTAAATTTTATCTCTGGCTGTGCTTAGTACTTATTTAAATGAATGATCTTTATTTCAAGAAAAAGTTCAAAATTTTACTGTTCTGACATGAGTTACAAGTCCGGTAATGCCCCTTACCTATTCTGGCGACGGTTACGGAATAGGGGTGTTACAGATTCAGAATACTTGTGCCTTGCTCGATGCTTCTGAATCTCGGAGATGGAAAAAGTAGAGATTGTGCTTGTGGGCTTGCCATCGGATTTTGATGTCGTGCTCACCCTAGCATCATTCTTATCTAAACCTTTACCATTACAATGTCTTATTGATGTGCTACTGGAGTACGAGAGTCGTCAGATTCGCTCGGTGTAGGAGGTGTCGCTTCATGCTCATCTGGTGAAAGCTGCTCTGTCGCTGATGGCGGTGGATTCCGTGCGTGGAGGCTGTCCCTTCACAGGTGGTTGTGGGAGAGGCTTTCGATATCGTCTCCAATGTTAGATATATGGACGGTTTGGGCACTTAGCTCAACGTTGCTATTACCATTTTAATCGTGACTACGGTAGTCCAGCGTCAGTGGCGAGGGCTTTACTTCTGACTAATTGTGCTGCCAGGGTTTGAGCGCTACTGCCTTTTGCGTGCTTGGTGGGACTTCAAGTGTGACGCCTACTGGTCTCTCCTTTCTGTCACTGATCTTCGGTCAGTATCGGTGGCGTTGCAGGTCTTTCTCCCTGGTGGCTGGTGGGGAGATCTTATGTATGTTGTGGCTCCTCCACATGTGCCACACACTAGGGTTTCACCTAACCCTTTTATTATGTATAGTGATGGGGCAGGCCCGCCTTTTAGGTATTCGGTTGGATCAAGCCAGCGTTTTAGTCCTAGTGACATTTAGGACAGTCAATCGAAACTTCTCGAGATGATAAGAAGAATTGAATTGCCCAACTGTAAGAAATTCAAACTATCTCTCTCGAACTCTATGATCTTCCTTGAAAGATGAATAAATTGTGATTTTCCCATATACTCCAAGTGAGTAGCCCAAAAAGACAGGCCCAACTAGCTCCTCCCTCGTGAATCTTACTATTATACTACACATTATAAAGAAACCAGTCCTATGTACTATTAGAAAAGAAATTCATAAGGTGAGTACATAGGATGACCTGATTCCAGACTTCCTTAGTAAATGTACAGTCTCTTAGAATATGCAAAATGTCTTCCGAGTGATGACCACAAATAGGACAAGAGAGATCAACAACTATCCCCCTTCTAACTCTTTCCACATTACTGAGGAGTCTTCCTTGTAAAACAATCTAGAAAAAAAATTGAACTTTTTGAGAACCTAGAGTCTTCCAAACACTCTTCCATTTCTCATCTTTTGGGTTCCAATTACCTTCCTTTAAAACCTTATAAATGATTTTAACAAAAAAAGCATCGGACAAGGTGTGGCTCCAAGAGATTTTATTAGATCCTTTAGAAAGATGTGGAGGAGGGATGCCTTCAATAAGCTGAATCACATCTTCCGGTAACTAAACCCAAAATAAATCCAAGTTCTACGAACTTTCCCCAATGACCATCTCATTAAGAAGACAGTCTAAGTCGAGGTTAGCATTAGCAGGAATATGCCTAACAAATGTCCCTACACTTGGAATCCAATTATCCTTCTAACAAAATATTTTACTACCATATTCTACAGACCAGAATAAATTCTCCTGAAGTAACAACAAAATTTTGGAAAGAGATTTCAAAAGAAAAGAACCCCTTTCCCGAGCAATACAAACTGGTAAGTCATCTTTCATTTCGTACTTTGATCTAAGCACAAGATCTCATAAAGCCTCCTTATCAGATACAATATTAAACCCCAATTTCAACAAAAAGGAGATATTTTGATCATGAAGTTTCCTCAATCTAAGACTATCACACCATTTTGGTTGACAAATGGAATCCTATCCCACAATAGACATCTTCTTTTCGCTATCTGAGGAACCCCAAATAAATTGTTTTACGAAACTTTCATTCTCATCACTGATTTTCCTAGGTATCATCATGGGTTGCATGAAATAGCTAGGAATGGATAAAAGAACCGACTGAGCTAAAAGTGATATGACCAGTAATGGATAGTTTTTTGGCTTCCAAACTTTGTAACTTCGTACGCACTTTTTCAACCACAAATTGTAAAGTGTTATTTGTCACCCTCTGATGAAATAGGGGAACTCCAAAATCAATACTCCATTAAATTACATTAGTTATCACCTTATCATTCTAGCTTATAATAAACATTCTATTATAATAAATATTAAAAAGTATTTTAAATTTTCTATGTTTAAAAGAAATTTACAAAAATTTAATAAAATAAAAAATACTTTATTAATAAATATTAAATTAAAAATAATGTTTTTTATAAATAAATTAAAATAATATGGGTTAATCCATAATGAGCTTGAGTTAACCATTTTTAAATTATGAGTGACATTGAGCAAAACTTGAAGATCATTGTAACACTCCAAAATATATAGGGTTAGAGGAAATATATAATCAAGAAATGACGTTGGTTTAGTGGTTAAGTAGTTAGTGTAATCTTTTAGAAACCTAAGGTTCAAATTATACTCCTCCCATTTTATTTTCTTTTTTTCAACAACCTATGATCAAAACCATGCTAAAATATATATTAACTAGTGTAAAATCATGTTAAGTGTGGATAACAATCCAATTGGTTAAGCATTTTTCCTTTTTTCCTTGAAACCTAAGTTTAAGTCACGCCAAATCCATCCCCCGCAACTTTTGAAAACCCTAGCTATTTAATTTGAACTACAATTTCCTTTTCTGAATTGAACTGCATTTTTTATCTTTTCCCCTATTTCTGCTCTATTTCCTTTCCTATCTTCTCCTTTACAAATATTTTCTTTACATTGCTGAAGTTAATTTTTGCATCCTTAATCTAAAATCAATCTTTGTTCAACCTATTCTTCATATTGGTTTAGGATAACACCATCGATTTCAACCCTAGTCTTGCCAAGAACCAGTAAGTTCAACTCAATCCTGGTAGTTAATCTCAAATTCTCGTAGTAACTACATCCAACGTTACTCTTTCATCTACATTAACGAATATTTTTCGAATATTGCTGACATTCTCAAAAATCTTAATAAATCTTGCAAACAATCTCTAATTCTTGCGTAAATGTCCCGATTTAGGTATCCCAGGCCAGATTTGAATAAAAAGGACGTTGTTTGATCTCTCCGTAATAGGTTTGTGTTTCTTTACAAGCGAATCGAGGCAAACCATGCCTTAAGATAGGGCCAAACAGACGTGTGGGCCACCCATGTGGACCACACTACCCCTTCACACGGTCATGTTCACCCTGAAACCCTAGGAAATTCATTTCTCACATGACCTATGACCCTCCACACGGCTTGACACACGATCATGTCTCCTCTATAGGTTGATTTTAAGAATGCCACACGGCCACAGTCTGTCACACGGCTTAGCCACACTACCACAATCTATCACATAGCCTAGCCACACAGTTGTGTACCCCCTCCATATAGTCTAAAGCTTCCTACATGGTCTGGTCACACGACTATGTGTCTCTTCTAACTCAGACCATTTTGACCTAGAATTTTATGATTTATTTAGATTAGTCTTTGATTGATTCCCGAACTATTTTTAATGTTTAATTTATTTAATAAGTCCTTAATAGTATGAATAATGCTTGAATCTATGATTTAATTGACTGAATTAATATTATATATTTGTGTGAATTGTGAATACTTATGTTTATTGTATATATACTCGTGATTGTTTGTATAACATGCCTTATGACATCGCTAAATTGGATCCTTGAAAATTATATTCTTGGCTACTGTATCGAGTAGTTGAAAGCATGATTATTGCTACCATATTTGATTATTTCTAAGCATGTTATTCGTTTTTGTTATGATTTGTTTAAAGCATGCATTATTTTATTACATGGGATAGGACGATTTGAGAGGAGGAAGTTCTGACAGATTATTAACCTACAACACTGGTGGTTCATCCACCCATTATTTAGCAGCTTTTATCTGCATTTATGTTGTGTATTCACAACCATCTGGCAGTGTATTAACTTACAACTTTTTTGGTTTATCCATAACTTAGTGTGTAGGGATGAACGATTGGAAACTCTTATGGTGTGTAGCGATGGGGTAAGATGTTATCTGTTAAACCGAAACTATTTGTATTTTTAAAGCATGAGCTTGAAATTTTTATACCTCTAATATGATATGATATGATATATGTGTATTTGTTTATACATGTTTAAACAGTTTTGTTATTCCGATATACTAAATTTGCTAATGTGAATTATGCTATGTGTTGTGATTTTATATGCTAATCGGTTGCACTGATTTTCTTCTGATGGAACTCACATTGAGCTTCATAGCTCACTCCCTTTTATTGTCAATCTTTTCAAATAACCCACCAGGTTAGGATGCGGGCACAGCATTTGGAGGATCTCGGCTTTGCATTTATTAAAATATTTTAGAGCTATTATTATTCGTCATTTTTATTATTTAGAAACTATATTATTTTATTTCAAACTGTGTCATGGAACTTAGGGTTTTTATTTCTTTTATAGCACATGGCTTTTAATTAAGTTCTCAGATATTTAATTAATAATTCGTTATTCATAAACTCGGTTTTTATTAAAAACATAAATAAATAAACATCTTTTTCCACTACCAAACCATAATTTAAAAGTGTTAGGAATAATAAATTGATATCTAACTAAGTTTTCTACTAAATTAAAATAAATGTTTTAAGATGATTGCTTTCAAAACTCCGATAGCTCTTTGGGCCACTTCGGTGACTAATGTAATATTTTAAATTCAGGTCTAACGTCTAGGCCAAGTTGGGGAAGTTACACGTATATTTCAAGTTGAGCTAGGCTTAGGCAAGTATAAGGTATGTTAATATAACCTATATAAATCCAATCTTACTCATGAACAACTCTATTTAGAGATAAGGGTTTAGTTAATTCATATATATATATTATCACTAGTTTATATATAGATATGCATACATATGAAATAACTTCAAATTTTAAAGGTGATAACTAAAAATATTAAAATTTTATTTTAAATAACATTTATATCTTCTATTCTATATATATGTTAAAATTGAATAAAGTTATTTTGGTCATTACTAATTGAGTCGTTATCTAGTTAATTCAGTCATAGATTTTATAAAGTATAGAGATTTTTTTTATCTTAATTTTCTTTTTCATTTAATTTTAACAATTTCTTTGAAGTTTTTTTCTTTTGAGTATATCAAATTTAAATAAGCCAGTATATATGTATGCATATGATCACCTATCTATAGTTGCTAGAACCGAACTAGACTATCAATTGAACCAAGAACTGATGGATCATACAATTCATCTGATACCATAAAACCAATAAAAATGATTGAATCGCTAAAAACCAATTGAACATATTAAAAACTAGTTGAATTTAGTTAAAGTTAGTTTAAATATTTAATTTTGTTGTGTAATTTATAAAATGAATGTTCTACTATTATTTATTTGTGTCTGTTATTTTTTCCTATCTTCTTTACATTTTCTAATTTTCTTTATAAATTTTCAAGAATTTTTTATTTTTTTATGATTGAACTAGTGATTAATCAGTTGAAGTCAAGATTAATGGTTTAAATTCACCACCAATTTGATTTTTATAAAATTGCATATTATCCACCATGTATTCACATTATCGCTATGTATATATATGATCACTAATTAAATTAAAAAGATAAAAAGAACAACACTCTTAATTCTAAATTTCAAACATAAAACAAAACATTAGTTATCACAATTTCATATAAAGTGTCTAAATTTAGAAATTATAATTCAAGTTTGTACTTTTTATTGGTACCTAACTAACACCATAAGATTTTAAGCTGACATCCTATAATGTTAACACGAGACATGAAATATATTTTTTTTTTGGAAATTAAGAATTAGGAAAAAAAAATTTACATGTATAGTGAACCTAGTTTTTATTGGTACTTGACTAACACCATGAGATTTTAAGCTGACATCTTATAATGTTGACATGTGACATGAAATATTTTTTTTTTTTGGAAATTAAGAATTAGGAATTTTTTATTTATTTTGCATGTATAGTGAACTTGGACAAATGGTTGTCCAAGTCTAAATAAATATGGACAACAATTTGTTCAAGTTCATATGAAGGTTTTTCAATGATTTTATATATATTTTTATAATTTCGAAATAACAATATTTTTTAAAAAAAATAAAATCTTTTATTTTATAAAATTTTCATATTTTTATGAATTTTTCTTGAATTTTAGGAATTTGTTTTTTTATTTCAAATGCATAATGAATCTAGACTACTGGTTGTATTACAAATGCATCTAGACAAATAGTTATCCAAGTTCTTTCTGAACATGTATTTCTCTAGTAAATTAATATATTTTTTATAATTTCAAAAAAATAATATAAAAATAATTTAAGTAATGAAATTGGAATTTATTTAAAATGTGATTCTTTGGTACAATAGTAGTGAAAAGTTTTTATTCCACAAGTAGGTTGAGATTTTGCCATGTGCTCTTAAGTTTAAAATAAATTCCAATTTTATTACTTAAATTATTTATAGTCCATTTTCAAATTTAAAATTTATTTTAAATTGATAACTTACGTAATAAAAGTTTAATTTTAAAAATATTTAAACTAATTTTTTTTAAATCTAGAATAAAATTTAAATTGATTTTAAATTGATTTATTACTTAAGTAATAAATTTAAGTCTGGAATTTATTTTAAAATAATGTTATATTATTATTTTTTGAAATTATAAAAAAGTATAAATTTACTAAAGTAATACATGTTTAAAATGAACATGGACATATGGTTGTCCATATCGTGTTTAAATCTGGACAACCATTTGTTCATATTCATTATGCCATGAAATTAAAAAAATAAAAATTATAAAATTCCAGAAAAAATTTAAAAAAATACAAAAAATTATAAATTTTTATTTTTATTTTTATTTTTATTTTTATTTTTGAAATTATAAAAATATAAAATTACTAAAAAAACTTTTAGAATGAACCTAGACATATGGTTGTCTAAATGCAAATGAATTTGGACAATAATTTATCTAGATTCATCATGCATGCAAAATAAAAAATAAATTTCTTAATTTTTTAACTTTTAAAAAATATTTTTTATTATCTTTATGACGTGTAAACATTCTTTTGGCTGTCAACTTAAAATCTAACAATGTTTCTCAAGCACCAATAAAAAATACCAACTTGACTTTACGGTTTCCAATTTAAGTATTAATTAAGTAAAAAAAAAAGAGTTCAGATATCATTTAGGTACAAGTTTCTAATTTCAAGCACCTCCGTAAATATTAACCTTTAAATTTTGTGTAAGATTGTTAACTTGTGAACCAAATTAAATTTGAATTTGATTTGTCTTAAATATTTGATATTGCTTTATTCTTAACTTAATTTTAGGTTACCTAAGTTTTAATTTATTTTTGTTTAATTATACCTTTTATTTTACAAAAACTCAAAAGTTAGTTTTTCTACTTTAATTTGTAAGAATTTCTTCATCATATCGTAGGATAATTGAGAAGTTAGCCTAGTTGTTAGTAAATACATAAACTTTGATTGCTAATTTTTTCTAGTTTATTGCATATTGTTGACAAGGGATATCAACAATGGAGGACGTAATGAGGAGAATGTAGTGGTGCAAAGGAGGTCGGTTCACCTAAGCAGGTTAAGAGTCGAAGAAGGATAAGAGGAAAAAGGTTGATGTGAAGGTTAGGAAGGTTGTATACAGGGAGTAAGTTCTCAAGGTTACTAATGGGAAAGAAAATCTCATTTTTTTCAATCTAGAGAGTATTTATGGGGGAAGTCCTCTTGTCTAATAGTGGTGATGTAGCAAGGTGTTTATCATCATGATATATGTGAGGGAGTACACGGTGAGACCCATTCTATTATTAGTAAAAAGTTGTTATGTTTAGGTAGACCTCAATGTCCCTAAAGAGAGTGTTCGCACTTGGAGGAATGCTCACATAGAAAAGCGAGTGACCTGTCCATAGTAGCGGATAGCTTGATAAAAGGGGATGTTTCGTCTATTAGCGGGTAACCTCACGGCGGGTGACTAATTTGTGAGGCTAAACAGTTGAGGACAAATTGGAGGAAGGAAAATAGGGACTGTCTTCAAGCATCCATCTGGTGCATTCTGAAAGTGCCCAATTCGGTTGAGGATTCAATCAACCAGCCGGTTGAAATTAGTAACTTATCCTGCAATACAGTGGTGGCTCATCGCTGTGTGCCAAACTTGGACCTCAACCAAACTTATCCTGATGATAGCACTGTATTATCATGAGCGATGACTTTTGGGTTGCTATAAAACTTGGACCTCAACCAAACCAGTGACTCCTATGACTAGCTTTTATTGCTAATATACTTGATGTAAACAGAACCAGCTGAATGGGCTATATTTTTTACTATTGGAAAACCTAGCATTTGACAGTGGCTCTTTATCTTAAAGAGTAACCGCAATACTAAAGTAGTAAAAGTTATTATGGCTAATTATTTCTTGTAATTTTTTTTCAATTCTCCATCATAAGAATTGGAGTAAATAATTCGAGTGCCTGAATTTCACTAAATTACTCAAACATACTACACATTATTAAAAACAATTACTCTTTTTAACACACAAAATTTCGAAGTCCAACCTAAGTTTCAAACTTTGCAATCTCTTGTTATTCTAAAGAATTATTACCTTTTATTTTTGAACTTTTAAACAGGGTTTGGTTTTTAAAAGTTGCATTTGATGTACATTATTTGAATTGATATAATATATTCAAATTGGTTTTATAAATTATTTGAAATATATACATATTTTGCGTAATATTTTTGAATTTTTTTAAAAAAATACTTTTATATAATAAAAATTTGATTAAACTAATTATAATTTTAAAGTCATAAACAAAAACGAACTAAATGAATTATATGTAATTATTACCAAAATCAAAATATTGAAGATTGAAAGTGAGAGATTTCAGCATAGAGGGCATGAGAAAGGATTATATGAAACAGGGACGCCATGTCATTTGTATCCCTTTCTAATAGTTTTATGCCACATCAGTATTTTTATCCTGAATTTCAGGAGTTTATCCTGAATTTCAGTATTTTAATTTGGATTTGATTTTTTTCAGGATATAATCCTAAAATTCAGGATAAGAATACTGATGTGGCATAAAACTATTAGAAAAGGATACAGATGACGTAGCGTCACTGTTTCATACAATCCTTTCTCTAGAGGGCATACAAAGAATAAAAGGAAAGTATAATGACATGTCATAATTATAGATATGGTTTGTTTTTGTACTTCTTTAAGCTTGTTCTTGAGTGAAAATAGGTCAATTCAGTGTTATTAGTCGGATTTATATGTCAGTAGTAACTAATATTTGAGATTTTGAACGAAATAGACTTGGTGTTTAAATGTGTTTATAGGTGAGTTAAAGTGGGAATGATGGATGGCAAGTACAAATTTTGAAGCAGTATTGAGTAAACAGAATAATGACATGATATCATAATATGTGAAGTAATCTAATTGATTGTTTCTGTCATGAGATTAAAATAGAAGACAAAATTGCGACGTCATGAAAGATAAAGTCGTGACTTCACTCACTATTTGTTGCATTGGAGTTGAAATTTTAAAAAGAAATGTCGCGACATTAGAAGAGTTAACGACGTGACATTTTTCACTGAGTTGCTTGATGTGTTGCGACATTATATTCTAAGATGCCGTCACATTGTTGTGATGTCGCGACATTATACTCTTAAGCATGAGGGCGTGGCAGTGATCCAACTATTGGAATCTTGACGGTTACAAAAGGAATTTGGTGGAATTTTGGCACAAAATTGTGACTAATGACAGAACAGTGCATTATAACTAACGGTATACTTGTCATTTAACCAACTTAAACTCTTTTAATAATATGTATATATATCTATCAATTTTTTAGAAGAAGAAAGTTGAGAGGAAAAGCAGAATTTGAGGAGTTATTTAAATAGTTGGGAGTTTTTCTTTATTTTCTTTTAAGATATTTGTTACTTTTAAGTTACTTTTAGGAAAACTCTGAAGTTGATAATACAAGTATAAAAGATTCATGGAAGCCTCCTTTGTACAGAAATTGATTTTATATTCAATCGATAAGCATTTCTAAATTATGTTCTCAATTTTTTATATCTTATTGATATAATGTTTGGAATTATGAATGTTTTGCTTGTAAATTCTATAATGAACTAAATAATTTGATGGTTGATTTTGAATTGAAAAGTGTTGTGACTTAAGTTGAAAACCGAGATAAATGAAATTGACGAGATTTTACCAAGTGAATCTAAATTCAATTTTGCAGAATGATGAGACTAAAAAGGCAATTCATTAACTAGGCGTAATCTTTAGGTTAAAAAACTTTTACTTGATAATTTGTTTAAGCATCAAGCTCATGTTCTGCTAGCCAAACAATCAACCGTTAAATTCTTCAGTAAGAAAAGAGGGTCATTTAGGTTAGATTGCTTACAGAATTTATAGCTCAATTTTATGATAATACATGATTTGATTGCCATAATAATCCTAGATTCTAATAGATTGGTATTTGTTTAGCTAGTAAGATCGTAATTGCAATGTAAGAACAATCTTAGAAATACTTTCCCAGTATTTAATTACAAAAACTTCTATTTGATTCCGTGATGCTTCGGGATTACTCGTGCTTTAATTGATTTATATACATTTTGAAATATAAGTAGAACACAAGGCAAGTTTTTGATAAATTGTTAAAAAGGTAGGAAAAAAAATAAAGATTATACACCTCATCCAAATGCTGAGTTCCCCTAAACACTGCAAAACCTGGTCAAAATTTTCTCTAAAAAATTGAACATTGCGATTCAAAACTAAAACTCAAAAATTAATGCTCACATTAAAACTCCCTCGGTGTTATTAAGGGCTTTCTTTGCAAGCTTAAATTTATCATTTAGTTTCTTGTTAGTTTTCAAGACATACTCCTTGATGAAGAACTCCATACCTTGTCGAAGAGTTTCAAGCTCGGGGGTGACAGCTATACGGGTGAACATGTTCCATATAACCTTATCAGGATACTCGAATATGGCCTCGAAAAACATTCGGAAATGCATGATCTTTTTTGGGCTTAGCATCTGGGGATCACTCCACTCAACTGTTTTCAGGACAGCAAGGGAAAGAGTAAAAGACGCAACCATTTCAGCCATGAATTTCGCTAGGTGCATCGACCTTAAAAGTGGCATTGAATCCAACTCTTTGAAGTGATCCCAGAGACAATACTGTGGGACATATCAAAATTAAAACGTCAGATACTAGCATCGCAAAAAAGTTCATTTCGTATGCACACTACACAAGAAAAACGGTAGGCATTCCTAATATCTTCGCTAGGTTGATCTTGTGCATTCCTTACATTTAATCCACAATTGGAAAAGAGAAGACTACCTGTAAGGTAAACTTGTGGTTTTTTTCATGCTCACACAACTTAGCGGCAAGAACAGTGTAGTACTTGTTAAAAACCTTCTCTTGCAAGCAACATTCCACGAGAACCCGCATAATATCTCGGTCCTGTAGATATTCGAGTTAACTATTGAATAGACAAAAAAATAAGCATTTCTTCTCAATCTGAAGAACAGCAGCCTACCTGCTTTCCAGGCAAATCCAACCGTAAAAGCTTCTCAAATGCATCGATATAGTCTTCCCCACTCATTATTACACAAAAGATTGCCCTCCGGGCATCTGTATTCATCCTCTGTGCGGCAGCAAGCTCCAGCATTTTCTGAGCTTCAACGGCCTCTTTGTCAATGCTGTTGGCAACCTCTTCAACATTATCTGTAGCAGAGGCAATATCCCCGGGTAACCACCATTGGCCCTTTTTGTCAGGATCAAGCAGCTTGCTCCATTTAAGCCCTCTAATTAAAATATCCTCAACCCTTAACTGAAAATATCAGGGACCATGGAACAATACGTGAACAAAAAAGGGAGATAAAGAAATATAAGATCCTATATATTATCATTGTTTATAGCTGGCAATAACTAAAGAAATATAAGATCCTATATACTATCATTATCAGAAGTGCACAAATGAAACCTATTAACAACTTTAAGAACCATCTTAAGAACGGAGATAAAGAAATATAAGATCCTATATATTATCATTGTTTATAGCCCACAATAACCAAACTAATGGTCTGATTGAAGATACACTTGAAACAAGTCTAATTCGAAGTCAAAATAAAAGAAGCAATACCTTCTGTAGCCATTTCTTTATCTGAGTGTGTTGCACTGTATCCTCCTTGGGCTTTTTCTTGTTATTTTTTATATCACATATCGTTTCAAGCATGAATTCCATCTGCAAAAGTAACAGTACAATAAGATTTTGCAAAATAAAAAGAAAAAGTAGCATACTAGATCTAAAAGAAAATTAAAAAATCTTACTCTCTTGCCGTTTATTTTAGCCTCACCATCTCCAGACAAAGCCTTTAACTCATTCACCCTATTTTGAACACAAAGAATAAAGTTCTTCATGGCAACAGGATCATCGGCCCTTATTTTCATCCCACAGCCTATCATTTAATGAAAATTAATGTTAGAAAAAGCTTGCTTGTCCAGCATCTGGGCAATTTCTATCTACACAAGCATCAACATTATGCTATCATCAAATACCATAAAAGGATTGCTTTATGCACCCTAAAACTTGCAAAAGAACGAAATGGAAAGGATAATACATGTCAACAAATAAACAGGAAAACTAATGGGTATGGCATGTTTAAAGCTTAAGCATTCTGATCTCGATAAATACTTCTTAACAATCAAGTTTTATAATTAAAGAAAGAATAAAAGAAAAGGGACTTGCAAAGCCTTACATTGCAAAACTGTCAGGATGGTAGAAACATCAATCTCTGTCAACCGCTTGCTCAACATGATCAGAAAATCGTATATTAAGTCACTGGGAAGCAATCATCAGAAATACCGCTATGAGAATAGTGTTTTTAATACATCAAAAGGCATACTTAAATGTATGCTAAGTTAGATTCCTGCAGCCAGCTCTAGAACAATAATGTAATCACCATGAAGCAGCAAGTATCAAAGATGGTAGAAATGCAAATTGGGTGAAGAATCGCTTATATTGCCATGACAGAGCAGTCATAAAGGTATGAAAATATAGTAGGTAATTTCATGAATCAGAAAATTGTGAAGCATGATAACAACATCCAATATCATTCTACATAGGACTATAATAATGCTTTCTGGCGGCCATGATGGCTTGCATCCTATGCATCTGACCACAGTGGCATCATGATAGAGAATAGAGCATTAAAGAAATGCTCTTAACCATGAACCTATTCACTTCTTGCCTTGGAAATGCTTTCATTAAGAGTATCCTAATGAAAAAAAAAAAGATTTGCTGAGAGCACCTACCACGAGCAAACTCCAAAAATGCAGAGATAAGACAGCAAAAGAGTGAGATTTCTCAACGAAAGATTGTCTTCTTTGAGATACTCTTCCTGAAAAGGAAAAACAAGTTAAACATTTAAAAATGCAGCAGTGCAACCAGGA
Source organism: Gossypium hirsutum (assembly GCF_007990345.1). Taxonomy (NCBI): domain Eukaryota; kingdom Viridiplantae; phylum Streptophyta; class Magnoliopsida; order Malvales; family Malvaceae; genus Gossypium; species Gossypium hirsutum. The sequence goes on from NC_053434.1 coordinate 94,150,532, forward strand.
TAGTGATGTAGAACACAAATATGCTAACCGTGGGATTATAGCTTACTTATGATTTCATTTTGTCACTCTGCTTGTGTTTATAGGCAAATTGTAGCATCTTATAGGTCTAGGGTTATGTTTGGAATTTTTCAATTATATTAGAGTCCAGCATCTTAGCGTGGTTTTATTTATCCTATTATGTTTGGTTTTTTAAGTCAAGTTTATCAGCATTCTAATGAAGTATTAATATTGCAAAGAAAATACTTGAGACCCTTAAAAGAAGATTGCTAAACTAGACTTCAAAACAAAACCTACTAGCATAAAGGAACCACACGAAGATACTAACCCTAATATGAAAGTATAAAACCAAACATAACCCTAGATTTATAAGATACTAGATAGATTGGCCCCACAAATACAACAGTAACAAAATAAAGTCTTAAGTACCTTAATCCTATAATTAACTTATTTCTGTTCAATATCAAATACTCTAGAAGGTCCAAAGTACCAATCATATATATTATACATACATAGTAATGCTTGATAAACAAGTATAAATTACAATGAAAGTACGTTAAACAAAATTACTACTTAATGTGGAAGTACTTACCTCAAAAATCTTGGCAAGTAAAGCCATAAGTTTTGCGCTGAAATCCACGCCAACTAAAGAAGCCATGCCAGCAATGAAAGCTGCAAAAACTGCAGCATGCCTTTACAAAGAAACAAACAACATTAACTACATATACAACTGCTGCAAGGAGAAGAAAAATGAAAACAAGTACGACAATAAAATCCTAGCTAACCCGACGAATGGTAGTATGCAACAAACATGATATTCTGCTAATGTACTCTAATAAGGATCACAAGTATTGCATCTAGAAGGTAAATCACTTGTGCTTGATAAGGAATACAGTTATTACCACATGAAGAATGTATTGTTGGAATGAGAAAGTGGAGCTTCAAATCACACTATAAATATGCTTTCCACAGCTGTGTAGCTACTATTTTGGCTATATATATTGTGGAAAGATAGCAACAATAATTATTATTCATCTGACTTCCATTATAGCTATTCTAACCAAAAATAACGACAAATTAAAAATAAACAATAGTGATTTACCTTCCATTATTAATATTTCAACTGTTTCTTCCTCTGATTAACAAATATCAAATTGAATATTAGAATAACAATTACATCATGTTTAGTAAGCAAAAATTCATAAGAATTAAAATTTACTTTACTTGTCATAGTACAATGTCAAGTGCAAATTAACAATCAATGGCAATAAGTATAGGCACATTAAACAAAATTCCCATACATAGCATACATATAAACTGAAAAATTAGGTACTTTAAAGGAAAGATGACAGAATTAAAGAGGAAGGAAACCTTTTAGGAGAAAAAAAAAAAAGAAAGGACTTTTTTTACTTATAATGGAGAATTATACAAATAAAGAGATAGGCAAGATTGCTCTTAACTGTTCATTGCCACGTGGACCATTGTAACAAGATGCCAAGACCTCCTCACTGATAATCTGGGAGCTAACACTGCGACTAACAGACTGTCAAAGAGTAAAATTATATAGTTAACATTATACCTTTTAATTTCCAAATGTAAAAGCAGAGGATACTGCATAGGCAACCGCATGCTAATTTCTTTGAAAACCTATCACAAGAATGGAAGTTGTTTTGGTATTATATTAACTTCCTTAAATTAACCAACAAACTCGTAAATGCAGTTTCAGTAAAACCACAGCCCCTGTATTAACCTAGTTGGAAACAACTGTACCAGTTTTATGCACTTATGCTAGAAAAGATTAATATAACAACCAATTATATTTACTCAGAGTGAGAGTGCATATATAGCTTAAATCAATTGCAGTAAGATTCAGAAGGCTTGATATGAAGTCTATTGAAACAAAAAGCTATAGACAGCATAGCAGCATACACGAAAAATTGAGGCCATTTCTCCTGTAATTGATTCCACGTTAGATTCAGAAAGCCTATTAAGAAGACCTGGAACATAGAGAAAAATAAGTGGCATGTCAAATTCCAAAAACGAGAAGTGAACTTACTAAAGTTCATTAAAAGTGAATATCCATACCTCGTACACGTCTGCGCATTCGAGTCTGCTCCTCTGATTCATTCTTTGTCTGGGATCTCAAGTGAGGAGCAACATATTTCCCGCTGCTCTCCATTCCAAGAGCCTTAGTTGAAATTTCACCTGACGCTACCTCTGCATTGTGGCATTCAGAATGCGGGGTAACAGAAAGGGCAGTTTCACCCACAATGTCACTTTCTTGTCCTTGCAGCAAAGACTTCCTCTTCTTACGCCTCTTTTGTGAAGGTGCCTTCACAGGAATTTCTTCCACTGTTGTCTCTGAATACTCCTCCCCTTCGGAAGCTTCATTAGTTGAGTCATCTCCAATATCATCTTTGATAGCCTGCTGCACTGACTTTTTCTTTTTTCGTTTCTTACTTAAAGAATGGTTCACAGCTTCCTCATCAGAAAATCCTTCAAATAAAATATTAAGCCCATCATCATCTCCCCTTAATTTACCACCCTTCACCTTAAGTTTCTTAGCAAGTTTCTTCTCCAATTCCAAGTCCTCTTGTGCAAGCATGTCCGAATTTGGCATCTCCATTTCAAGATACTCCTCGAACTTGGTTTTCGATGTTCTTTTCAAATCCTTCTTCGCTTTAGCTATCTTAGATTCATTAGCATCATGATCTTCCTCAGACTTCAATTCACTAACTCGTTGAACAATATCATTTTCTTTAACAAGCTGCATTCGTGAATTCTTTATTTTGTTCCCCTTTTTCGACTTTAAATTCCCTGCTTTTCTCTTCATCCTCAGTGATTTCTGTAATCATAGAATTAACATCATATAACAGAGAGTGACCTTAGTTGTCCTACAATTTTTTTCCTAATTGTTCTCACCTTCGTTACCAGGACTCGGCAATCTGGGTGCAGGACCTGTGTCGACACTACCCGACACGGATTCCGACACAGGATACGGGTCAGATCCAGCATAAACTAGCGGACACGGCGGTGAATGCAAACTGAGATGAGAAGAGAAGAAAACAAAACTGATTTACGGAGACGAGACAGAGAAGAGGGACGATGGTAGGAGGAAGATGATAGAAGAAAGAGGAAAGACGGTTCAAAATAAATGAACAAAAATGTAGGGTTACTAAACGCTGTACTCTGGTGGCAAAAAAAAACTTGTACCCTATATTATATTTAGGTTAAACTACAAAAATAATCCTATATCTTTGTTTAAGTTTACGTCTTGGTCATCAATGTTTCAATTCTAACAAGTAGGTCACAGGCGTTATCAATTAATAACAATTTGGTCACTTTCCATTAGCAGCCATTAAGTGTTGGACAAATACATAGCTGGCCCATCAAATGGTGACGTGGCTTTCATGTTATTATCACATAATTTAAATATATATTTTTAAATTTTTTTCTTATTATTTTTCTTCCTTTTATAACTCTATCCACCATTGTCGAGAGCTTCTATCAAAGGCCACCAAAATGAAGATCTTCATTCTTCAAAAATCTTCATCCTCATCAAAGTTCATTTAAAAAACACAGTTCTTGTTATTTAAGCAGCCTGAAGGTTAATTACTGAAGACTTGTCAATATCCAGTTTTGAGATATCAATTACTTCACTTGAATCAAGTTCATGTCGAACTGGTTGCAATAACAATCAACAAAACACATATATTAATAGAATTGAAAGCATTGTAATTTTGAAATTATTATTACCATGGGTGTAAGACCTGAAATTTACGATTATTGGAAAAGTGCATTTTCGAGTCATTGTTCTAGTAAAACGGGTTCATAAATATGTATTAAAAATATTTACGAAGTTAATTGTGAGGTTAATTAGGTTTTGGCTAGGCAAATTAGCTTGAATTAAGGTTAATTTAGTGTAAGGATTAAATTGAATAAAACGTGAAAGTTTAATTGTAGAATAAAGAAAAGATGAGGGACTAAATTAGCAATTAAGCCATAAGTGCCAAGTGTGTGGTAAAAATAAAATACATATGTATTAAATAATATACATATACATTTGTAATAAATATATGTATTTACTTTTAATTTAAGAAATAATTATTTAGTTAATATAATATAATCTAATAAAACATAAATTAAATAAAGAAATAAAGAAACAAAGTTAGAAAAGAAATAGAATAGCCAAACCAAAAACAGGGGAGAAGAAAGAAAAGAAAGAAAGAAATGGGAAATAGGGGTTTCAAGGTTTAAAGCTTAATAGCTAACGTTGAACCGGAAACATTGGCTAAAAAGGGAAAAGAGAAAGTCAACAACGAGTGACTCAAAAAAATACGGTTTGTATTTCTATAATCCGAATTTAATTATTAATTGTTGAATTTTGATTATATGTGTATGAAAAGATATTAAGGTAAGTATTAGTGTTTTGATATTGAATTGAATGTATGTGAAATTGTGATTAATATGAATTTGAATATTGGATAATTGTGGTGTTGAATTGAATAAAATGGAATTGAATTGAGTATTATTTGTTATTATATTGATACTGAATTGAGACTACGATGATTTGTGACTATTGTGAAATTGATATTGAAATGTATAATTACTATGAATTGAGAAATGAATTGAATACCCTATTAACTATATTGGGTTGAGTCAGATATAGTTGGCATACCATAGGATTAGAAGTGTTCAGGGATACTTCGACCTCGAGTCGATGAGGCACTATATCTGTCGTAATATTGCTTCGGATAATTCTAATGAGACACTATGTGTCGTATTATTGCTTCAGATTAAATCCGATGAGGTACTAGGTATCGATTCACTTCGGCATGGCCAATGAGGCACTGAGTGCCGTACTGGTGTGTTTTGGTTGGATCCGCGTATCCGTCCAAGTTCAAGTCATGTTAATAGGGATGTACAAATGTATTGAAGAATTGATTATTATTGAATGGTATTGAATGATATTGAATTGGATTGGAATGAAAAAGGAAATGAAATATGCAATTGAAATGCATTGCATGAATCATGGATTCATGAAAAGGATATTAATATTGAAATTGAATTGAGTATCTTATTATGAAAAGTTATTAAATAGCAATTATGAGATTGATATAGAAGAGATGATAATTGAAAGTGTTATGAATGATATGTATAAGAAATTGATTAATTGTTTGAATGATTATGTTTGTGTGAATATATATAAATAATATAAATTTTTTCTTAATACGTATTTGAATTATAGAAATACCATTGAGTTTATACTCAACGTACGATTTGTTTCCGTGAGCAGGTTAGGTAAAGTCATATCGTTGAATCAGCATCCAGAGCCGATCCCGAACTCAAAGTGGTGATGTACATTTCTTTTTGGTAAATGGCATGTATCTAGGATGTTATACTTGTCATTTTGGATAATGTTTGTAAATGAAGTATAAGTTAATATTGGTACTTATATAAATATGTTTTGGGTTATAGCTATTAAATGATATATTTTAGTTGAAATTAGTATAATCTTATTTTGGTTCAAATGGTGGTTTTTGAACTAATTTGGATATTATGGTTAAAGTATGTTAGGTCATTAGATTGATTAATTTATGAAATGTATGTTATTTAATTGTGTAATGTTTATATTTGAACTGAAATGGTTGGTAATACTCCGTAACCCTGTTCCGGTGAGTTTGGGGGTGTTACAATGGGAGCTTGATCATTCTATGTTGGTTGATCCTTGATGAATTCTTTATCATCCATGTCTTTGCCTCTATTTACTTCTAGGATCCTACATATATCCTGATGTATATAAAGTCTTGCATCTATATATGGCTTCACAAATAAAAACCGAAGAAATTAAACCCTAAATTTGTAGTTTTCACTAACTAATTGAATTGCAAACATTAATACAAAAACGGCAATGAAGTTGGGTGCATACACTACAGTTCCATTGATCAATGAGGTTAATATTGGCCTTATAAAGGAGAAGAAGCTCAACAATAGAGGCATGACCCTCACTAGCGGGGAGATGCAAGGTAGTTCTCTAGTCATATTCTTGACCGTCTGTAATGCGCCAAAATTTGAGTTTTGTTATTAAGTTGTGTCGATAAATATGTGTCTACTTTTGTGGTTGTGTGTTATGTTTGCCCACTTGAGATTTGAGGTTTGAGTCACATAAATTTTGGAATTTGTTAGTTTCTTTATTTGAACCTGTAACTTAGGATTCATTGTTTAAGTTGAATTCAGTGCCTTTTTATGTCAAGAATGAGCCTGCTGGTTTACTGATTAAGCATCTGCCTATTCCCTAGTTTCGTGCTCAAGTCTCTGCGTACGAAACAAGGATTACATTTTTGCACTTTTTTTTCAAAATTGAAATTTTAAATGCTCTTTCCCTCTAGTGTTACTTAGACTTTTTTTTATTTCTTTTTTTATCCTTATTCTTTCTAAAATTATTTTATTTTGTTTAGTACGTTCTTCTTAAAATTTTTCTTTTTGTTATGTTCGCCTTGTGAAATTGCTTCGTCGGGTAATGGTATTTCTTGTTCTAATGTGCTTTAAGGTAAATTGAGTCAATTGTCATTGTTATATTACGTTGTTGTGTGATTTGGGGATTTTTTCCAAAATCTTGAACCTGATAATCTTGTTGTGCATTGTGTTTAGATATACTAGGGGAGATTCAAGGGACATCTAACGCCTTCCATTTTACTTAGGAACGGAACATGTATTAGGAATTTGAGGTAAGTAAACTTTCACCCGTTTCATGTAGTGAGTAGAAAATTTTAACGGAACTTAATTGTTGATACTTGTGTGTTTTGTGAATGTGATGTTGAATTGAGTGTTTGGAACTTGTTTTAGGCTTGAAATTTGCAATTGGATGCTTCTACAGCGTCGGGTAACAGGTGGGTATCGAAACCCCCTTTTTTCTGCGTTTCTTCTTCACCAAAACGGGACTGTGGACGACACATAGGTTGCCACATGGACATGTGTGCAAGCCGTGTAAGCCACGGCCATGTGAGAGGCCGTATAGTAGACTGTGTAACTCCCTAACTGCGGACTTGTAGTCACACAGGCAAATCATACAAATGTGTGAAAGGCCGTATGTGGAAAATGAGGTGCAGGAATCATACAGGTGAAACACATGGGTGTGTGTCCAGGCCGTGTAACTCAATGACTTCGTATTAGAATCACATGAGTATGACACACAGGCGTGTTTCCAGGCCGTGTAACTCACTGAATTCGTATTAGAGTCACACGAGTGTATATCTAGGCCGTATAACTCACTGATTTTAAATTTGGGACACATGAGCAAGACACACAATTTTGTGCCAGGAAGTCTGGAGCCACACAAGCATATAAGCCTGGACACTGAAACTCTATTGGTGTGCTAGTTCATGTGCAGGGCGAAAGTAAACTGTCCTTAGGATGAGTATGAATTGAACTGTACTGTATGAGCTAGTCTATCATGGATATTGGTTGATTTTGGCTATCGGTATGAATTAGATCTTAATGATATCGACACCATGCTATACTAGAAATGTGTAATCATATCTACAACTGCATTATATATACATGTCTATTATCTATTCTGCAACTGTTTAAGGTGGAATTTATGAATTGATGGAAGTGTTTTGTATTGAATTGGTGGTTAAATCACTTGTAATTATGTATGACATGGTAATGAGACTTTAAACACTACAACGTGTCATACCGACACTATGAGGTGTATAGGGAAGAATAGGTATTATATACATATTAGTGCGTAGGGTGGATGGAGATGGTGTGTAGCGGATGGAATAGAGAATTGCATCTATATATGTGCTCGTATGACATCTATATTTGCTATCGTATTTGTGTTATTCGTGTATTTGTAACTGATCTGTTACGCATCAGGACTGTTTAATGTCTGAAATCATTTTAGGTTGTTAATATGACTAATGAGATCGAATTGTTATCTAAATACTTCATAACGTTTGAACTCTTATTCATAGGCTAATCTATTATGTTAAAATTCTACTATGTAACACACTAACAAATTGATTGAATTTTAGGGAACTTACATGACTAAAAGGCTGGCGGACATGGGACTCTGTTATTTATCGGACTTATTATATATGTATTTGCATGTGTGAACTTATGTCTTTGATTTTGTATTTAAGCTTAGAAGATTTAACTATGTTTTCAGACAGCAAATGATTTTATGGCTTAATTACGGATTGTAAAACTCGCCTTAAGTATGTCTGTTTTTTGGTAATTTAACGTGACATTCTAGATTTGACCTTTTCGTCTAGGCAGGGTTTAGGGCGTTATATTTAGTGGTATTAAAGCTAGGTTTACAATACTCGGGCTATGTAATTGAGCCTCTGTTTTGGTAAATGATGTTTTAAATAAAGTATTTATATCATGAATTTTGTAATTGGTTTGGTAAATGACCGAGTCTCCGACGTCGCGTATGTAAGTATTCCTTCTAATATGATGTGTGTAAATTGTACAGTAATAACTGAAAACTTTTTGTTGGTTAATTCTACAACCTGAAATAAATTGATATGTGAATATTGGATTGATTTGTGCACTTCTGATATTGTAGACACTGAAAAGTATGAGTTTACGAGGAAGTCGTAGACGGGGGTTATGTGGGTGTCGGGGGCATCATGAAGGAGCTCAAGTTGAGTTATCCTCCATGGGTAGCATACCCATTGTGAACACCAGTGAGACAGTTGGTACTCCTACTGCTAAGGTAGAATCTTAAATTGCACCAATCGGGGATAATCCTGCATCTTAGGCAATGTTATGAGTATTGGAGAGGGTCGCAAGGACCCGTACTATGTCTAGAGTTCAAGGGTCAGTTACAGAATGGCTCCAATTAAATGACGTCAAACTGTTTAGGGGCATTACTAGGGTCACTCCTATGGTGACTAAGTACTGGCTCGAGGCTACCGAGTGCATCATAAATGACATCGACTTTACACCTACATAAAAATTGAGAGGTGCAGTATCTCTTCTCTAAGATGAGGCTTACCAGTGGTGGTTGATAGTTGAGTAGGGAACCCAATCCGAACTGATTACTTAGGACTACTTTAAAAGTGCCTTTCAGGGTAAGTACATAGGGGCTAGCTACATGAGGCTCACAGACGCTAGTTTATGAATCTGGTTCAGGAGGAGAGGTTCGTAGTTAAGTATGAGGCCGAGTTTATGAGATTAAGCAGGAATGCTTAAGTACTGGTTAGGACTGAAGAGGATAAATGTGTGCGGTTTGAGGACGAACTATGTTATGACCTGTGTGTTCTAATAACTCTTCGGAGGGAGCGAATGTTTGCGATCTTAGTTGATAAGGACAAAATAGAGGATGAAATCAAGTGCACTAAACGTGAAAGGAAAGACCAAGAGAGAGCACAAAGTAAGGTGAGGAAAGATTTAGGTCCTTCTAGTTCTATTTAACATCTCAAGAAACGGGCTAGAGTCGACGGACCTTCTAGGAACAAGGCGTCAGTCGCCTCTAATGTGATTTTGCATTGTGCTGATTGCCAGAGATGCCATCCGAGCAAGTGCTAAAGGAAGTCTAGAGGTTGTCCTCGTTGTGGGTCGATGGAGCACTTTGTTTGGGACTGCCCTCGCCGACCTGATCAGGTGCTAGTTTCGGCACTAGTTATGACTACAAGTATTTTTCAGGCTCCGAGGGGAACTCCACAGCCGCCTAGAGGTCAGAGTAATGGTAGGGGTGGTAGTAGTTCTAGTAGGGGTCAGTGAGCACCGTACAGAGGTGTGACTCAGATTGAGGTAAAGCAACTTGCACTTGTCTACGTGGCTAGATGCCGTGAGGATAGGGATGACGCTGATGTGATCATGGATACATTCTTTCTTTACTATGTACCTTATTTTGCTTTAATTGATATAGGTTTTACATATTCCTATATAGCTAGTATTGTATCTGTGAAATTGAATGTATCTGCTAAGTATACTGCTAGCAAGGTTTCTATAGTTAGTCCTTTAGGTCAGTCTGTCTAGGTTGACAAGGTTTACCGACGAGTACCGTTAGAGATTTAGGGAGTTATGTTTTTGACTAATTTGGTGGAACTACCTTTCGGGGAGTTTGATTTGATTTCGAGCATGGATTGGCTCATTGAACTTCGAGTCAACCTCAATTGTGCTTCAAAGAGAGTTACTTTGAGAACAGAAGATAACTGTGAGGTAGTTATGATAGAGGAACAACGAGATTATCTTGCCAACATAATTTTCGCATTTGTAGTTGAGAAATTAAAGGGTGCAAGGCTTATCTTGCATTTATCTCCGACTCTAATTTCGATATGGCATCTATTTATGACATTCGGATAGTTCAGAATTTTTCGAATGTCTTTCCCGATGAGTTATCGAGTATACCACTAAACTGTAAGGTTGATTTCAGTATTGATCTGATACCTTAGACAGCTCTGATGTCGATAGTACCTTATCGCATGGCACAGAAAGAGCTTGTTGAGCTGAAAGCTCAAGTTCAGGAGCTTTTTGATCGGGGATTTATTAGACTGAGTGTTTCTTCATGGGGGCACCGGTGTTGTTTGTCAAAAAGAAGGACGACACGATAAGAATGTGCATTGATTATCGACAATTGAATAAGTTAATAGTAAAAAATAAGTATCTGCTTCTGAGAATTGATGATTTATTTAGTCAGTTCTGTGGAGCTTTTTTGTTTTCCAAAATCAATCTCCATTCAGGTTATCATCAACTCAAAGTTAAAGAGGCAGATGTGTTCAAGATCGCTTTCAGAACTCGTTATGAACATTACGAGTTTCTGTTTACGCTTTTCGAGTTAACTAATTCTCCGGCTGGTTATGGATTTAATGAATCAAGTATTTCAACTGTGTATAGATTGGTTTGTAGTCATTTTCATCGATGATATTCTGATATACCCAAATATTGAAGTTAAACATGACAAGCATCTTCGTATCATAATACAGACCCTCTGTGAAAAATAGATTTATACTAAGTTTAGGAAGTGTGAGTTCTAGTTATCTGAAGTTGCCTTTCTAGGGCATGTTGCGATTACTGGTGGAATCAGAGTCGATCCTAAGAAGATTAAGGCTGTGGTTTAGTGGAAACAACTGAGGAATGTATCTAAACTTCAGAGTTTTCTTAGTGTAGCGGGTTACTACCGGAGGTTTCTCGAGAGGTTCTCCCTAATAGCATCTCCCTTAACTATGTTACTGTGTAGAGTACTCAGTTTAAGTGGTAGAGCATCAGTTGAGCTTTAAGAAGCTCAAGTTTGATTTGACCCAATCTTCTGTTTTAGTTAAGCCTAAGCTGAGTAAAGAGTTTGTGGTTTACAATGATGCATCGCGTATCGGCTTAGGATGTGTTCTGATGCATGGCTGTAAGGTAATAGCTTATGCGTCCCACTAGCTTAAGACGCATGACGGTAACTATCCTACTCACGATCTTTAGCTGGTCATGGTCGTGTTTGCTCTGAAGATTTAAAGACATTATTTGTAAGGTGAGAGATGTGTCATTTACACCGACCACAAGAGTTTTAAGTACCTGTTAACTCAGAAGGAGTTAAACCTTAAACAACATAGGTGGGTGGAACTACTTAAAGATTACGACTATACCATAGAGTATCATCTTGGTAAGGCTAATATGGCGATTGACGTTCTTAGTCGTCGAACGATATCTGGCCTGCGGCCGATATTCGTTTGACTGAGCTTATTCGATGATAGGAGTCTGTTAGCAGAATTACAAGTTAAACCAACTTGGGTTGAGCTGATCAGTGCTAAACAGTTGGATGATGAATCTTTAATTCAATGTTTACATCAGGTTGAGTCTAGTGAAGTTTCTGAATTTAGCTTGAACAGTGACGAGGTTTTGTGCTTTAGAAGTCGAGCTTATGTGCCTAAAGACTGTGAATTATGACAACCAATCCTGCAGGAAGCGTATTACAGCCCTTACGCTATGCATCCTGGTGCGAATAAGATGTACCGTGATCTTCGAGAATTGTACTGGTGGCCTGGGTTGAAATGGGAAGTGACTACTTTCGTTTCTCATTGTCTAACGTGTCAGAAAGTTAAGGCTGAAATCAGTTACCTTCAAGGTTGCTTCAGTCGGTTAAAATTCCCTAGTGGAAGTGGGAGCATGTGACAATGTATTTCGTTAGTGGTTTACCTTTAACACCAACTAAGAAAGATTTGGTGTGGGTCATCATTGATCGATTGACCAAGTTTGCTCATTTCCTACCAATCAGAACCAATTATTCGCTACAGAAATTAGCTAAACTATATGTGTCTGAGATTGTGAGGTTACATGAGGTTTCGATTTCGATCTTTTCGGATAGGGATCCGTGTTTCACCTTTAGGTTCTGGAAGAAGCTGCACAAGGCTTTAGGCACACAATTGGAATCAGTATTGCGTATCATCCTCAAGCTAATGGACAATTTGAGCAAGTGATTTAAATTTTAGAGGATATGCTTAGGAGTTGTCTAATTGACTTTAGGGGTAGTTGGGAAGATCAGTTACCGTTAGTTGAATTTGTGTATAACAATAGTTATCAGTCTAGTATTCATATGGCACCTTACAAGGCTCTTTATGGCTGTAGGTGTTGTACCCCTCTGTGTTGGACCGAGTTAGGTGAATGACTGGTGTTTGGTCCTGAATTAGTGTCTGAAAATGAGAACACAATTGGACTAATCCGGGATCATTTGAAAGCTACTTTGGACTGGCAGAAGTCGTATGCTGACTTAAAAATAAAAGATATTGAGTATTCTGTGGGCGATTAGGTGTTTTTGAAAGTGTCACCGTGGAAAAAAGTTCTCCAATTCGGATGAAAGGGCAAGTTGCCCGAGTTCATCAGACCTTACTGTATTCTGAAAAGGGTGGGACCGGTTACTTATCTGCTTGAGTTGCCATCTAAACTTAATCAGATCCATGATGTGTTTCATTCTCGATGTTACGGAAGTAAAGGTCTGACCCTTCCTATATAGTGCCTGTGGAGGAAATAGAGGTGAGAACGAATTTCACCTTTGAAGAAGAATGGATTATGATTTTGGAACGGGATGTTGAAGTCTTATGAAAGAAGACTGTACCCCTAGTTAAAGTTTTATGGTGAAATCATAGTTCTGAGGAAGCCATTTGGGAGCCTGAAGATTCCATATGCCTGCAATACTCGTATTTGTTTGAAATAGGTAAAATTTCAAGGTCGAAATTTTCTTTTAGGGGGAGAGAGTTGTAACGCCCAAAAATTTGAGTTTTGTTATTAAGTTGTGTTTATGAATATGTCTCTGCTTCTGTGGTTGTGTGTTTTGTTTGCTCACTTGAGATCTGAGGTTCAAGTCGCATAAATTTTGGAATTTGTTAGTTTTTTTTATTTGAGCCTTTAACTTGGGATTCCTTGTTTAAGTTGAATTCGATGCATTTTTATCTCAAGAATGAGCGTGCTGGTTCACTAATTAAACATCTATCTATTCCCTAGTTCTGTGTTCGAGTCTCTGCTTACGCAACAAGGATTACATTTTCGTACTTTTCTGTAAAAATTGAAATTTTAAATGCTTATTCCCTCTACTGTTACTTAGATGTTTTTATTTATTTATTTATTTATCCTTATTCTTTCCAAAATTATTTTATTTTGTTTAGTACATTCTTCTTAAAATTTTTCTTTTTGTTTTGTTCGTTCTGTGCAATTGTTGCCTCGGGTTGTGTTATGCATGTTTCGATGTGGTTAAAGGTAAGTTGAGTCGATTTTCTTTATTATATTACATTATTTTGAGATTTGGGGATCTTTCCAAAATCTTAAGGTTGATAATCTTGTTGTGCATTGTGTTTCGATGCGCTAGGGGAGATTCAATGGACGTTTAACGCCTCCCGGTTTACTTAGGAACAAAACATGTATTGGGACCTGGCGGTAAGTAGACTTTCACCCGTTTCGTGTAGTGAGTTGAAAGTTTTGAAAGAACTTAATTGTCGATATGTGCATGTTTTGCAAATGTGATGTTGAATTGAGTGTTTGGAACATGTTTTAGGTTTGGAATTTGCAGTTGGGTGCTTTTACAATGCCGGGTTACAGGTGGGTATCGAAACCCCTTCTTTTTATACATTTATTCTTCGCCAAAATGGGACTTTCGATGGCACACGGGCGTACATGTGAGAGGCCGTGTGGTGGACTGTGTAACTCCCTGACTGCGGATTTGTAGTCCCACAGGCAAACTACACAGGGGTATGAGAGATCATGTGTGGAAAATGAGGTGTAGGGGTCATACGGGTGAAACAAATGGACGTGTGTCCAGGCCGTATAACTCACTGACTTTGTATTAGAGTCACACAAGCATGACACACGGGCGTGTGTTTAAGTCATGTAACTCACTGACTTCGTATTAGAGTCACATGGGTAAGACAAACGGGCTTATGTCCAAGCCGTGTAACTCACTGATTTTAGATTTGGGACACACATTTATGGCACACGGGCGTGTGCCAGGCCATGTGGAGCTACACAGGCGTGTGAGCCTGGGTATTGAAACTCTGTTGGTGTGGTAGTTGATGTACGGTGTAACAGCTTAAGTTTCAATGGTGTTGGGAACAGTGATTCAAGATCACTAAATCCAACGAGTAAGTTTGAAAATTTAGTAAATTGATATTAATGAGTCAAGTGTGAATTTAAAAATATATTTTTTAAAGAATTATGTGAATTAAAAGAATTTGTTAGGTCAAATGGGTCAAACACGAGGTATCGAGACCTCAAATCTATAAACCAAGCCATAAATATTTTTAGAAATATTTATGGAGTATTATTGAGTTAGTAGTAAAGTTTCGTTAGAAAATTTTAATGTTTTGATAGTCAATTAATTAAAAAGGACTAAATTAGAAAAGGTGTAAAATTTATAATATAGTGATAAATAGCTTAAGTGATTAATAAGGAGGGATTTAAAAGGCAATTAGACCCAAATTATATGGGTTGGACGGTTTGGACAAGAAAATCAGCAAGAAAATAAGGTGAAATAATGGCAAAATTGAAAAATTTGCAAATTAACTAAATAAAATAAAGACTAAATTGAAAAATCTAGAGAAATCACCATTTTTCTTCATCAAAATTGCCATAGGAGGTCTGAATAAGCTGGTTTTTCATATTTTTGTACCATGTGAATTCAATTCTTGCTTTTTCTTTGAAATTTTTATGTTTTTGTGACTTTTACAATTAGGTCCAACTATAGAATTCATTAGTTTTTGATTCTATAAGTGAAATTGAAAGTTTCCATAGATAAGTAATGTAGGTTTAAGATGAATTATCATGGATTTGAATATTTTAATTCATTATATGATGAATTTATTAAGATATTTTAGTAGAAATTGATTTTTAGGACTTAATTGTGAAAAAGTTGAGAATTAGGGTTTGATGTTAAAATTCTGAATTTCAAAAGCTGTGTAGTAGCTTAAAATAGTTAAATAAAGTGTTAATTAAGAAGAATTAGCTCAATTGATGGGTTAATTGAGTAGGGTCTGATTTGTAAAAACTATAAAATTTAGGGTAAAAGTGTAATTTTAAAAATTTAAAGCCATAAATTGTGAATTGAATTAGAATTGAATTAGATACTAATGAGTGGAAAATTCTACATTATAGATCGAGAGTCCGGAGATAAACATGGAAAAGAGAAAATTACCGATTAGTCCCTGAAAATTTCATAATTCTACAAATTGGTCCGGGTAAGTTCATATGGCTAAATTTTTATGTTCAAATGTAAATTTTGTGAATAAAAAAATATTTATAAATTATATTTTTGCTATTGAATTATGATAATTGTAATAATGTGGAAATCGAATTGAAAGTTCGAATTAAAGGTAACGTAAGACTGAGTACGTTCATTTAGTGACCAGTGATGAATTGACGGATAATAACCACGGAAAAAGTGTTAAATGTGAGATCATAGCGGAGCTATGGCACTGTGAAAGTGAACGTAAGACCAAGGTTGAATCATGGCAGTTGTATATGTGCAAGTGTAAGACCATAGCTAAGCTATGGCAATGTGATAAAGTGTGTGATTATGGCAGAGCCATGGTAAAATGTGTGCAAAACCAAAGTGGAATATGGCATCAAGCTAATGACGTACTCAATTCCGTAAGACGTTCCCTAATTTGACAAGTAATGGTAAGTGTTACTTGAAATTAAGTGTTGAGATTTAGATAGTTATTGTTATTAAGCTCAATCCAGTAAATTCATCATTTGAAACTGTGTATGACAGGAAAATTTAGTGAAAAACTTGTTATCGAATTATTATTGTAATTTGGTAAGATTTATGTTTTGGGCCTATGAGCTTACTTAATGTTCTTTGTAGATTAACAAGAGTTCGGAGGATCGGATCATTACAATGGATCACATTATCCAGATTTCACTGGTAGATTTGGTATTGCAACTTAAGGTTTATATGGCATGTATAAGATGAAATTAAACGAAAGTAAACTTGAAATATGGTTATGAATGACTTTCATACATAAGTTAGTTAAGTGTTTGTATTTATTAGTATATAACGGTTGTTAATGAATGAAATAACATAGTAAGTTTACATAAATAAGTAGTGTAGTTATAAATTTGGCTTACCATATGAGTTATTGACTTGCATTGGTTGTTGGTTTGGAGTATATTGGTATATGAAAGTATTATATGCAAGTTGAATGTGTAAAGGGTGAGAAAAGTGGTCTTAAAATGGCCTACTTTCGTCCACAAGAGTAGACACACAGGCATGTGTCTTGACCGTGTGTGACACACGGCCTAGAATATGGGCATGTGTTTTGGCTGTGTGTCCCCTACACCTTAAAAATGAGAAACAGAATGCTTAGAATTGAGCACACGGGTAGAGACATGAGCGTGTGTCTCAGCCGTATAGGTGACACAGCCTCGGACACGGGCGTGTTACATGGCCATGTGAAAATTGCACCTAATTTATGAAAATTAAATTAAACACACAGCTTATCACACGGGCGTGTGACTTAAATTTCTTCATGTCTTATAAGTCTAAGAGTTACACGGGTTAAGGACATGGGCTTGTGTAGTGATCGCGTGATTTTGTAACACTCCTAACCCGTATCCGTTGCCGGAATAAGGTTATGAGGTATTACTTGACTGAACAAAACTTCTATAAGGTCAAAGATACTCACTATCAAAACATAACCGAACATCTAATAACAAATTAACTACTCTCAAGTTATAACTAAAACATTTCACCACATTAGTTCAATTATAAGGCTTCTCTAAACAAAATGAGCAAGCCATCTTCGCATGGCTATAATGTATACAAAGTCGAAATATTATTCTACCTATAGTCTATCATATACATGCTTTAAACCATGATGATATACAATCTTCTCAACTCACATAATGACTCGATAGTGTGATGATATCTCTGGCCCTTCCAACTCGAGCTAAAGTATAAACCTATAAGAAATGGAAAAGAGAACACGGAGTAAGCTTCAATGCTTAGTAAGTTTTAAGCAATGCAAACAATTAATTTACTTATAGATCGATTATTTCAAATTTTCAAAAAATCATTCCTAGATAATTGCCATTTTGGCCAAGTATCCACGAACATAATGCATATTTAGCAAATTCACCTCACTTGAATCTGAACTCAATTTAAAACCAAATATTTAAATCACAAATAAGATCATAAGAACTCGAAAAGCATCTCATTAACAAGTTTTAACCATGTTTGCAACAAAATCACAAATTCACTACAAGCTGTCTTCCTGAGCAACAGTCACTAAATTATTTATAACTGGAGATAAGAAACTCCAAATCAAGTGCCATTAATTTTCCCTGAAATCAGACTCATATATCTTCCATCCATCAAATTTTCAGAATTTTTTGTTTGACCAATAAATACCAGATTTTTATTGAAGTTTCCCCTGTTTCACTGTTTGACTATTCTGACCACTCTTCACTACAAATCAATTTTCTCATTATACAGAATTCGAAATATGTTATCGTTTATTTCATTTGAAACTAGACTCATTAAGGAGTCCAAGGATATAAATTTTATCTTATAACCATTTTTGTACCATTTATAATGATTTTCTGAAAACAGAACAGGGGACCTCAAAGTCATTTTGACTCTATTCCATGCCACTTCAAATATCTCATTATTGGAAATTCTTTTGCTCACACGGTTTCTTTTATAAGAAACTAGACTCATTAAGATTTCATGACATAATTTATTCAGCTTCTAACTCAACTCCCAAAATTTATGGTGATTTTCCGAAATCACGTTACTGCTGCTGTCCTAAGCAGATTTATTACCCATTCTTGCATTCATATTATTTAACATGTATATCACCAAATCAATCTCATATAACCTTTCACCATAACCGAATACACACATACACATATGAGATTTTCACATATACTTCTCATTTCTCAATCACGATTCAATTCCGATCAATCTAACATATAAAATTATATAATACATACCTGATCAACTTAATGTATTTGACATATTCAATGGTAGTTTACTACGAACATTCGAAATCATAATCTTACTCCAATCATCAGCATTAAGTCTGCTAGGTTTAAAACCCAAATCCAATCACCACCACAAAGCATGCGGGACTTTAAGCCCGAATATAATACCAGCACGAATGCCTTCGGAGCTTAGCCCGGATATAACACCAGCACGAATGCCTTTGGGGCTTAGCCCAGATATAACACTAGCACAAATGCCCGGATATAACACCAGCACAAATGCCTTCGGGGCTTAGCCCGGATATAACACCAGCACGAATGCCTTCGAGACTTAGCCCGGATATAACACCAGCACGAATGCCTTCGGGACTTAGCCCAGATATAACACCAGCACGAATGCCTTCGGGACTTAGCCCGGATATAATTCTCCATTATCATGCACATATATATATCATACCACATTAGCATTTTATTTGCATTAATTGAACACAAGCACAACGTGCTTATCAACCATTCCACTTTCGGCTCAATAGCCACATACAAAGAGCACGATTTTGTTTCGCTATCCAACATGATTTCTATAACCATTCTGCTACAAGTGATATACACAAATTATTTATCCCACTACGTAATTCAAGTAGAACCAATAGGTCACAATTTATTTATTATGCTTATATACCATGATTTTATCAAATCATAAGCTAAGTTTCATTACTCAAAGACTTACCTTGGTATATTCGAACAGTTGTAGATTGGCTACTCTATTGCTTTCTCTTTCCCCTATCCAACTTTGATCCTCCTTGCTCTTGAGCTTAATAAATGCAAATAGATTTGTTTAATATCTTAACCAATATTGTTTACTTATTATTCACATTCGGCAATCACATAACAAATTCAATATGTATTATAATTTATAAATATGCCATGATTCAAATTTCGTACTTATTTATAACCGAAAATGGCAAGAACTTATCAAGCCATGATAGTCACTTATAACTCAAACTCAAAATGATCATAAAACCCTAAGAACCGATCATTCAACTTTTACTAGTTTCGCATACACAAGCAAAACTCACATAGTTTAGCTTGTTTTCTTATACACTAGTTTAACCACTACGATTATTACCAAATAAATCACATTCAATTAACATTACCCATTTACATATACATCAACTATCAAATTCTCACTCCTTAGCTAATGCCGAATGCTTATATAAGCCCTAAGTCATCTTTACACATTTATCAACTTTCCAATTCAACTTAATACCAAAAATTAATGTCATTTAAATAGCCAACACCAAAACATTTGTTCAAAAGGACCTAGCCGAACACGTCACTTAGTTAAAAGTTCCACACAAAACACTAGTAGCCAACTCAATTTCATCCTTAATATTTCTTATAACAAAATTTATCAAAATTCAATAAGAAATACATTAAATTCCATGACCGAATTTGCATTTCACCATAATAGCCACTTGCCATAAAACAATTAAGCCACAATCATTTAATTTACCTAGCTTAGACTTAGATTAATAATTATCTAAATTATTTAAACATTCAACACAAACTCTTCTTTAATTAAGCACATATTCGGCAAGGAAAAATGGTAATTTAGCAAACCTTAGTTTAACATATAATTTGTTTATAACACATTTTAAGCATTCTTTTCATTCTGTCAACTCAAAACACATACATTACTCAAATATAACCAAGTTCATATTCGGCAATAGCATCCAACATGATAGCCGATTCTTCCCACTTAGCATCTAATGCATACATTTGATCATTTGTTTGGCTCAAACGCCCATCCACCATGATTCGTCCAAATTAACATGAAACATCCATATTCTTTATTGACTACTATGGCCGAAAGCTCTATTCATTCCCAAAATCAAAAATTTAACATGGGTCAAATAAAGAGGTTGGTAACTAACTCAAAAATTAACTAAAATTTCAAGAATTAACATAAACTTTATACCTTAGTTTAAGCCTAGGATGACCGAGTGGTGTTTCTCCCCTATTCTTCCTTCACATTCGGCTTAGAAGAAACAAAGATGAACACTTTGTTTTCTTCACCCATTTTCCCCCCTTTTTAATTATTATTATTCTATAATATAAAGCCATTTAATTAGAATAATGTTAATAGAAAATTCATATATTATATATTAACTAGTAACATGGCCGGCCACTATCTAAAATGGGTAATTTGACATGCAAAACCATTCTTTTCAATACATACATTAATAGACCATTATAAAATTAACCTATCACATTTCAAAAGTGTCTCACATAAGTCCTATTTAACAAATTCACATACAAATGATCAAATCAAAGCATGAAGCTTTTACACATGCGTTATATCATATAATAGACATGAAATTTAACATTTAATTATTTTCACGACTCGGTTTTGTGGTCCCGAAACCACTTCCCGACTAGAGTCAAATTAGGGCTATTACAACTCTCCCCCTTTAGGGATTTTCGTCCCCGAAAATCTTATCAACAAAAAAAAAATAGTTTCCATTCTGAAAACATTTTCAAAAATTTCGGAATCACAAATTTCCATTCATCACATGTATCTCCTTTTACCAACAATCTCTAAACTTTAATTCACATTGACAGATCACATTGGCAGACTATATTATAAATATCTCAACAACTTTGTCGATCGGAATTTTGTACATACTAAACTAAAGACATAGATTCTTCCTTGTTAAAAGATCGATCATGAGCTAATGATATTTCTTTTTCAGGAGACAAATAAAATTTTTTATTCGGTTTGGATATCAATTCTGTCTCATAACCACTTTTATAACATCACTTATTGCTTTTATTCCGTGGTTCAAGAAACATTCAAAATTTTCCCTCGAATACTCGAAACTGTCAAATATGCAACACTGACACAACCACAATCATCTCTAATCATCAGCCGAATAGTTCTTTTTATAATAACTTTAACATTTGTCTCTGAATCTTTAACAAATTCAATCATACATATAATCCGAGTTAAACCACACAACTGAATCAGTCTTGTCTAAGAAATAATAACTTTTCAAGACCACTTTTCTTTGTGCATGTCGTAACTCTTCAAATATACATTCTATTAGATCTCCTCTATAACAGAAATAACACATTCTTCAACATTTTTATAAGATGGAATGCAAATCAATAGAAACAGAAGAATAACATCATATGAATTTATCCCCGAATTCATTCCGATCATACTACAATGAATTCTCAAACAGAGGAATACGATGACACCGATTATAAACCAATCAAAATAGCAATACTTTTATTAAACATCAGAGTCAGATAACATTCTCACTTTATAGCATTTTCATCAGAAAAAGGAACAATCACACATGTGTCCCTGAGAATAAGAAATATACAGAATATTCAAAAGAAATCATCGAAATTCACTTGACTGTAATTATCCAATTCAGACACTCTTAGTATTCATTCGTCATTTCGAATTCCATTCTATTTCATTCACTAATGAAAACCACTCAGGAAGAATTCCCAACAGATACATACTTATACATCATATCTGATTGAATTAAATTACCAGACCAACTTTCTTTTACTAATGACAATATTCAATCTAAAGAACCTTCGGGACATTGTACAAGTCCTTCCAGCCTTAATTCATTGCCAAATCATTCTGAACTTTGCTTACTTAATCATTATCTCACTATTTAACTCTTTAATCTTTCTTTGCAAACTCGTTCTATTTCGTTCCATTGAAACCTTATAATCATATCACTGGTAAGGGGGTGAGGTTATTAAGCCTCGAAAGGGAGTTTCATATTCGAATACACAGATAAATTCATCACTCATCATCATAGTATTACACACTTTGATTCAAACACTTCATTCAAACATTTCAATTTTTTTTTCATCTTGTTACAAACACATTTTCACATATCTCAGTTTCACATGCAACTTTATTTCATGTGAGTATTAACAAAACATAAGTGAAATTATCACGATTCAAACTTTCATTTCTATTACTCAAATTACCAAGTAATTTCTTATCAAATTTCCACATTTAGTCTTGATCATTTGTCAATATTTATCCCATTGAAAAAAGTCTTACGGTTTTGAGTACATTGTTTACTTGATGCCATAGTCCAACTATGGTCTTATACTAACTTTGCTCTGCCCATGTTGATGTCTATTTCCGATAGGTCTTACAATAGTTTATCTATCTCATGTATTGCCATGGTCCAACCATGGTCTTTTCTGTCAATTCATTATTGAACGATCGTACTCATTCCCTGCGTTCTACCCAATTTGATTTTTCATTACCATTTACTTTATACAATCTCATACATATCTTTACACTGATGCACACATATCATAAAATTCTTTTCATACCTTTTCAATTCCATCATATCACATATATATTACAATCAATTCAATATCAATTTCAGATCAATTAATAATAACTAGGTTGGAACACATCATTACCTGAGCAAAACAATTTATAAGAGCCGGGAGACCTCACGCTATCACACTTTACTTACGGCATGTATAGTTAGACTCTTACACTTGCTATGTTAGTCTGAGAACCGACTAAACCATAGCTCTGATACTACTAAATGTAACACTCCTAACCCGTATCCGTTACCGGAATAAGGTTATGAGGTATTACTTGACTGAACAAAACTTCTATAAGGTCAAAGATACTCACTATCAAAACATAACCGAATATCTAATAACAAATTAACTACTGTCAAGTTATAACTAAAACATTTCACCACATTAGTTCAATTATAAGGCTTCTCTAAACAAAATGAGCAAGCCATCTTCGCATGGCTATAATGTATACAAAGTCGAAATATCATTCTACCTATAGTCTATCCTATACATGTCTTAAACCATGATGATATACAATCTTCTCAACTCACATAATGACTCGATAGTGTGATGATATCTCCGGCCCTTCCAACTCGAGCTAAAGTATAAACCTATAAGAAATGGAAAAGAGAACACGGAGTAAGCTTCAATGTTTAGTAAGTTTTAAGCAATGCAAACAATTAATTTACTTATAGATCGATTATTTCAAATTTTCAAGAAATCATTCTTAGCTAATTGCCATTTTGGCCAAGTATCCATGAACATAATGCATATTTAGCAAATTCACCTCACTTGAATCTGAACTCAATTTAAAACCAAATATTGAAATCACAAATAAGATCATAAGAACTCGAAAAGCATCTCATTAACAAGTTTTAACCATGTTTGCAACAAAATCACAAATTCACTACAAGCTATCTTCCTGAGCAACAGTCACTAAATTATTTATAACTGGAGATAAGAAACTCCAAATCAAGTGCTGTTAATTTTCCTTGAAATTAGACTCATACATCTTCCATCCATATTTTAAGAATTTTTGGTTTGACCAATAAATACCAGATTTTTATTGAAGTTTCCCCTGTTTCACTGTTTGACTATTCTGACCACTCTTCACTACGAATCAATTTTCTCATTATACAGAATTCGAAATATGTTATCGTTTATTTCATTTGAAACTAAACTCATTAAGGAGTCCAAGGATATAAATTTTATCTTATAACCATTTTTGTACCATTTATAATGATTTTCTGAAAACAGAACAGGGGACCTCGAAGTCATTTTGACTCTATTCCACGCCACTTCAAATATCTCATTATTGGAAATTCTTTTGCTCACACGGTTTCTTTTATAAGAAACTAGACTCATTAAGATTTCATGACATAATTTATTCAGCTTCTAACTCAACTCCCACAATTTATGGTGATTTTCCGAAATCACGTTACTGCTGCTGTCCCAGGAAGATTTATTACCCATTCTTGCATTCATATTATTTAACATGTATATCCCCAAATCAGTCTCATATAACCTTTCACCATAACCGAAGACACACATACACATATGAGATTTTCACATATACTTCTCATTTCTCAATCACGATTCAATTCCGATCAATCTAACATATAAAAGTATATAATACATACCTGATCAACTTAATGTATTTGACATATTCAATGGTAGTTTACTACGAACATTTGAAATCATAATCTTACTCCAATCATCGGCATTAAGTCTGTTAGGTTTAAAACCCAAATCCAATCACCACCACAAAGCATGCGGGACTTTAAGCCCGAATATAATACCAGCACGAATGCCTTCGGGGCTTAGCCCAGATATAACACCAGCACAAATGCCCGGATATAACACCAGCACAAATGCTTCGGGGCTTAGCCTGGATATAACACCAGCACGAATGCCTTCGGGACTTAGCCCGGATATAACACCAGCACGAATACCTTCGGGACTTAGCCCGGATATAATTCTCCATTATCATGCACACACACATATATATATCATAACACATTAGCATTTTATTTGCATTACTTGAACACAAGCACAACGTGCTTATGTTGTAATAGCCCTAATTTGACCCTAGTTGGGAAGTGGTTTCGGGACCACAAAACCGAGTCGTGAAAATAATTAAATGTTAAATTTCATGTCTATTATATGAGATAATGCATGTGTAAAGTTTCATGCTTTGATTTGATCATTTGTATGTGAATTTATTAAATAGGACTTATGTGAGACACTTTTAAAATGTGATAGGTTAATTTTATAATGGTCTATTAATGCATGTATTGAAAAGAATGGTTTTGCATGTCAAATTACCCATTTTAGATAGTGGCCGGCCATGTTACTAGTTAATATATAATATATGAATTTTCTATTAGCATTATTCTAATTAAATGGCTTCATATTATATAATAATAATTAAAAAAGGGGGAAAATGGGTGAAGAAAACAAAGTGTTCATCTTTGTTTCTTCTAAGCCGAATGTGAAGGAAGAATAGGGGAGAAACACCACTCGGTCATCCTAGGCTTAAACTAAGGTATAAAGTTTATGTTAATTCTTGAAATTTTAGTTAATTTTTGAGTTAGTTACCAACCTCTTTATTTGACCCATGTTAAATTTTTTATTTTGGCAATGAATAGAGCTTTCGGCCATAGTAGTCAATAAAGAATATGGTTGTTGTTTCATGTTAATTTGGACGAATCATGGTGGATGGGCGTTTGAGCCAAACAAATGATCATATGTATGCATTAGATGCTAAGTGGGAAGAATCGGCTATCATGTTGGATGCTATTGCCGAATATGAACTTGGTTATATTTGAGTAATGTATGTGTTTTGAGTTGACTGAATGAAAAGAATGCTTAAAATGTGTTATAAACAAATTATATGTTAAACTAAGGTTTGCTAAATTACCATTTTTCCTTGCCGAATATGTGCTTAATTAAAGAAGAGTTTGTGTTGAATGTTTAAATAATTTAGATAATTATTAATCTAAGTCTAAGCTAGGTAAATTAAATGATTGTGGCTTAATTGTTTTATGGCAAGTGGCTATTATGGTGAAATGCAAATTCAGTCATGGAATTTAATGTATTTCTTATTGAATTTTCATAAATTTTGTTATAAGAAATATTAAGGATGAAATTGAGTTGGCTACTTGTGTTTTGTGTGGAACTTTTAACTAAGTGACGTGTTCGGCTAGGTCCTTTTGAACAAATGTTTTGGTGTTGGCTATTTAAATGACATTAATTTTTGGTATTAAGTTGAATTGGAAAGTTGGTAAATATGTAAAGATGACTTAGGGCTGATATAAGCATTCGACATTAGCTAAGGAGTGAGAATTTGATAGTTGATGTATATGTAAATGGGTAGTGTTAATTGAATGTGATTTATTTGGTAATAATCGTAGTGGTTAAACTAGTGTATAAGAAAACAAGCTAAACTATGTGAGTTTTGCTTGTGTATGCAAAACTAGTATAAGTTGAATGATCGGTTATTAGGGTTTTATGATCATTTTGAGTTTGAGTTATAAGTGACTATCATGGCTTGATAAGTTCTTGCCATTTTCGGTTATAAATAAGTACGAAATTTGAATCATGGCATATTTATAAATTATAATACATATTGAATTTGTTATGTGATTGCCGAATGTGAATAATAAGTAAACAATATTGGTTAAGATATTAAACAAATCTATTTGCATTTATTAAGCTCAAGAGCAAGGAGGATCAAAGTTGGATAGGGGAAAAGAGAAAGCAATAGAGTAGCCAATCTACAACTGTTCGAATATACCAAGGTAAGTCTTTGAGTAATGAAACTTAGCTTATGATTTGATAAAATCATGGTATATAAGCATAATAAATAAATTGTGACCTATTGGTTCTACTTGAATTACGTAGTGGGATAAATAATTTGTGTATATGACTTGTAGCCGAATGGTTATAGAAATCATGTTGGATAGCGAAACAAAATCGTGCTCTTTGTATGTGGCTATTGAGCCGAAAGTGGAATGGTTGATAAGCACGTTGTGCTTGTGTTCAAGTAATGCAAATAAAATGCTAATGTGTTATGATATATATATATGTGTGTGTGTGCATGATAATGGAGAATTATATCCGGGCTAAGTCCCAAAGGCATTCGTGCTGGTGTTATATCCGGGCTAAGTCCCGAAGGCATTCGTGCTGGTGTTATATCCGGGCTAAGTCTCGAAGGCATTCGTGTTGGTGTTACATCCGGGCTAAGCCCCGAAGGCATTTGTGCTGGTGTTATATCTGGGCTAAGCCCTGAAGGCATTCGTGCTGGTGTTATATCCGGGCTAAGCCCCGAAGGCATTTGTGCTAGTATTATATTCGGGCTTAAAGTCTCGCATACTTTGTGGTGGTGATTGGAGTAAGATTATGATTTCGAATGTTCGTAGTAAACTACCATTGAATATGTCAAATACATTAAGTTGATCAGGTATGTATTATATACTTTTATATGTTAGATTGATCGGAATTGAATCATGATTGAGAAATGAGAAGTATATGTGAAAATCTCATATGTGTATGTGTGTATTCGGTTATGGTGAAAGGTTATATGAGATTGATTTGGTGATATACATGTTAAATAATATGAATGCAAGAATGGGTAATAAATCTGCTTAGGACAGCAGCAGTAACGTGATTTCGGAAAATCACCATAAATTGTGGGAGTTGAGTTAGAAGCTGAATAAATTATTTCATGAAATATTAATGAGTCTAGTTTCTTATAAAAGAAACCGTGTGAGCAAAAGAATTGCCAATAATGAGATATTTGAAGTGGCGTGGAATAGAGTCAAAATGACTTCGAGGTCCCCTGTTCTGTTTTCAGAAAATCATTATAAATGGTACAAAAATGTTTATAAGATAAAATTTATATCTTTAGACTCTTTAATGAGTCTAGTTTCAAATGAAATAAACGATAACATATTTCAAATTATGTATAATGAGAAAATTGATTTGTAGTGAAGAGTGGTCAGAATAGTCAAACAATGAAATAGGGGAAACTTAAATAAAAATCTGGTATTGATTGGTCAAACCAAAAATTCTAAAAATTTGATGGATGGAAGATATATGAGTCTAATTTCAGGGAAAATTAACGGCACTTGATTTGGAGTTTCTTATCTCCAGTTATAAATAATTTAGTGACTGTTGCCCAGGAAGACAGCTTGTAGTGAATTTGTGATTTTGTTGCAAACATGGTTAAAACTTGTTAATGAGATGCTTTTCGAGTTCTTATGATCTTATTTGTGATTTCAATATTTGGTTTTAAATTGAGTTCAGATTCAAGTGAGGTGAATTTGCTAAATATGCATTATGTTCATGGATACTTGGCCAAAATGGCAATTATCTGGGAATGATTTCTTGAAAATTTGAAATAATCGATCTATAAGTAAATTAATTGTTTGCATTGCTTAAAACTTACTAAGCATTGAAGCTTACTCCGTGTTCTCTTTTCCATTTCTTATAGGTTTATACTTTAGCTCGAGTTGGAAGGGCCAGAGATATCATCACACTATCGAGTCATTATGTGAGTTGAGAAGATTGTATATCATCATGGTTTAAGGCATGTATAGGATAGACTATAGGTAGAATGATATTTCGACTTTGTATACATTATAGCCATGCGAAGATGGCTTGCTCATTTTGTTTAGAGAAGCCTTATAATTGAACTAATGTGGTGAAATGTTTTAGTTATAACTTGACAGTAGTTAATTTGTTATTAGATATTCGGTTATGTTTTGATAGTGAGTATCTTTGACCTTATAGAAGTTTTGTTCAGTCAAGTAATACCTCATAACCTTATTTCGGCAACGGATACGGGTTAGGAGTGTTACAGATTTTGTGATAGGTTTTAAATATTTATAATTAATCGTTCTTGAAACTAACTATTATCGCGATGTAGGCAAGTGTACCTATCGAACAGTAGTATAGTTTTAGCAAGACCGGATTGCCGAACCCAAAGGAACTAAAAGTACCAGTAATGACTGTCTTCTTTTTATCTAGCCTAAGAATAATGGGGCTTTGTTTTAACTAACTAATTATCTAAACTAAGAACTCACAGATAATAGAATTGGGGAATTACTTTTGGGAAAATCGATTGAATTAAGACAATACTTAAGGAAAAATCCACCTAGACTGTACTTGTTATTCTGGCTCCGAATCGGACGATTTATTCATTTAACTTATTCTGTAGATATCCTTAAGTTATGTTATTATCTCTATTCAAGACTAATAACATTAATCCCTAGACTGAATAATTGAGACCTTTCTCTAATTAACACCCTAGGGTTGCTTTAACTCAATCTATGGATCCCCTTATTAGGTTTCACCCTAATCTGGCAAAATCTTGCCACCCTATGTCTAGGCGCACAATCAACTTTGCTTAATTATGACAAATGTACTCTTAGACAGGGTCTATTCCTCCTCTGAATAAGAGTTTATCTTGAATCAGTATCATGGGATATCAAAACAAGAATTAAGAAGACATAATTAAGAACAAGTTAAATATTTATCATACAATTCAGAAAATAATAACAAGATTCATCTTTGGTTTCATTCCCCTTAGGTATTTAAAGGTTTTAGTTTATAACTAAATAAGAAAACATCTCAGAATAATAAATAATACAAAACATAAAGAAAACCCAAAACTCTTGAAGGGGAATTGAGGAGAGATCTTTAGTCTTGATGATGAATCCGGCTTCTAAAATGAATCAATCGGCTTCTTTGGAGTAATTCCTTACTCCCTATTCTGTGTATCCTCTTTTCTCCTCTTCTAGGGTGTATTTATAGGCTTTGGAATGCCTATGAGCCATCAAAAGTGGCTTTTTCCGAATTGGACTCAACTTGGGCTCAGTAGGGACATGCCCGTGTGACACGCCCGTGTGCAATTACTTTAGGCCGTGTTTGAGCCTGTTAGAATGGCCGGGCGTGTGTTCTACCCGTGTGAGTTGTGCTTTGATTTTGCCAAATAGACACGGCCGTGTGGGCTGCCCGTGTGAGGAAGTCCAGGCCGTGTTGATTTCGTACTTTGGCCCATTTTCTCTATTTTTGTCCCGTTTCTCGTTCCTTTCACTCTCTTATACTCTCCTAAGTATAAAACATGAAATTACAACATTAGGAGCATCGAATTCACCAATTCTAATAGGAAAGCATCCATAAAATGAGTTAAACATGGGGTAAAAAGATGTATAAATTACGATTTATCATGTAGCCACACGACCTATTCACACGGGCATGCTCCTATACCACACGGGCATGTGGATACTATTTATAAGAAAAATTTATAATTTAATGAAAATCTATCGGAGACTCCAATTTAGTCCCGATTCGATTTCAATGTTCATAATGGGCTTCGAGGGCCCATTTAAAGGTCAATATGGTTGAAGTTGGTTATGAATAGTAATTTGATTTGATTTATCTATAATTAGTTTGTAAGTTCTGATAATACTGTAACACCCTGCACCCATGCCCTACGCCAAGACGAAATATGAGGCATTACCTAACTTGAACTCATGAATATAAACGTTTTCATATTACCAAAACTTGGTCAAATTAAAAACTTTTTCAATTTTTATTATAAACTCCTTAATAAGAGCCTACGAGGCTCAAAACATCCATTGGAACCCATTCAGAATCCATCCGGGTCCATCAAAGAATTCTGAAAATAACACTTAACAGAGGGGCACACGCCCGTGTGTAGAGGTGAGCGTTCGATCGAATCGAATGAAAAAATTTCGAGTTAATCGAGTTGACGAATCATACTTTATCATCCTAATTTGATTTGAAATTTTCTCGAATCGAGTCGAGTGAGATAGAATTCGAATAAAATCGAATCGAATATATTTGTTCGAGTTGAATTTTTTTAAAAAAAATTTGGGTCCTTGTAACCACAGTCACCCATCGTAATAAAATTTGTCCACCTTAACCAAAAGTTTTATTAGCTTTCATCAACTCATAATTTATTTATTAATTTTTTATATACACTATGCATTTTGGAGTTAAAAAATATATTAAATGTAAAAATGTGACTTTTTAATAAAAGTTATTTCAAAGATAAAATGTGAAATTGATACCAATATAAAATTTTAAGATGAATATTTAATGGCATAATTAATAATTCAATTTTAATATAAATATTCAATATGACCAAACAGTTTAATAATATAAATAACATAAAATGTGAAATTCAATTTAATAATATAAATAGTAGATATAATTAAATTTATTACTATTTATGTTTCGTGATTTTTTTTTGGATAATTTTAAATTTTTATTTGAGAGTAAAAGGTGAGAAGTAAAAGTTTAGGGGAAAAATAAAAAGTTTTGGGCAACAAAAGTTTGAGGGAAAGTAAATAGGGGAGAGTAAAATTTTGGAGGGAAAATATTAAAAAAATTTGGGGGGATTAGTTTGGGGTAGATAAGAGGTGGGATGTGAAGGAAGTAAAAATTTTAGAGGGAAAGTGGGAGGGAGTAAAAATTTTGGGAGAAAATAAAAAGTTTTAAGGTTTTTAGGAGTAAAATTTTGAGAAAAAGTAAATGGGAGAGTAAATTTTGGTGGGAAATGAATTTTGGGTAGATTGGAGGGGTTGGGATGGAAGGGGAGTAAAAGTTTTGGGAGGAAAGTGAGAAGGGGTAAAAGTTTTGAAGGAAAGTAAAAAGGTTTGATAGTTTGGGGTAAAAATGTAAAATATTATAGTTTGATATTCGAATTATTCAAATTATTCGAGTTATTCGAATTCGAAAATTCAACTCGATTCGAACTTGAAATTTGAAAAAAAAATTCGAGTTAACTCGAATAATTCGATTCGTTTAACTCGAAATTTGATTTTTTTTCAATTTTTTTGAGTCGAATCGAGTTTTGCTCACCCCTACCCGTGTGAGAGGGACAACACGCCTGTGTGACCATTTAGGCATGGTCGTGCTGATGGGTCATGTAGCTCACACGGCCTAAGCACATTGGGACATGCCCGTGTTCCTTACCCGTTTGGATTTATTTTCTAATTCGAGCCTACAGGGGTTTTCAAAGGCCTGACACACGCCCGTGTCCATGAACCGTGTCCTTCACACGGCCATGACACGCCCGTGTCTTAGCCCGTGTACAAAAACTCGGACATTTTGTTTCTAACCTTAGCAATTTTTAAGGGTCATACGACCAAGGCACACGCTTGTGAGCTAGGCAATGCCCTTCACGCAGTTGAGACATACGGCCGTGTCTCTGCCCTTGTGTTAACTATCATTCATACTGACTTAAAATTTTTACGTGCAGGGGACACACGGCTGAACAACACACCCATGGGGTTGACCGTGTGTCACAAACGGCCTAGACACACACCTATGTGTCTACCTGTGTGGACAAAATAAGGCTATTACCAAGCCTCTTTGACACCCTTACATGCCCCTATCTACACAAGATCAACCAAGATCAATACGAACATAACATGCATAACCAGAACAGCCACAACCATTAGAAACTTGCAATATTGCATTGAATAATAATTGGTGTTAGCCAACATTCATGGTCTATACAAAATGAGTATCATTTTTATCATATGAGCCAACACCTTATGACTAACTAACAAAATAATAAACAAAAGACTCGAGTCCCTATACATGCCAGAAAACAAAACAATTAAACTAGCTATACCAAGGTATTAAGTGGTAGTGTAATCGAAGCTTTAAGATGTCACTAGATCCCTGATGCTAACTTGGTGGCACTATAAAGAAAGAAAAGAAAGGAGGGTAAGCGTGGGAGCTTAGTAAGTACAGATATGCAAATAAAGTGTAATTAAAAGAAAATCATATTCGTCAAACGGTAACTTGTAATGCTTAAAAGATATAAATCATTTAACATCTCTATCTTACTCTTCCTTTCATTCATGTATACTTAATGCATCTCGTCCCTTACTCAGGTAATATCCATAAGTTCAGTATACATACCTAATCAAGTTTTCACCCATTAAATCTTCAATGTTACCCGTTAAACTCTCGGAATATATATGGATACCTGGGGAATTTGCATCTAATTACCATATAAGAAATCAGGGCTACCTTATGCTATGAAACACTCACATTTGAGCTACTCACGGGCCTTTTTATCATGTCAAGACCCGGACCCCATAGCTATCATGTAACGTTCGCTCATTAAGCCACTCACGGGTCTGTACACAAAGCCAGTACCCAGACCCACATTACCTATAACATTCATCTCATGAACTCAGACTCAACTCATGAGTTCAGACCACATAATTTTTTATAACATACCCGTTTGTATCCTATGCTATGTCTAAGGTCCAACAGGATTTCATAACTAGCCGAATAGCATCGTACTTGCTTACAATGTCTTTACTCACATAACATGTCATTTATACATTCATGGCAACAAATAGAATTTAGATACATAACAACAATGAGCCAGTTACACATGTATATTATCAAAATATTCCAAGTAAGCTTCAATAACATTATTCACATATGTACTTACCTCGATAGAAAATGATGAAGACAAGCTTAATCTTCGTAAACTTTGTTCTTACCCTGATCAAGACCTGAATCACGCTTCTCTTGATCTAAATTAATAAAATTCATTTATTTCATCAGCACATCAATTTAGACACTCAAAATTTCATAATTGGGCAAAATGACTATTTTGCCCATAGACTTTCACAAAATGACCATTTTACCCCTATGCTCGAAAGTCGATTTTTTATTGAATTTATCCTTATTATAAGCCTAGCCGAACCCTGTTTACTCTTATAGCAATCCAAAATTTTCTCTATTTCACACATTTATCATCTATTTTACAACTTATGCAAAATAGTCCCTATTAGGGTTTTCATGAGAAATTCCTTCACAAAAGTTGTTTATTACTCATCTAAGACTCATATTCTTCCACAAAAATTCAGAAAACAACCTAAATGCTCTCATGGAAAAACCCTAGACTTTCAACCATTTTGTAAAATAGTCCCCTCATTAGAAAGCTCATGACACAAGGGTTTCAAAAATGTAAAAATCATTAAGAAAACTCCTTAAAATCACTTACTTGTAGAGAGACTGAGTGGTTGAAAATTTTGAAGCTCAAAAACCCTCTAATGGCTGCATTTTTTGGTGATGAAGAAGAAGAGGAAAATGTGACATATTTTTCTCTTTATTTTATTCTTATTCTAGTCAAAATTGGTCACCAACCCACCTAATTTTGACCATTTCTCTTTCTTTTTTCTCCTATGGCCGACTAGCCTAAGCATTGGGGGTTTAGTTGCTCTTTAAAGGCCCCCAATTTAGGTTCTTTAGCTAATTGACTCCCTTATCTAACAAAATAGGACTTTTGCACTTTATGCGATTTAGTCATTTTTCTTAATTAAGCAAGCAATCGCTAAAATTAATTCACCAAAATTTTCATGCACTTATCTAATCTTGCTAAAATACATAAAATAATATTTAAAATAATTTCTTGACCTCGGGTTAGTGATTTTGAAACCAATTTTTTGACTAGCCCCAAAATCAGCATGTTACAATTCTCCCCCTTTAGGGATTTTCGTCCCCAAAAATCTTACCGATAAAAAGGTTTGGGTATTAGCTTTTCATGATTTTTTTGGGCTCTCATATGGCCTCTTCAACCCCATGTCTCTGCCATAGCACTTTCACAATGGGAATGCTCTTATTTCTCAGTTACTTAACTTTTCGAGCTAGGATCTTAACAGGTTCTTCACCATAAGACATATCCGATCTAATCTCTACTTCAATCGGAGAAATCACATGTGAAGGGTCAGAGCGGTATCGACGTAGCATGGAAACATGGAATACATCATGGATCTTTTCCAATTCTGATGGTAAAGTTAACCGATAGGCTACCGGCCTAACTCTCTCAATCACTTCATAAGGTCCGATAAAACATGGACTCAATTTACCCTTTTTACTGAATTTAAGAATCTTCCTCTACAGGGATACTTTTAGAAATACCTTATCACCGACTTGAAACTCGATCTCTTTTCGTTTCAAATTCGCGTAAGATTTATGTCTATCCGAAGTGGCCTTTAAACAATCATGAATCACCTTAACTTTTTCTTCGGTTTCCTTGACTAAGTCGACCCCGTAAATCTGATTCTCTCTAAGCTCGGTCCAACACAAAGGTGTTCAACACTTCCGCCTATACAATGCTTCATAAGGTGCCACCTTCAAGCTTGACTGAAAGCTATTATTATAAGCAAACTCCACCAGCGGCAAATACTTTTCCCAACTGCCTTGAAACTTCAATACATAACATTGGAGCATGTCTTCCAAAGTCTGAATTACTCTATCTGATTAGCCATTGGTCTGCAGGTGGAAAGCCGTACTAAAATTTACCTTTGTACCCAAAGCTTCTTGGAGCTTTTTCCAAAACTGCAATGTGAACCTCGGATCTCTATCCGATATGATTGACAAAGGTACTTCGTGTAACTTCACAATATCTGAAACATATAACTCGGCTAGCTTGTCGAGTGGGAAATTGGTGCGTACCGGAATAAAATTAGCTAACTTTGTCAGTCGATCAACCACAACCCACATAACATCTTTCTTCCTCGGGGTCACCGGTAAACCCGTTACAAAGTCTATAGTAATCCGATCTCACTTCCACTCTGGGACCATAATAGGCTGAAGTAAACCCGAAGGTACTTGGTGCTTGGCTTTCACTTGTTGACATACTAGGCATTTGGATACGAACTCTAAAATATCTCTTTTTATCCCCGGCAACCAATACATTTTCTT
This sequence comes from Gossypium hirsutum, assembly GCF_007990345.1. Taxonomy (NCBI): domain Eukaryota; kingdom Viridiplantae; phylum Streptophyta; class Magnoliopsida; order Malvales; family Malvaceae; genus Gossypium; species Gossypium hirsutum. The sequence goes on from NC_053434.1 coordinate 94,186,067, forward strand.
CAAATCGTTGTACATTTTCGTACTCCTGGGGTGCAATGATAAACAACCATTATATGCCTCATCTAAAATCTTTTGAATCAATTCGGTGTCCTTAGGAACACAAATCCTTTCCTGTAATCTCAAGTAACCATTGGAACCAATCCGAAAATCCGATTCAACATCCGATTCGCACTGGGTTTTCTTGGATAGTAATTTACTGTCACTCTTCTGAGCCTCGCAAATTTCTTGAAGAAATGTCGGTCTAGCTTTTAACTCTGCTAGAACCGAACCATCTTCTAACAAGGTCAACCAGACGTTCATTGCTCTCAATGCAAACAACGATTTTCTACTTAATGCATCGGAAACCACATTCATTTTTCCCGGATGGTAGTCGATAATCAACTCAAACTCTTTTAATAGTTCTAACCATCTCCGTTGCCTCAAATTTAAATCCTTCTAGGTCAGCAAGTACTTAAGACTTTTATGATCGGTGTATACATGGCATATCTCTCCGAACAAAAAATGTCGCCAGATTTTTAGAGCGAACATTATTGCAGCCAACTCTAGGTCGTGTGTCGGATAATTCTTCTTATGAGGTTTCAACTGTCTCGAGGCATAAACCACAACTTTGCCCTCTTGCATAAGTACACATCCCAACCCATTTAGAGAAGCATCGCTATAAATCACAAACTATTTTCCTAATTTGGGTTGTACTAATTGTGACAGCCCAAAACTGACCCTAGTCGGGAAGTGGTTTCGGGACTGCTAAACCGAGTCACCGAAATGTTTGAATGTGATATTATTGTCTAAAATATGTGATTATGAATGTGTGGAAAATTTCAAGCTTCGATTTAGTCAATTGCATGTGAATTTAGTCCATAGGACTTATGTGAGAAAGTTTTAAAAAATGTGATAGGGTAATTTATAAGGACCAATTTAAGCAATGAGTGAAAATATTGGCTTTGCATGTCAAATACCCTTTTTTTTATACATAGTGGCCGGCCATGATGGAGCATATATTAGACTATGTGGTAAATTTCCATGAAGTGGACATTAGTTTAAGTAAAAGAAAAGAAATGATAAAAGAAATATTAAGGATACTAAAAGAAAAAAAAAGAAGGAGGGAGGTTATCACCTTGTTCATCTTGGCCGGTTGTAGAGAGGAAGAGAGGAGGATAGCATTCGGTCATTTGAAACCTAAGGAAGGTTAGTCTTTTGTTTGGTTTTTGATAATTTTCACATTTTTGATATCATTGCTTTGTGTTCTTTAAACCCCATGGTTCAATTTTGTGAATTGATGATGATTTTGTGTTTTGCCATTGATGAGTGCTTGAGCTTTTTAATAGTTGTTGATGAAAAATGAAAGATATGTTAAAGATTAATATGTTTTGTGTTGAAGTTTTTGGTGATTTTGAGTAGTTAGGGCTAAATTACAAAAATAAATTTTTGAAGGACTCAAAGGTGAAATAAATGAAATGTATGGACTTATATGGGTACTAGGAAGATTCGACCCTTAAGGAGTGTGACCAAATTTTGTGTATTTTGTGTTTTGTGGAATAAAGACTAAATTGTGAAAGTGCGAAATATTAGGGGTAAAAATGTAATTTACCCATTTATGCGTTATTAGACTAAATTGAATGAAAATATGTTAAAACGAGATTTATTTGAATATGTTAAGATCAAGAAACCAAGAAATTGGATTTAGATCGGGGAAAATCGAAAGTAGTTGAGTAGCCGATCAATTAGTCGACGACATCCGAAGAAAGTTATAAGCAATTAGATATTAAAATTTCGGAGTAAATGTTAGTTATATATGCTGAAATGGAAATATGATAAATGTATATATAGCTGAATATGATATGTGTGAATTATATGTTAAATTAAGGCTTGGTAAGCTAGCTATTAAGGTGAAATGCTAATGTTAGTATTTGATTTGGTAATAATCTGTTTGGGGACAGCAGCAGTAAGGTGATTTTGGAAAATCGCCATAATTTGTAGGAGTTGAATTAGAAGCTGAGTGAATTATGTCATTAAAGCTTGAAGAGTCTATTTTCTTACAAAAGAAACTATAAAAACAAAAGAGTTACCGATCTTGAGATATTTGAAGTATTGTGGGGCTGAGTCAAAATGACTACTGGATTCCCTGTTCTGTTTTTAGAAAATCATTATAAATTGTACAAAAATGATTATAAAATAAAATTTATATGCTTAGACTCCTTAATGAGTCTAGTTTCAAATGAGATCAAATACAACACATTTTGAATTCTGTAAAATGAGAAATTGGATTCGTAGTGAAGAGTGGTCAGAATAGTCAAACAGGGGAAATTTTAAGAAAAATCTGGTATTGATTGGCCAAGCCTAAAATTCTGAAAATTTTATGGATGGAAGATATACGAGTCTATATTCAGGGAAAATTAACGGCAAGTGATTTGGAGTTTAGTAGCTCCAGTTATAAATAATTTAGTAACTACTGCTCAGGAAAACTGCTCGTAGTGAATATGTGATTTTGTTGTAAACATTAATGAAAATTTGCCAATGAATTATTTATGGATTATTATAAAGCTTACTATAATCTATGTGTGTGAAAGTCGGATCAATATATATATTATTCTGAAAGTAATACTTGAATAGTCGATTAATGACTATTTTAAATTTTGTTGAACTTAAGCTCAAGAGCAAAGGGGAACTAGATCCGATAAAGGGAAGGAAAAAGTAATTGAATAGCCATTGAAGTCGTTCGATGACATTTGAGGTAAGTCTTCGAGTAATGACCCTACTTGAATTATATTGAAATGATTAGTCATACTATGACGGATAGTCGAATGTGCTTAGAGACTATGTTATAAAGCCAATTGAAATCATGCTCTTTGTGTGTGGCTATTGAGCCGAAATTTGAAAGGTTTAATAAATGTTTTCTGTTTGAGCCTTAGTAACGAAGAAATGATATGGATGTGTTATGATTATTGATATATGTGTGCATGAGCACTGGAATATATCCGGGCTAAGACCCGAAGGCAATTACGCGAGTTGATATATCCGGGCTATGACCCGAAGGCAATTATGCGAGTTGATATATCCGGGCTAAGACCCGAAGGCAATTATGCAAGTTGATATATCCGGGTTAAGACCCGAAGGCAATTATGCAAGTTGATATGTCCGGGTTAAGACCCGAAGGCAAATGTGTTTGCGGCTATATCCGGTTAAATACCAAAGAGACTTGGGTTTGAATGTGAGCGCTTGGTGCTGTAATAAATTCTATTAATACGCTCGACTAAACCGAACGATAAGGTATGTTTGCATGTGCTTCAGAAAAGTCGATTAGTTTTAAATAGTCTTCGTGAAATCGACTAATGAATTTTCGGCTTTTAGAAAGGTTGATACCTTGTGTATATATGTTGATGAAGTGTGAAGTAAGTATGATTATGAGAATGTGTGTTAATAAAGTGACTTAGTTAGCTATGTGAATGTAATACTTTAGTCAAAGCCGATTTCATTACTTGAAACTTACTAAGCTTAAAATGCTTACCCGGTTGCTTTGGCTCTCTGTTTTATAGATTTTGTTCGTTAGCTATCGGATTCGGGATCAACGAAGTCGAAGTCATCCACACTATCAAAGCTCTTTTGGTACTCTTTTAGTTGAACTCTGGATATGGCATGTATAGGACTACCCCCTGTTGTTTAAGTACTTTTTGTGATGTATGTGTGTAAAGCCATGCGAAAATGGCTCGTAGAAGTAGAGTATGGCATTAGACCATTTGTGTTTATGTATGTATCTATGGTTTCACGATGTGACTATGGTTTGGAATGGAAGTGTTGGGCAAATGATCAGCCATTGGAATGGCTAAATATGATCATATGTGGACCTATGTATGACAAAACCCTAGTTGGTCCATGGTAACCACGAAATAGGTAAAGTTTACCTTGAAAACAGATGCTGACAGCAGCAGTGGTGTGGATTTGAAAAATCACAAAAACTTTTAGGAATGGAATTAAATAGTGAATAAATTATGTAATCGAACCTTGATGAATCTATTTTCATATGAAAGTAACGAAACAATCATATGAACAGTATATTAAGAGATATTAAAGTTCTCGTGAAACAGGGCCAGAACGGTTTCTGGATCTCCTGTTTCGGCTTTGAAAATTTACCTTAAATTAACCAGAGATAATTAGGAGTCATACCATATATGTATAGATTCCTCTCTGAGTCTAGTTTCTATAGAAACAAACGACATCAGTATTGGAGCCCTGTACAAGGAGATATCCAAGTCGTAATGCGCAAAGGTCAGGGTAGTCGATCCCTGTAACATGGGAGACTTTGACTAATAAACTGTACTAATTGGCCCGACCAAAAATTCTAGAAAAAAATATGTAGATGGGCATGTGAGTCTAGTTTCAGGGAAAAATCACAAAACTGATTTTCGAGTTGTGAAACTCAAGATATGATTTTTAAAGCGACTATTACGCAGATTGGCAGTGTCTGGAAAATTTTTAAAAGTCTGTAACACATTGTGTTCGACTCCGGTGACGGTCTCGGGTTCGGGGTGTTACACTAATACTGGAGCCTTAGTCAATAACATCTTCAACTTCTTGAAACTCTGCTGACACTTATCCGACCATTCAAACTTAACTCCTTTTTGCAGTAACCTTGTCATGGGAGTGGCAATCATAGAGAAGTCCTTTACAAATAGCCTGTAATAACCGGCTAGTTACATTCTTTAGTGGTTTCCATTCAACAATAGCAGAAACCTTGCTGGGATCAACCCTAATGCCATCAATCGAGACAATATGACCCAAAAAGCCGACTTCTCAAAGCCAAAATTCACTTTTACTAAATTTTGCATACAACAGATTGTCCCTCAAAGTTTAGCAAACGGTTCTCAAGTGTTCAGCATGTTCTACCTTGTCTCTAGAATATACAAGATATCAATGATGAATACAACAACAAACTTATCTAGATATGGCCAAAATACCCTATTCATTAAATCTATAAACACGACAGAAGTATTTGTTAAGCCGAAAGGCATGATGAAAAACTCATAGTGGCCATACCGCGTCCTAAAAGCGGTTTTAGGCACATCTGCTTCTTTAACTCATAGTTGATAGTAGCTAGATCTCAAGTCTATCTTAGAAAACCATACTGCTCCCTTAAGTTGGTCAAACAAGTCATCCATTCACGAAAATGGGTATTTGTTCTTGATAGTCCTCTTATTTAACTACCAGTAATCTATGCACAACCTCATAGATCTATCTTTCTTTTTCACAAACAACACCAGAGCATCCCACGGTGAAAAGCTTGGTCTCATGAAACCCTTGTCAGTCAATTCTTATAACTGTGACTTTAGTTCTTTCAGCTCAGTTGGGGCCATCTGATATAGAGCAATTGAAATAGGCGTGGTCCTTGGCATTAGCTCTATACCAAATTCAACCTCTCTATTAAAGGGTAGCCTAAGCAATTCTTTCGAGAATACATCCACATATTCACTTACAACCGGCACTGACTCAATCTTCAACTCCGATTCCTTAGTATTCATTACAAAAGCCAAATAAACTTCACATCTTTTCCTCAAACATTTCTGGGCAGACATTAAGGATATTACAATAGGCAAGTTCCCTGGCTCACTTGATTCAACCCAAAGGGTTTCACCATTTTCACATTTCAGTCTAATAGTTTACTACAACATCATGGAATGTCAACCAATCTATACCCAATATGACATCAAACTCATCAAAGGGTAGCAGCATCAAATCGGCCAAAAAATAATAACCTTTAACTACAGACTTTATCAACTATCACATGTTTGCCCAACGGGTTAGACACTTTAATCATAAACTCCGTAGACTCAACAGACATATTCGTGCTAGACACCAATTCTATGCAGACATATGAATGAGTAGAACCAGGGTCAACCAAAGTAATAATAATGTTATCATAGAGAGAAAATGTACCGGTGATCACATCAGGAGAGGATACATCTTCACGTGCACGTATGGCATAGGTTCTAGCCGGAGCTTCAGCTTCAGACTTTACGGTGGTGTCTCTCGTCACATTCTTGCTACCAGCCCCAACTCCAACATTCTTCTGAGGCCTTCCTTTAGAATTGGTGCCACTTGGCCTTGTACTTTGAAAATTTTCTTTATCATTCATCTCAGGGCAATCCTTGATAAAGTGGTCTTAGAAACCACACTAGAAACAAGATCCATCATTTATTCTACACTTGCCGAAGTGATTTCTACCACAATGTTGGCAGTTTGGTTTGGAAGGTCTGACATTACACACGCTAGCCACTGATATAGCCCGAGACTTAAATTTTGAATCTTGTTTCTTACGATCTCGGTACGACTGTCCAGTAGATGCGTAGAAATGAGAGTAAACATAACTGGATTTCTTAGACTGAGATGGAAATGACTTGCTTGCATGCCTCTTCCTTGTATATCTAGTTTCAGCTTCGATTTTCTTCTTTTCCTTGATTAATTCCTCGGTTTTACAGGTCCGATCAATGAGTACTATGAACTCTTTCAACTCAAGGACACCCACTAACAGTCTAATTCCTCTTTAAGTCTATCTTCAAACCTTCGACACATCTTAGCCTCCGAAGATACATACTCTCGAGCATTCTTACTAAGTCAGACGAACTCTCTTTCATATTTAGTAACCGTCATGCGGCCTTGCTTCAAATCAAGAAATTCTTTATGCTTTTGATCCATAAATCTTCCACTGATGTATTTCTTCTGGAATTCCTCTTGGAAGAATTCCCATGTGACCCTTTCGTGCGGCACCATTGAGACTAACGTCTTCTACCAGTAGTATACCGAGTCTCTTAATAAAGATATGGCATACTTCAAGCATCCTTTAGGAGTGTAGGATAATTCATCGAACACCCTGATGGTATTCTTAAGCCAAAATTCTACCTTTTTAGGGTTATCATTTTTATTAGCACGAAACTCCTCGGCTCTATGCTTCCAGATCTTGTCCACTGGAGGTCTATTCATCCTCTTAAAGTCCATGCCCTGGGGTGCTACAAGGACAGGTTGAGGAATAGGTAGGGATGGAGGGGGTTGAGTATTCGAGTTCGCTCGGATGAACTTCGTGTACCATTTATTCATCATGTGGAGAAAGGCCACAAGAGCCCCTTCTCCTCCTCTCTGACTAACTGTGGGAGGTCGATTATCAGATGGCACCGCCCATTCAGCGGGAGTCGGCGAATTACTTTCTTCATCATCCACTATATTTCGATCGGGATCCATTACTATATGGAAATACAATTTTAAAAAAAATCAAGAGCCTTCACACTATCACAATTTATCTATGGCATGTATAGCTAGACTCGTACACACGTTACGTTAGTCTGAGAACCGACTGAACCGTAGCTCTGATACCACTAAATATAACACCCCACACCCATACCCTACGCCGGGATGAAATATGAGGCATTACCTAACTTGAACTCATGCATACAAATGTTTTCATATCACCAAAACATGGTCAAATTAAAAAAATTTTCAATTTTTATTATAAACTCTTTAATAAGAGCCTACGAGGCTCAAAACATCCATTGGAACCGATTCAAAATCAATCCGGGTCCTTCAAAGAATTCTAAAAATAACACTTAATTCAGGGGTGCACGCCCGTGTGAGAGAGGCAACACGCCCGTGTGACCATTTAGGCATGGTCGTGCTGATGGGCTGTGTGGCTCACATGGTCTAAGAACATTGGGACACACCCATGTCCCTTACCCGTATGGATTTATTTTCTAATTTGAACCTACAGGGGTTTTCACACGACCTGACACACACCCGTGTCCATGAGCCGTGTCCTTCGGACGGCCATGACACGCCCGTATCTTAGCAGGCATTGTGTTTCTTACATCAACAATTCTTAAGGGCCACACGGCCAAGGCACATATACGTGTGCTATGTCGTGCCCTTCACACGACTGAGATACACGGTGGTGTCTCTATCTGTGTGTCCACTACCATGCATACTGACTTGAAATTTTTACGTGCAGGTGGACACATGGCTGAACAACACACCCATGGGGTTGACCGTGTGTCACAGACGGGCTAGATACATGCCCGTGTGTCTACCCATGTGGACAAAACAAGGCTATTTACCAAGCCTCTTTGCCACCCTTACATACCCCTATCTACACAAGATCAACCAAGATCAATACGAACATAACATGCATAACCAAAACAACCACAACCATTAGAAATTTGCAACATTGAATTGAATAATAATTGGTGTTAGCCAACATTCATGGTCTATACAAAATGAGTATCATTTTTATTATATGAGCCAACACATTATGGCTAACTAACAAAATAATAAAAAAAAAGACTCGAGTCCCTATACATGCCAGAAAATAAAACAATTAAACTAGCTATACCAAGGTCTTAAGTGATAGTATGATCGAAGCTTTAAGACGTCACTAGATCCCCGATGTTAGCTTAGTGGCACTATAAGGAAAGAAAAGAAAGGAGGGTAAGTGTGGGAGTTTAGTAAGTACATATATGAAAATAAAGTGTAACTAAAAGAAAATCATATTCGTCAAATGGTAACTTGTCATGCTTAAAAGATATAAATTTTTTAACATCTCTATCTTACTCTTCCTTTCATTCATGTACACTTAATGCATCTCGTCCCTTACTCAGGTACTATCCATAAGTTCAGTATACATACCTCATCAAGTTTTCACCCATTAAATCTTCAATGTTACTTGTTGAACTCTCGGAATATATATGGATACGCGGGGAATTTGCATCTAATTACCATATAAGAAATCAGGGCTACCTCGTTCTATGAAACACTCACATTTGAGCTACTCATGGGCCTTTTTATCAGGTCAGGACCCTGACCCCATAGCTGTCATGTAACTATTGCTCATTGAGCCACTCACGGGTCTGTACACAAAGCCAGTACCTGGACCCACGTTACCTATAACATTCATCTCATGAACTCAGGCTCAACTCATGAGTTCAGACCACATGATTTTTATAACATACCGCTTTGTATCCTATGCTATGTCTAAGGTCCAACGGGATTTCGTAACTAGCTGAATAGCATCGTACTTGCTCACAATGTACTTTACTCACATACCATGTCATTTATACATTCATGACAACAAATAGAATTTAGATACATAATAATAATGAGCCAGTTACACATGTATATTATCAAAATATTCCAAAGTAAGCTTCAATAACACATTATTCAGATATGTACTTACCTCGATACAAAATGATGAAGACGAGCTTAATCCTCGTAAACTTTGTTCTTACCCCGATCAAGACCCGAATCACGCTTCTCTTGATCTAAATTAATAAAATTCATTTATTTCATCAGCACATCAATTTAGACACTCAAAATTTCATAATTGGGCAAAATGACTATTTTGCCCATAGACTTTCACAAAATGACCATTTTACCCCTATGCTCGAAAGTCGATTTTTTATTGAATTTCTCCTTATTATAAGCCTAGCCGAACCCTTTTTACTCTTATGGAAATCCAAAATTTCCTCTATTTTACACATTTATCATCTATTTTACAACTTATGCAAAATAGTTCCTATTAGGGTTTTCATGAGAAATCCCTTCACAAAAGTTGTTTATTACTCATCTAAGACTCATATTCTTCCACAAAAGTTCAGAAAACAACCTAAATGCTCTCATGGAAAAACCTTAGACTTTCAACCATTTTATAAAGTAGTCCCCTCATTAGAAAGCTCATGACACAAGGGTCTAAAAAATGTAAAAATCATTAAGAAAACTCATTAAAATCACCTACTTGTAGAGAGACTAAGTGGTGATGAAGAAGAAGAGGAAAAGGTGATGAAGAAGAAGAGGAAAGGTTGACATCTTTTTCTCTTTATTTTATTCTTATTCTAGTTAAAATTGGTCACCAACCCACCTAATTTTGACTATTTCTCTTTCTTTTGTCTCCTATGGCCTGCTAGCCTAAGAATTGGGGGTCTAATTTCTCTTTAAAGGCCCCCAATTTAGGTTCTTTAGCTAATTGACACCTTTATCTAACAAAATAGGACTTTTGCACTTTATGCGATTTAGTCCTTTTTCGTAATTAAGCAAGCAATCGCTAAAATTAATTCACCAAAATTTTCATGCACTTATCTAATCTTGCTACAATACATAAAATGATATTTAAAATAATTTCCTTGACTTCGGGTTATTGGTTTCGAAACTACTTTTCTGACTAGCCCCAAAATCCACCTGTTACAAATACTCTGTAACCTTATACAGGTAACGGGTATGAGTTAGGGGTGTTACATACGGGGCGGGAGTAAAATGCCCGTAAGATGAGTATGAATTAAATTGTACTAGACTATCATGGATATTATTTGATTTTGGCTATCGGTATGAATTATATCTTAATGATATCGACATTATGCTATACTAGAAATGTGTAATCATATCGCAACTGCATTATATATGCATGTCTGTTACCTATTCTACAACTGTTTAGGGTGGAATTTATGAATTGAAGGAAGTGTTCTGTATTGAATTGGTGGTTAAATTGCCCGTAATTATGTATGACCTGGCAGTGAGACTGTAAACATTACAACATGTCATACCAACACTATGAGGTGTGTAGGGATGGATGGGTATTATATACCTATTGGTGTGTTGGGTGGATGGAGATGGTGTGTAGTGAACGGTATAGGGAATTGCATTTATATCTGTGCCCATATAACATTTGTATTTGCTACCGTATTTGTGTTATTCGTGTATCAGTAATTGATCCGCTATGCATCAGGACTGTTTAATGTCTGAAACCATTTTAGGTTGTTAATATGACTGATGAGATCGAATTGTTATCTGAACACTCCATAATGTCCGAACTCTTATTTATATGCTAATCTATTATGTTAAATTCTACTCTACAACACATTAACAAATTGATTAAATTTTAGGGAAGTCACAAGACTAAGTGGCCGGCAGACGTGAGACTCAGTCATCTATCAGGCTTATTATATATGTATTTACATGTGTGAACCTATGTATTTGATTCTGTATTTAAGCTTCGAAGATTTAACTATGTTTCCAAACAACAAATAATTTTATGGTTTAATTATGGATTGAAAAACTCGCCTTAAGTATGTTTGTTTTTCGGTAATTTAACGTGACGTTCTAGATTTGACCTTTTCGTCAAGGTTAGGTTTAGGGTGTTACAACGTCTGGTGAATTTCCATCTCTCAGCATCTAGTTCAACTTAACCTTATCTCCCCTGGCTCAAAAAATTCTTCATCAATTGCATATCAAATTCTCTTTGAGACATAGTAATCATGATTTTTATTTATTTATTTTGTGAACTTTTTGAGACATTTTTGAAAACTACAAACTAAAATAAGGTAGAGAAGAAAGAGATCTTCATTTTGGTGGCCTTTGATCGGAGCTCAGGAAAGGGCGAAACTAGGGAGGTTGGTAGGGACCCTAACCCTCTTAAAATGGAAAACTTTCCATTTAGGCCCTTTAATTTTTTTTAAAAATTTTAAATTAGTAAAGGTAAAATTGTACTTTGCCCCCTAAAAATATAAAAATTTGATTTAATCATTTACATATTATAAAGATATAGGCTATTAAAATGGTGAAATTATATTTTTGCTAACGCAAAAATTACAATTTAATTTCGGCCCCTAAAACATTTTCTAATTTTGCCTTTGAGCTTGAGTGGCAAATTTGACGACAGCGGATAGAGTTGTGAAGGGAGGAGAAGAGAGAAGAAAGAAGAAGAGAGAAACCAAAGAGGAACAAATGATGGAGGAGAGGAGATGAGAGGAAAGAAAGGAAAAGAATAAGAAAAAAATAAAAAATATATATTTAAATTATGTGGTGATGACACAAAAGTCACATCAGTACCATTTAACGGGTCAGTTGTAATTTTCATCCAACACTTAACGACTGCTAACCGAAAGTGACCAAATTGTTATCAATGATCATGTTCGTGACCTAATTGTTAGAACTGAAAGATCAGTGACCAAAATGTAAATTTAAAAAAAGACATAGGACTATTTTATAGTTTATCCTTATATTTACATGGATAGCTTTAAGGAGGAGAGAATGATATTTATTGGGTAAATTACAAAAATGTCACTAAACTTTGGTAAAAATTCTTTTTTTCCCACTAAACTATGAAAAGTTATATTTTTGTCACTAAAGTTATCGACTTATAACATTTTGATCACTCGTCCGTTAGTGGCAATTATAACCTTAACGAAGAAATGAGGTGACACATTAGAGCAAGAGTTAATCTCCAATTTGATCCTTGAACTATAATTAAAACATTCAATTTGGTACTTTTACAACATTTTTAACAATAACTCTAAAAGAATTATTAAAAATTTCTAAAAATATACAAAATCTTAAAAGTTCATTATTTATTTTTTTGAAGTTATAAAAATGCTTTTTAAAATTATAATTATGTAGAATTTTAAAATTCATTTTATAATAATCAAAAGGCGCATTTACAAAATAAAAAAAATCATCCCTACCTTATCCCACCAGTAAACCAAGCAGAAAAGAATATGTGTGTGGATAAACGAATAGAGAACGTCCATAAGAAGAAAAAGTAGGAAGTGTAAGAGAGGAGAATATGATAGTCTACTTAGGGTGGGTTTAGATGGGCGGTAGGGTATAGTGCGTTTAACTTATTTTTTGTCTCACGCTACAATATATAATCTCATCACCACCGTTGCTTTTACACTAACAATAGATAAACACACTGCCTATCTAAATCCATCCTTAATAACCAACTCATGCGGTAAATCAATCCATAGAAGTAAAATTTCAGACGCAAGAGAGGAATTAAAAGGAATAACTTTCTCTTGTATAGCAAGAACCACTAAAACCACAAATTCAACAACCTAATATATCTATATCTCACGGTGATATAAGTAGAACGCTTGTACATTTTACTGCGTTGGTTTTATAGGTGGGATAAAGTAGTGATGAATTTTTTAATTTGTAAATACGTGTTTTGTTTATTATATAAATTTTAAAACTTTTATGATTTTTTATTTTTTATATAATTACAAATTTAAAAAATAAATTAATAATTTTCAGAAATTTTTAATTTCTTTTAGAATTACCATTAAAAATGTTGTAAAAGTAACAAATTGAATGTTTTAGCTATAGTTCAAGGATCAAATTGGATATTAACCCTTGAATTAATGTGCCACCTCACTTTTTATTAAGGTTGTGATGAACATTATAGATGAGTGACCAAAACGTTATAAGCCGATAACTTCACTGACCAAAATGTAACTTTTAGCGGCAAAAGAAATTTCACCAAAGTTTGTGACTATTTTTGTAGTTTACCCATGTTTATTAGGTTTAGATACAACAAAGTTACTTATACTTTTCTCAAATTTAAAAGGGTAAACTATATTGGTAGTCACCTAATTATTAGAAAATTTCTTTTTTGATCATCCAACTATGAAAAGTTACAAAATAGTCATCCAACTATTCGGCTTTTTCCTTTTGGTCACCCAACTACTCATATTTTTCTTTTTTGGTCACCAACCATTAAATTAGTAACGGAAAGATAACTTGGCAGCTTTTAAAATTGGCATAATAATAAATTTAATCCTCAACATCTATACACTGTGTCAATTTAGTATTGATTCCAAAACAAATTAGCCCTTAACATTTACACATTATGTAATTTGATCTTCTTCTTTTTTTTTTTGCAGTTTTGCTTTTATTTGTGACTTGAGGGTTAATTTTAAAAGAATGAGAAAAGATAAAAAATATTATATTGGAGTTTTTGGTGTTTTCATTTTTGGTATATTTCTAATCAAATTTAGTTGATAGATTTGCTTCTTCTTTTTTTAGCTTTTTAGGTGGAAAGGTCGCAAAAAAATTGAAAAAATGAGACCAAAATACATAATGTGTAAATGTTGAGAGTTAAATTTGGAATTATACCAATTTAAAAAGTTGTCACGCCATCTTTCTATCAATCATTTAATCGTCGTTGGTAAAAAAAGAAGAAGAAAGTTTTGAATAGTCAGGTGGCCAATTTGTAACCTTTTTATAATTAAGTGACTAAAAAAGAAACTTACTAATAGTTGGGTGACTATAAGTGTAATTTACCAAATTTAAATTTTAATCTCTTTCCTTTTTATTTAAAAATTTTGATCATTTTACCGTTAAAAATGTTGATGTGACTATTATAAAATGGTTCCTATACAGTTTTCTTTTGTTAATTTGACCATTGCTCTTTAAAAGTACCTAAACAATTAAAAAATATTTTAAAAATTAAAAAAATAATATTTTAAATAAAAATATGTTTTTTGAAATATTAAAAACTATTTAAAATTAAAAATAAACAATTTAAAATTATGAAAATATAAAAATTTTCAAAATTTTTAAAAAAAATGTGTTATTTACTCTATGAAGGGTAATAAAGTCTCTTGAAAATTTAAGCTATTCATTCTATACATATTAATGTAACACCCCCTAACCCTAAACTGTCGTCGAAACGGGATTACGAGGTATTACAGGACATATCAGACAATTTACGAATAATTTACAATTAATATAACTTTCATAGTATAATTTAATAATTAAGTCCCTATATTGGACTCTCGAAGCCCAAAACACGTATTAAAAGTAGAACGAGATTTGTTCGAGTATTCTGGAAAATTTTCATAAATATTTTTTTTATAAAAAATTCGACAGTATTTCTGCTTATTCTTACCTAAAACCCCTTGTAATTTCAAACAAAAAACAACCAATACCAATGTTTCAAATTCACCTAACTAATATTTATATCATTAACATAATTTTAACTTAAATAACTACCATAGCATCATTCAAAATTGATTGAAAACTTCATTCATTTAATAACTTAATGTTCATGTGTCAAAATATCATATACCTTTCTACCATTTCATTTAACAATCTAAACCTTATAATTCATCCTTCACAACCAAAATAATATACATATTCAAGTGATCGCACAACACCTATGTACATGCCACCTTTACCCAAAAGAAAAAATACGTCACCAAGTTGTGTTGGAGTCGAGAATACTCTGGATGCTGAGCCGAGACACTTGACTTTTACTAACCTGCGCATGGAAACAACCGTACGCTGAGTATGGATATACTCAGTGGTATTACCATAATTCAAATTATAATAGCAATAAAGAATTATAATTACCGAACATGTAACTATCCAATTTCTCAAATATCAATTCATTCTTAAACTTCATTAATTAATAATAACAATACAATTTTTAACTATTCTTCAATTTCCTTCACATATCACATGTAACAATTTCAATCACTATATGAATATTAAATTCATGCATTTCATTTTCAATCTTCATTTCAATTCATAATTCAATTTTCTCATTTCTTTCAATATTTCAATAATATAATCAGTTAATTTATTTTAAGTTTCTCATTTTAGATGTTCACCCTATTAACAGACCCGGACTTTGATGGATACACGGATTCCAACCCGAACACACCGGTACATCACATTGTGCCTAAAACGGTACATAGTACCTGATCAGAATACGACACATAAAGTGCCTAAAACGACACACGAAGTGCCTCATACGGCACATGAGGTGCCTAAAATACGACACATAAAGTACCTAATCAGTAAAGCCGGCAAGTCCCGTACACTTCTAGATCCTATGGCATGCCAATTATATCCGACTCAGCCCGACTAGTTAATAGGGTATTTCATATCACTTTTCAATTTCAATTTCAACTCAATTCAATACACTTTTCCATTTCAATCCACAAGCAATTCAATTTCAATACATATTCATCATTCAATTAAATTTTTACACAATTCAACAAATATACTTACCTTATAATTTACTTACCATATACATAAATTAAATTAAACATATAATGAATAAATAAATAATTTGAATAGTAATACAAACCCGAATTTTGCGATTACTCCTCGATAACTTAATACAAACCCGAATTTTGCGATTACTGCTCGATAACTTTCTCCTTTCCTTTTCGTGCCAATGCTTCAAGTTCTTTGTTGGCTACGAAAATAATAAGAATTTACATTATTATTTACAGCATTAATTATAATAAATAATTAAATTTCTAAACAATTCCTACCTTATTCCCAATTTAATCCTAACTAAACTTACTTTCTTTCTTAATCCAATTCACTCTCTTTTTCTATTCAAATTTTGTCTAAACTCATATTTAACTATAAAATTTCCAGCATATTTTCCTAATTTCGAAATTTCTTTAATTTAGTCCCTACAACATAAAACTTATAGCCTAGTTTTCAATTTAATCCCTTAATCGATTCTAACTTAGAATTCATTCAATTAAATCCCTAATTCCATAATTTGTCCAACATGAACCCTATTTGGAAACATGTGAACTCTTGAACTACCAATTTAATTTCATCAAAATCTTGTTTTAAAGCTTCTAAAACATCAAAATTAAATAGAAAGGACTTAAATAACTTACTAATCAAAGCTTTAAACCTTAAACTCTTAGTTTTTCTTTTTCTTTTCTTTCCCCTTTTCTTCCTGCTCTGTTTCGAATGTCTCTGTTTCTTTCTTTTCTTTGTTTCTTTTTATTTCATTCTTTTATTTACTTTGTTTATTTAATTAACATATATTATAATATATTTATTTTAAATATCTATTAAGTATCTAATCATATACACACAAGTGTACACCATCAATACCATACATTTGTCACCATTTATTTTATTTTTTACACAAAAAACTAATAATTTAATTATTTAATTAACAAATATCTTTTATTTTAATATTAAGTAAATTAGTTATTTTATTACAAGTGTATATATCTATTTATTACAAATGCACCAATATTTTTATTACAATTCTCATTATTCAATTTGTTTGTCAAACAAAAATCTCATAAATTAATTATTTAATTAATAAATATCTTTAACTTAATATAAAAATAATAATAAATATCTATTTTAATATCAATTAAATATATTACATTTGTACACATACATATTATTACACATGTATATTTTTGTTACCATACAATTGTCTACTATTTAATTTATTTAATAATAATACCTATTAAATAATTATAACTTAATATGAAACCATAATAATAATAATAATAATAATTTAATATAAAACCATACTAATAATTAATAATAATAATAAAATCTTAGAATTTTTTTTAACACATATGCCGCCTCATCTTTTGCAAATGGCTCAATTCCATTTTAGCCTTTCTACTTTCTATTACTTTATAATTAAACTTTTACCTCTTATTCAACTTAGTCCTTTTTACTAATTACTCTAAATTAAGCTAATTTCACCTAATTAAAACCTAATTAGACACACCACTAAACTCATAAATATTTCTAATAATTATTTTCGAACTTATTTCACTAAGACGAAGGCCCTATAACTCACTTTTCCGGTGCTCGTGAATTTTGGGTCATTACAATTAAATCAAAGGATAAAATATAGCAGATCATTCTAAAATAGTGTCGTTCTTATTTTGGTTATTCTAATTTTTTTGTCAATTTAACCACTCTAACTCAAAATAGTCATCACCATTAAAAAATTTATTAATCCACTAACAAATTACTAATGTGACTTTTTTTAATCAAGCTATAAACCTCTTTATAATTAATCTAAAATATTTTTTTATTTATTAAAAAAAAAGAATAAAGCTTATAAGTTTTGACTTATTAGAGAAACCACCCATTACTTGTTTGTTTCCATGATTGTATGACATGAGTTTTTCTTAATTTATGTGTGGATAAGTATAGTGTTAAGTAAAAAAGTCTTAAAAATTACCTCATAAATAATAAAAAGAAAATTTGAAAAACTTCAATATTAATAAAAAATAAACTTAATTTTGTTTGAGAATAAAAAACCATTCATTAAAGATAAATTTTAAAACAATATAACGCAAATAAAATACTGTTTTTTGATTGGAGAATACTAATGTTTTAGTGTTTGTGTGGATTGGAATTTGCCGTTTAAGTACTTAAACCATATATTCACATTTCTACAAAATAGACTACAAAATCACCATCAACAAACATGGTCTCCAACCTCATGCTATAAACATTAAAATACTAAACTTTTAACTTGAAAATCCATCTTCCCACACCACAATCAAAACACTAAAAAAACACACTTTAAATTCACAAATTATGAAAAACTCATGTCATAGAATCATGGAAACAAATGAGTAATGGTGACTTCTCAAGTAAAAACTATAATTTTTTTTTTACTTTTTCTAGGAAATAAATAAGAAAAAAAAACTTACAAGCTTTAACCTTATGTTACAAATAAATAAAAAAAGTGTTTTGGACTAATTATAGAGAAGTTCCTAACTTTAGTCAAAAGTAAAAAAAAAAAGTCAAATCAATAATTTGTAAGTTGATTAATGGAATTGTTAATGGTTGTGACCAATTCAAATAATCAGCTTAATAAGAGTGACTAAATTGACAAAAAAATTTAAGTGACCAAAATGGGAACAGCGTTATTTTAGAGTGATCTGCGGTGTAGTTCACCTTAAATAAAATTTGATTTTTTTTATAAAAGTCAGATTAATTATATATCAAAACATTTTTTTTATGTAAATCTAATTATAAAGGATCAGGCGACGATTCAAAATAGTGGTTCACCTTCCAACAATCTGTAAAATATATTAAGAAAAGATGTATATTAATAAAAAATTAAAATTAATTTAAAGTAGATTAATATTAAAAAATGAATGTTGTAAAATAGAGTTGATTAAAAAAATAATGTTTAAGGGAGAATAGAGATTGAAAAATAGCTTAGGAAAAAACCTAAAAGTCAAAAACCTTTGCTTTTCTTATTATGTCATGCTATTAATTTTGCATTTGCATGCAGGGAAGCTCTCCTATTTATAGGTAGGACAAAAATAATACTCAAGGGGATTAAAAAAGGATTTTTTATTAGAAAAATATAAAAATGATAATTTAGTTTAGAGGGAGTGCGTACTCCTTCATCATTGAAATTGTTTTAGATAGTTTTTAAATTTGAGATGTTGGTAATTTATTGTATAGTGTTATGAGTTATGCTGAGTATAAATATGATATCTAGCCCATCAAAATATATTTGAAGAATTGGATTGGATCATTCTTATCTAATTCCTTAAATTAAAGAACTTAGATTAGATTGAATCACTAAAGTCTTAGTTGCCAAGAATTATTGTTTACTTTGTTTATTATTATTATAATATTATATTCTTTTTTTTGCTTGTTATTATAATATTATATTCAACTTATATAGTTAGGAGTATTCAAACAGCCGGTTCAATTAATACTCAAATTAAATTATCATTAATTGAATTAATCGAAACTATAAAAGTCTTAATTGTTAATCGAATCGAAATTTTTTCAAAATCTTTTAACCGACCAAAATAATTTTAGTTAATTCGAGCGGTTAACCAAATTAATCGAAATTTTTACATGTCTTTTTTTGTTCAAACAAGTTTGAAACATGAAAAAATACTATTGCAATTTTATTTTTCTCTTCTTTTACTTAAAAAAGCAAAAATAACAAATAACGCAATAATAACACTAATTTAAAATCATCATAACAAACACTATATTAAAAAGAAGAAAGTTTCAGACTTGTGTATGAAATTAAAAAAAAAAACAAAGGTTAGAAAATGAAAAAAAAAATCAAAGAAGACAAGGAGAATAGAAGATGGTCTGGTGTCAGACGACACCCACCCACCCAAGCTTTGTTTTGAGTTTGACGATGGAAAGAAAAAAAATTAGCGCTTCTTACTTTTATTTCTTTTTTTACTTTTTTGTTTAATTTTTAGTTTAAAAGTAAATAAATCCATTATGATTTTAAGTTCATTATAATAATTTGTATAAATCCAATTAATTTTAAGCTCATTCTTTAACTTTTATATTTTGGGCTTACATAATATATTCAATCTATCTAATATATTGAGACTATAATATTTTATTATTAATAATTTTGGTTAATCAGTTAATTTAGTTAATTATCTAATTTTAAATTAAATTAATCGTTAACTAAAATTTCAAAAAACCTTTAATTGATTGTTGATCGGATTAGATTCGATGACTGATCGATTAATTGATATAATTCGATTCAGTCAATTAATTCGATTAAAATTGAATTATGCACACCCCTATAAATAGTAGTTGTTTTATAGGGATTGTGATAGATCTTTTTTATGTTAGCAAGTCTCGAACAACTCTATATACTTGAGAGGCTTGTATAGATTTATGTACCTAGAATTTAGAGTACTAAATCTGTTCAAATGAGAAACTACATTTTGTGAATGTTTATTAATAGTAAAACTTTTGTATTATGGTTTTACTTGCTAAATCACAAGAATAAATTTAGCGGTAAGAGTTTTGGTATTCAAAGATACAAATAAGGAAATTGTTACGGGTATGATAAATTTAGGATTACTATGAGTTCAAATTCGGTAACCACTATTTCTCTCCTCTAATAGTCTATTTAGAATATTTACTAGCATTTACTGTCGATTACTTATATTTTATGAAATTAATTATGCGAGAAACCATAGCATAAACATGCACCTACTATTTTTATTGTAAAAAGTGGTTAAAAGGCAGACCAAAATACAACTAAAACATAACCTTTGAAAGGAAATATCAATGGAATGAAATATCAATATCATTGTTAGACAAATTTAAGGTGGGTTTGAATGGGCAGTGGGCTGTAATGTGGTGCGTTTATCTTATTTTTTATCTCATATTACAGTATTGCTATAGTATTTAATTTCATCGTCACCGTTATTTTTACATTAATCGTAAATAAACATATCGTCCATCTAAACTTACTTTTAAGCGTTAAACACAAATGGAACATAATATCGATGGTAATATATATTTTTCCTACATTTAATTGTTGCATTGAAAATCAACTTGCGAATGTAAGTTTTAAAAACTAAAAATTTCAAATTTTCTTCAAAACCTTTTTATAGTATATATAATAGTTTGTTATCATGTGGATTTATATTAATTAAAATATATGTCATATATTTATTAAAAAATTTTAACCTTTTAGAAACGTAATGATTGAGAATTTAAAATTTTAAAAATATAAACTTCGGGAATTGACGGATTCCATACTAAATTCTATCAGGCAAATTGGGACATTGTTGGTGCCTTGATCTGTTCTATGGTTAGGCAAATCTTGGGAGGTGAGCTTGTTAATCCTATGATTAGTAGAACGTTGCTTGTTTTATTGTCAAAGGTCCAAGGTCTGGAGAGGATTTCGCAATTTAGGCCGATTAGCCTATGTATGGTGGTTTATAAGATTATAACGAAAACGATAGTTAACAGACTGAGGCCTTTGATGATGAAGCTCACTAATCAGAACCAAGCTAGCTCTATTATAGGAAGGTATATTACTGATAATATTGTAGTTTCTTAGGAGGCCGTTCACTCTATGATATGTTTCAAAGGTCGAAAATATTGGATGACTTTAAAGATCAATTTGGAGAAGGCTTATGATGTCAAGTGGGATTTTTTGGAAGACACACTTTTGGATGTGGGTCTACCTAGATTTTTGGTGTCTTTGATTATGAACTGTGTTTCTTTTGCATCTCTCCAGATACTATAGACTGGTAGTATCACGGAGAGCTTCTATCTGACGTGCGGTTTGAGACAAGGAGACTGATACGAAATGAAGCAGAAGAAGGATCAAATTCAAGACTCGAAAAGGAAAGATTTGGATCTGATATGAAAAGAAGAAATAAATAAATTTAATAATAAAGAAGTCGAAAACAGTAAAAGAATAAATTTGAGAACAAAGAATAAATAAAAATAATAATTAAATAAATAAACAGACAAAATTTAAAAGTGGAAGATGAATTGAATAAATCGATGGCTATGATAGACAGAAGGATAAATGTCCAATTGAACCATTTGAGATATAAATCCAAACAAACTCAATTAATAACTCTAATCAACCCTCCAAAAAATAATTCTTAGCAAATTGAATGGTGAATAATGAATTCCCATGACTCCTTGAAGAAAATCGAGAAGAGAACCACTTCAAAAAATAACAAGAAATAAATCTTTCACAAAGAATAAACTCCCAGAGTTGAAAACTTTATTAATGAAAACAATTATGTCCTTAATGAACAATGAAGAAGCCTTTATATAGGCTAGCTAGGTACATCCAAATAAAACTTTAAAGTATACTAAAACTCTAATTAATCTAAACAATAAGTAGTTTTAAACAAAACTTTCTTATTAACATAAAACTTCTAAATAACTTAAAATATTTAATAATTATAAAAAAATCGTAATAAAAAAAATAAAAGATAATATATACAATATTGGACTCATGTATAATAAAAATTAAGCCTAGGACTTAAACCCAATATGAAACGCCTAAGCTTGTGGGTCTGATTAAGGTCATTGAAATGAAACGCTTAAGCTTGTTAATATTCTCCACATGGGCTTATCATAATAGATTGAGAGTTTAGGCCCACAAACAAAATTAATCCCTTCTAATTCATCCTCGCTCCAAAATCTCTCGTCTTGAATCTTCAACTCTTCTATTATGGCCTTTGAATTGGACCGAGCTGCTTGTATAAGAGACCCACTATCTCCTTACTTGTTTGTACTTTGCATTGGAAAGGATGGGGCACTTAATTGATGAGGTTGTAAGATGCGGAAGTTGGTCTCCGATCTTTCTTTCAAGAGGGGGTCCGACACTTTCTCACTTATTTTTCACTATCTCATACTTTTCTGTGAAGCCAACTTGGTTTAAGCAAGTCAGGTGAACGATATCCTTTGTACGTTCTGTCATTTTTTGGGCCAAATAGTAAATAGAGGAAAGTCACAGCTTTTTTTCTCACCGAATATTCCGAGTGACGTTGCTATTGGTGTAACACCCTATACCCGGTCCGATCATCGAGCTCGAATACTAGGACACTACAGCACCATCTCACTTTGTATTCATCACAAACCATCACATCATTACGCATGTATGTTTTTTAAAAAAAATTATTAGCATTCACATGAAATGTAGGTCATACATGCTCTTAAGAGGTTGAATTAAGTTAAACATTCATTGATTAATCATAAAATAAATACTAAGCATGCATTAAAACCATTTAGCAAAATTTCCTAAAACTGTTACATAGGTACTGATACTAGAAGAGTGGTATGATAATTCTCTCAAGTGGTATCGATACCACTTGAAAAATCGATAATAAATTAGCTTACTATTTCTCGTATTAAAAACCCAACTTTTGAAAAATATCAGTACCACTAAAAATGTATCAATAATTCCACCCCGAGTATCAATACTCGAGATAAAATATCGATACCAACTAGCAAAACTGACTTCCTACACTTTAAAAATTTCAGAGGTATCGTTTTTAAATTCCAAATATCGATACCTCTATTCCAGACCATAAAAACATAACATATATCATCGCATAGATAATTTCAAATAGGTTCTAAAGATCATGCATCAATTGTCTCATAAAATAAACACCGAAATGTCTCAAATAATAGTCCCAAACACCATATTTAAAGTCCACAAGTTAACAAGAATAATAGACATGCAAATAATCAAGAATCATAGCAAAACTAACATAAAATCTACCACATTTCCTTTTATTACCAAAAACACAAATAACTAAAAGAACACCTACTAACAACAACTAAAACTTTGGCTTGGATCACCTTTAGAGACCATACCGCTCACACTGGCACTACTTATCTGTAATGGTTAAAAAGGAGCGGGTGAGCTTAACAAGCTCAATGAATGCTCAGAACAACCACTACACAAACAAGTCACCATGTATAAACTAAACATACATGTAACATATTCATATCATATTTAACTCTAGTATCATAATTCACACATTTAATCATATTCCCTTTATACCATTACACATTTATCGCTTTAACCACATGATTAGTTAAATATATATCACAACACATATAAACCATATTTAATCACATTCAATCACATTATAAGATAGTTTGACTCCTGAGGTTATGAAATATAAAGTGGACTTTATCATCACTCATCGGATACACAGATCTCTAATGCACCAAAATGACTCATAGAGTCGATCATGTCCCACAAGTGAAACATATAGCTAACACTCTCCAACACACCAAACACACATATCTTGGTGAATAGAGCTTAGCTCACAT
Organism: Gossypium hirsutum; assembly: GCF_007990345.1. NCBI lineage: Eukaryota > Viridiplantae > Streptophyta > Magnoliopsida > Malvales > Malvaceae > Gossypium > Gossypium hirsutum. The sequence continues at coordinate 94,210,220 of NC_053434.1, forward strand.
TCTCTTCTGTCTTTGAAATTGTCCCTAGGCCTCAATACTCCAAAATCACATCATAAAAATGAGTGCTCACAATCCTTATGGCATGCGAACTATATCCAACGGTCTCAGAATATCACAAGGCCAAAATATCCACATTATTATCTTATATTTACTTACTGATTTTTCACACACATTCACTACATATTCACCTTAGTAGCACAATATAATTGATGCGTGATATTTGTAATAGGTTTTAAAGATTTATAAATGAAACGTTCTTGAGACTAACTTATTATCATGATTAAGACAAGTGTACCTATCGAACAGTAGTATAGTTCAGCAAAACCAGATTGTCGAACCCAAAGGAACTATGAGTACTAGTATTTACTTCCTTTTTATTATCTAGCCTAAAATTTAAGAGGTTTGGTTGTCTAAACTAATTACTAACTAAGAATGCACAGAAAGAAAAACTTGGGAAAATACTTTTGGGGAAAATTCAATTGATTAAGACAATACCTAAGGATAAATCCACCTAGACTTCACTTGTTATTTGACTCTAAATCAGACGATTTATTCATTTTGACTTGATCCGTAGAAATCCCTAAGTTATATTATGATCTCTCTCGAGACTAATAACGTCTAACCCTAGGTTGAATAATTGAAATCTCTTTCTAACTAACACCCTAGAATTGCATTAACTCGATCTATGGATTCCCTTATTAGGTTTCACCCTAATCCGGCAAAATCTTGTCACCCTATCTCTAGGTGCATAATTAACTCCGCTTAATTATGACAATTTACTCTTAGACAGCGTCTATTCCTCCTCTGAATAAGAGCTTAACTTGAATCAATATCCTAGAATATCAAAACAAGAATTAAGAACACATAATTAAGAATAAGTCAAATATTTATCATACAATTTAGATAATAATAATAAGATCTATCATAGGTTTCATTCCCGTTAGGTATTTAGGGGTTTAGTTCATACTTATGAAGGAAAATATCTCAAAAGTATAAAGATAACAAAACATAAGAAAACCCAAAACTCCTGAAGGAGCTTGAAGGGAGATCTCCAGTCTTGATGATGAATCCGGCTCTTGAGATGGATCAATCAGCTTCCCTTGAGTAATTCCTTGCTTCTTCCTCTCTGTCCCCCCTTCTCCTCTTCTAGGGTGTATTTATAGGCTTTGGAATGCCTAAGAGCCCTCAAAAGTGGCCTTTTCCGAATAGGACTCTGCTTGGGCTTGATAGGGACACGCCCGTCTGACACGCCCGTATGAGTCGTGTTTCGATTCTGCCAAATTGACACGGTTGTGTGGTCTGCCCATGTGAGGAAGTCCAGGCCGTGTTAATTTTGTATGTTGGCCTATTTTCTCCATTTTGGCCCGTTTCTCATTCCTTTCACTCTCTTATGCTCACCTAAGTATAAAACATGAAATTAAGACATTAAGAGCATCAAATTCACCAAATTTAAGGAAAAATCATCCATAAAATATGCTAAGCATGGGATAAAAATATGTATGAATTACGGTTTATCAAATACCCCACACTTAAGCATTTTCTTGTCCTCAAGCAAAATCCTCAACTCATAATCAAAATAAATTCTTCTTAACTTATAATTCTTATCAATAATATCTAAAACTAATCCATAGGTAATCATACATTGAAAATTCAACTGAAAGAACATCAAAGTTTCAAACATTCCAAGTTGAGCATTTTATCATGAAAACATAGGTGTCTCCTCTTATCTAAGTAATTACCTTTGATTCAAAATATCATAGAGTTTCATATCCTCACTAAAGATTCACTCAAATCACTCGAGGTGTTTAAGGGAAATAAATGAAGCACTCAATAGTTAATAATGAAAAGTCATTACCATAGGCTTGCATGAAAATCAAATTTCCACCACTATAAATTGAGATGAAACATTAATCAAAAGGTCTTTAGAGGGTTGTAACGTGGCTTTGGTTAGAGGGTGTGGTCACAAACTGAAAGAAAGGGTTAGAATCGAGATTGAATTGAAAAGTTGCCTAACTAGAAAAATGATTAGTCATCAATTACGTACAACAGAGCTTTTTCTCAGAATATGGAATTCAACTTCTTTAACTCAGAAGATCACTATTACTAATATGTATACATGTATTATATATATATTTTAAGTACAAGTCAAATTACAAAATAGAATAAAACATAGCCAAACAACTATTCCAACTCAAATCTTGACAAAAACATGGATCAAATTAATTTAGGGGATTTCAACAATAATGAGTTATGGGTTAATATTGAGGGTAAATCAATGAATGAGTTGTTAGTTTCAAAGGGGTTCATTAAGGGTTAATTGTGAAGGTAGACTTTTATAGAGTGAGTGGGTTAAACCTAAGTGCCTTTATCATTTTGATATATCAAATCAAATGGTGTGTCTTGACATGCATAATCAAGCAAGTTCTAGAATAACAATTCAATACTAACGCACTCATAATGAAAGTGAGCATGAAAGAAATAATGGATGCTCTACGGGCTCAAGATCTCACAAAAAATTATGGCTTTTTGATGTTTAAACTTGTGAATTCCAACTCAAAATAATACCTAAACTTGGGGAAACAACCTAAAAGTTTTTAATCTTTCAGAATCAACTTATCATGTTTGATTCTTTAATGTCTTAAAGTGTAAACAATCAATGCATAAATGCCTATGTTTTAATTCAAGATATATCAATAAACACTATAGACTAATTGGAATTCATTCTAATAATTATATGAGAAGATCGCATAAGAATAAAACAAAATTCAAGGATTTTTTCTGATATAAAAGACCCCCCCACACTTAAGATGTACATTGCCCTCAATGTACAAAGGTAGATATATTGAAAAAGATAGATTTATAGTCTTAAGATAGGGAGAGAAGTGAAACTTCCTGAATGATGAATGAATTCCTTAAACTGGAGTTTTGGAGAATAATCGGTGTGAGAGTGGAGGAGGATATTCCGGTTGTGGTAGAGTTTCATTTGTCCATAAGTCCTGCATCAAAAGAATATTATATCTGGTGGTAGCTATGGTCGTGGTCAAGCAGGACATGGCAGTCGTGGAGAAACTTTCCCGGTGGAGTTTTTAGTTCCTATGTAATGATGAGCTTGAGGAGGTTTTTATAATTGTGAAAAAATCAAGAACTTTTTAGGAAGTATAAGGAAGCATAATTACTCGTAATGGAATAACTGAAGTTGATAATTGCAAAATAAAAATTATAAAATCTAATAGAAATAAGCTTAAAGGAAAATAAAAAGTAGTCTTAAAATAGCATAAAAATAAAAACATAAAATAATAAATAAAAGTTTTTAAACATCTTCATCGCTAGATGGTTCGCAAAGTGGGGGTGGTGATGAGATGTGGAAGTGCTAACAAATCTGCTGTAGAGTAGCATCAATGTTATCAAAGCGCTGAAAACACTATTGCTCGAACCGGGTAAGGCACTCAGAGATGTCAGCATATGAAGCCGCCGCATGAACTGGACGAGAAGAAGGTGGTGGCTGAGACGGTGGGTCCTCGTGACGTCGAGGGACATCATCGGTAATATCCTCAGGGTCTCCTTCCTTGGCTAATTGGGCGAGGCGATACTGAGGAGGGTGGGTTCCTCAGTGCTTTTCGATCATCCTCATACTAAGCATGCTCGAGATGCCTTGTGGGGACATCTGGCCAATAAAAGTAAGGGAGGATGATTGGGCTGATGTGTTGAGGAGCCCAAAGTGCCGTACTAGTCGAGTCACGTAGGGGCCAAAGAGATGACCCCCCTCCGATGCCGCTTCGTCTGGTGGCGAATGGCGAGGGCAATAAAGTAGGCGAGGTCGAGTACATGCCCGTTTACCATGCTCCATAGAAAGTAGGCGTCGTGGGTGTTGATGTCATCAGTGCTCTCTCGATGTCCTATCAAAGTGTATGCCAAGATGGCGTGTAGGTACCTCAAGGAGGGAGAGAGAGCCGATGCCTTGAAGCAACTTGGGTCGTAAGTGGCTGAACCGGGGACCAAAGCATACCAGCACTTCAAGGGAGAGTAGTGGATGTGGCGATGGAGAGTGTCGAGGTCATTCTCATCTATTGAACTCCTCTGTGTACAGGCCCAAAGCTATATCGAACTCGGGCACACTCAAATGGTGAACTAAATTGTCGAGACGAAACTGGACCTTTTGAGGATCATCAAAGTTGGTCATGACATCTTGAACATGGAATGTCGAGAAAAGTTCAAGTGTGAGCTCAAGGTACGTCAGCTCAATGATTGCAAAGAAGAGGTCTCATGGATCGGTTCTCAGGAGTGCTCGTACATCGTCAGCCAACTGGACTTGTTCAAGTGCTGTCCAGTCAATGCAGTGGCCCACACCTAAAGTTCGGGCCCGTAGGATTTGGAATAGTTCCTCCTAATTGTTGGGTGGAAATTGGAGGTATGGGTGGTGAATTTTCGCGATAGGGCCCGAGGAAGACGCCCCTTTCCACTTTTTCTAAGCGAAAACGACAATTTTCTTGCCATGTGAGCTTGACATGGTATACCTGCAAGAAGAACAAAGAATATAACATAACTAACTAACTCAAGAAGTAATCATGAATACAGTTAAACTAGCCAGTCCAACCAACAATACTCAGCAGTTTAATCTAAATGATAGAAGTTTATATAGCAATTGACATAATAAAAGTATGATTATTTCCAACATAAAATGACTGAACTAGACTCTTATGGGAACACACGAAAAGAATGAATGTATCAGAAAGCATTGACTAAAATGGCAAAGAATAAACATATAAGCATGACTATAGTGAGAACTATGAATATAAATAAAAAATCTGCCAAATAAAACCATAAGCATCATAAAATTAGTAAAAGGGATGAAGAAAATAGAGAGAAAATAGTAAACAAACACTAAAAAGATGAGAATGGGTGTCGAAAATGGAGTTGAAGGCGGTGCACGGACGTTGTAGGGAGGCCGTGTGGACTTGCAACGGCTAGGGTTAGGGATTTTAGGTGAAAAAGATGATGAATAGTGAAGGGTATTTATAGATTTTGGGGCACATGGCCAGGGGACACACCCGTGTTGCCCGTGTGATTTGCGAATTTTGAATTTGGGCGCATCTGACATTTGAACCACGCCAGTGTTCCTTGGGCATGTAGGTGCACATGACCATGTTGCACGGCCGTGTCTGTCTTCGTTTGCTTCTACCACGCCTGTGTATGTAGGCCCACGCCTGTGTTAATCTGACAGGTTCGACCACGGGTTCTAGACACGGGCGTGACAAATGCCCGTGCTATTTTCTCAAGTTCAACCATGGTTCTTTGACACGGGCGTGTCGCACGTCCATGTTGCTTTGGCAGATTCGCCCATGGTCCTAACGCACGGCCTTGGCGACTTATCGCATCCCTTGTTGGGAAAAATTTCACCCTGTTTTCACATGGCCTAAGGCACGCCCGTCTGCCTGGCCATGTGTGCTTTAGAAAGCCTGCGTTCCATGAGTTGGTTAGTATGTTAGATGTTAAAACTAAAATTTAAAGAAATTAATATTGTTAGTGCTCAGGTTGCCTCTTGAGAAGTGCTTATTTATAGTCTAAGCTCGACTTACCTTTCTGGTGAATGGTCATGGTGGTTCGAAGAGTTTATACTCCTCATTCCTGCTATGAATCCTATTAAAATAAGGTTTTAGGTGGGTATTGTTTACCTTAAAGGTTCCGAATTTGGGATGACTTACCTCGACTCTACCAAATGGGAAAATGCTAAGTACCATAAGAGGAATTTCTTCATTCGGTTTGGCAGTGTGAATGTTAGGATCTGCGGTATCTAATGAAACTTTATCTCCAACCTTAAGTTGATTTGGTGAGGCATTGAGCTCATTCTGGTGTAGTTTTGGTTTATCATGTTTTCTCAGTTTAAATGTCAGCCATTCATCTGACTCCTCGATTCGTAACCTTTTTTTTTCATGGGTAGATTCTTTGTTATGGATTGCACATTGCTCATGTGTGTCCTTCGAACTTTTTTCCTACGAAATAGGTTACATTGTATGATCAGTCTTAGTAGAACAATTTGTACAATCGCCTTCAATTTTTGATGTGTTGTTCGGGTTGCGAGCTTGAAGGGTGATTGTTTCGTTTCTACACGAAGTGTGAGTTCACCTGTGCCAACGTCAATAATTGTTCTAGCAGTTGCTAAAAAGGGCCTTCCTAAAATTAAAGGAACGTTACTATCCTCTTCTATGTATAAAACAACAAAATCAACTGGGAATATAAATTTGTCAATTTTAACGAGTACGTCTTCAATAATACCCCTAGGAAATCAAACAGTTTTATCTGCTAATTGAATGCTCATCCTAGTTTGTTTGGGTTTCCTTAGACCTAGTTGCTTAAACAATTTGTAAGGCATAACATTGATACTAGCCCCTAGATCAACCAACGCATTATTAACATCTAAACTACCAATTAAACAGGGAATCGTAAAACTCCCTCGATCTTTTAGTTTGTTGGGTAGCTTATTCTGAAGAATGGCTGAGGAAACTACGTTCAACTCCACATGCGACCTTTCATCTAACTTTCGTTTATTTGCTAGAAGCTCCTTTAAAAATTTGACTGCTTTTGGCATTTGCGAAAGTGCTTCAATAAACAGTAAGTTAATTTATAGTTTCTTTAAAAGTTTATGGAATTTACCAAATTTCTCATCTGAGCGGTCTTTCCTTGTCTCATTGGGGTATGGCACACGAGGTTTATAGTCTGGACTTACCGATTTTTATTCGTTTTGGCCTACCTCATTCTTACCTTCGCTTACCACCGGTTCTGGCCCTGGTTTTGCCACTAGCCCTTCCTCATCTTGAATGGAAATTGCATTGAGTTGCTCCCTTGGGTTAAATTTAGTGTTGTTTGGCAGGCTACCTTGTGGTCGTTTGGAAATCAACTTGGCAAGCTGTCCAATCTGAGTTTCGAGCCCCTGGATTAATGCTTGTTGATTTTTGAGTGCCGTCTCAGTATTCTGAAAATGAGTTTCTGACACAGAGATGAATTTGGTTAGTGTCTCCTCAAGGTTCAGTTTCTTTTCTTCCTAGTAAGGTGGTTGTTGAAAACCCGGAGGATGTTGTGGCCTTTGATTTCCTTGACCGCCCCATGAGAAATTGGGATGGTTCCTCCAACCTGCATTATAAGTATTACTATATGGGTTATTTTGGGATCTAGAGTTATTGTTACCCATATATTAGACTTGTTCCTCCTCGATGCTAGGGTTGAAGGGTTGATATTCTGTGCATGCTCCTCCTCCATTCGAATCACACATCATCACTGGATGTACCTGAGTAGAATCACACAAACCGTCAATCTTTTTTATTTGAGAGTTCTACTTTGTTAGATAGCATAGTAACTGCGTCGAGGTTGAAAACACCGGCTGCTTCCATTGGCTTTGTTCTCATAAGTTGCCACTGATAGTTATTCAGTGACATCTCCTCAATAAATTAGTAAGCCGCCTCAGGTGTCTTATCATTAATAGTTCCTCCAGCGGCTGCATCAATCATCTGCCGAGTAGAAGGATTCAGGCCATTATGGAACGTTTGAACCTGTAGCCAAAGCGGCAACCCATGGTGAGGGCACCTTCTCAAAAGGTCCTTGTATCTCTCCCATGCATCGTAGAGTGTTTCTAAATCCATCTGCACAAAAGAAGAAATATCATTACGTAATTTGGCTGTTTTGGCTGGTGGAATATATTTTAATAAAATTTTTTTGGTCATTTGTTCCCAAGTAATGATTGACCCTCGTGGTAACGAGTTCAACCATTGTTTAGCCTTATTCCTTAATGAAAAGGGAAACAATCGAAGGCGAATGGCGTCATCAAAATAGCCATTAATTTTAAAGGCATCACAAAATTCTAGGAAATTTGCCAAGTGAGCGTTGGGATCCTCGTCCTGCAAACCATTAAACTGAACAAATTGTTGTATCATTTGAATTATGTTAGGTTTCAGTTCAAAATTATTTGCAGCAATAGCAGGTCTAACTATACTTGACTTAGTTCTCATTAAATTAGGCTTAGCATAATTATACATAGTGCGCGGGGCAGGATTCTAATTAACAGCAATCGTAGGAGGTAGCAGATTTTCTTGGTTTTCAACCATCTTCTCGGTTGTGGTTGAAGTATCGTCCTCTTGCTTGTCCTCTGTGTATCTTAGGCTTCACCTTATTTCTCTCCGGTTTTTGCGAAGTGTGCGGTCGATTTCACCGTAAAAAAGTAGTTGTGCTGACGGGTTTCTTCTGGTCATAAACTAGAAAATCCTGTCAGAAGAAAATAAATGAAGAATTAGAAAAGAAAAATTTTAAATTGCAATAAAAGTAAAATGGCTAAAGTAATAAAAATCGAGTGTTCCTAATATCTTAGTTCCCCGGTAACAGCGCCAAAAACTTGATGCGTGATATTCGTAATAGGTTTTAAACATTTATAAATGAAACATTCTTGAGACTAACTTATTATCATGATTAAGGCAAGTGTACCTATCGAACAGTAGTATAGTTCAGGATTGTCGAACCCAAAGGAACTACGAGTACTAGTATTTAGTTCCTTTTTATTATCTAGCCTAAAATTTAAGAGGTTTGGTTGTTTAAACTAATTACTAACCAAGAATGCACATAAAGAAAAACTTGGGAAAATACTTTTGGGGAAAATCCGATTGATTGAGACAATACCTAAGGATAAATCCACCTAGACTTCACTTGTTATTTGACTCTGAATCAGACGATTTATTCATTTGACTTGATCCGTAGAAATCCCTAAGTTATATTATGATCTCTCTCGAGACTAATAACGTCTAACCCTAGGTTGAATAATTAAAATCTCTTTCTAATTAACACCCTAGAATTGCATTAACTCGATCTATGGATTCCCTTATTAGGTTTCACCCTAATCCGGCAAAATCTTGTCATCCTATCTCTAGGCGCGCAATAACTTCTCTTAGTTATGATAAATTTACTCTTAGAAAGGGTTTATTCCTCCTCTGAATAAGAGCTTAACTTGAATCAATATCCTGAAATATCAAAACAAGAATTAAGAACACATAATTAAGAACAAGTCAAATATTTATCATACAATTTAGATAATAATAACAAGATCTGTCATAGGTTTCATTCCCCTTAGGTATTTAGGGGTTTAGTTCATACTTATGAAGGAAAACATCTCAAAAGTATAAGGATAACAAAACATAAGAAAACCCAAAACTTCTAAAGGAGCTTGAAGGGAGATATCCAGTCTTGATGATGAATCCGACTCTTGAGATAGATCAATTGACTTCCCTTGAGTAATTCCTTGCTTCCTCCTCTCCGTCCCCCCTCTTCTCCTTTTCTAGGGTGTATTTATAGGCTTTGGAATGCCTAAGAGCCCTCAAAAGTGGCCTTTTTCGAATAGAACTCTGCTTGGGCTTGGCAGGGACACTCCCGTGTGACACGCCCGTGTGAGTCGTGTTTTGATTCTGCCAAATTGACACGGTCATGTGGTCTGCCCGTGTGCGGAAGTCCAGGCCGTGTTGATTTCGTATGTTGGCCCATTTTCTCTGTTTTTGGCCCGTTTCTCGTTCCTTTCACTCTCTTATGCTCACCTAAGTATAAAACATGAAATTAAGGCATTAGGAGCATCGAATTCACCAAATTTAAGGAAAAATCATCCATAAAATGTGCTAAGCATGGGATAGAAATATGTATGAATTACAGTTTATCAATAATCACTGCCACATAGCATGAGTTGTAACATCCCAAACTCGACTTAAACGTTATGGTCGAATCTAGGAATGTTACGAAGAAAAGTTATAAACCCGACCTTATCATTTTGAAAATCATTGTAAACCGTTGTTACTTAGTAAGCCTGATTTGTTTGGGAAACATTTTGATATACTTATTTAATTTAAAACCATTGTTCATTTACATCTTCCAATTAAATCGGATATTTTACAGCGAAGTTTCTTAAAACGCTACATTTTGGTAATTCAAATTGTTTCCTTGAATGCTGTTATTTTTTTAAGAAAAATTATCGTTTTCATAAAAACTGTGCTATCAACCTTTGTGCTAGAAAAATAAGATAAAAACCCAAAACCAAAACAGTCCCAAAAGTCCAGAGAGTCCAAATTATACAAAACCGAGCTTTCGTCACATCAACTCACCTAAGTCTGGAGGACTACCTGAAAGTAACAGACAAACAGAAAGTAAGTTTTAAAACCTAGTGTGTAACTTAGTAGAAACCTAAATTCAGATTCTATCATATAGTAGAATAGATAGAGACATAAATCTTTTTCAGAATTAGATTTATAACAGAATTGTATAGATATAGATATACATAGTTCTACCCCCATCCTCTACACACTAACTCTGACCATCCCAACACACCATGTGGGGTATAAAACACCTATTCAGCCCTACACACCACATAGTGTCCATACGACACTTTTTAGAAAAATCGCAGCAGTGCTGCTAGTATAATGGGGAGACATCGTCTCATACAAAATTTTTCCTCCACATAACACATATCCCTCCCAATAACTAAATACAGACAGTATTAATAGATACCAGAAAAAACATATCATGCATGCTCATATAGCAGCTATTACACATGCTTATACATAACAGAACGAATCATACTACTGTATTACATAATACTCATATAGATGTTATTTAAGTCAATTTCAATCTAACAAGGTGATAGATTTCTACTTTAAGGCTTATACAACACATACCGACCCTACGGAAGGCCCACAGTCGATCAGGACTGTAACACCCCTCGTCCGTATCCCTCACCGGAATAGGGTTCGAGGTGTTACTCGACTTAAACTCAGTCAATCACACAAAAACCGTGCTGAAAAATTTCAATCAATTTAAAACTTTTCTTTTCACATGCAATCTATCCCCGATACATGCCATAGACTCGAAATACTAGGATTTACTTACACCGATAACATGAGCTCGACAGTGTGATAATATCCCCGGCGAACTCCAACCCGAGTAGGTAACTGAAGTCAACAATCTATAAAACAGAGAAATGTAACAACGGAGTAAGCTTTCATAAGCTTAGTAAGTCTTAAGCAATGCAAACAAATAAACGCAATTATGCTTCGATTATTTAATTTCTTAAGAGGCCAAATTCTAGGGATATTGCCATCTGGCCGAATATACACAAGCACATAATGTGTGTTTAGCATTCTTATCACACTTAATCTGAATTCATATAACATATTTTTATCAAATACCCTCACATACTTTCACACCCTGACTAGGTGTATCATGATCATAGGTATAGTTTTAACATTTATTCACGTACGTATCACATTACTCCCTTACGATTCACTTCAAATCAAACTCACATATGAGTACATACTGCGTACCTGGCCCACTTTACATATTAAATGTATTCATTTGACAATCTAGCACGAGGTACCTTAGTCATAGGCTTTTCTCAAATCACCGGCATTTCGCCTGCTAGGCTCAAGGCCCGATATCATTTCACCGGCTTTATAGCCTGCTAGGCTCGAAAGCCCGAATAGTATCTTACCGACATTATAGTCTGCTAAGCTCAAAGGCCTGAATAATCAAATCAACAAGTTCCATATAACATATTCATATCAATTGAGTACTAACATCATTCGAACGTATATATAATTATACATCTCAAACACTTTTCTTTCATCTCATTTTCACACTTAACATTTGATAGCTTATGCATAACATTTCACTCACATTCATTTCAAACTTATCATTCGATTATAAAAGCACATTGCATATTTACCAACATGTTATACTTGCCATTAGGCCATATAAGCATGATACAATACACTATCATTTCATCTTTAACATTCGGCTAAATCCTTATCTTACAAGGAACACCGAATTCACATAACATATCATTTCACTGGCATTACGCCTGCTAGGCACGAAGGCCCGAATACACATCACCGGCGCGAAGCCTGCTAGGCACGAAGGCCCGAATACACATCACCGGCACAAAGCCTGCTAGGCACAAAGGCCTGAATATAATACCAGCACTAGGCCTGCGGGATTTATCCCGGATATAATACCAGCACGAAGCCTGCAGAATTTAACCCGGATATTTTACCAGCACGAAGCCTGCGGATCTTTAAGCTCGGATATAATACCAGCACGAAGCCTGTGGGATTTAACCCGGATATACATCGTATATCATGCCTATTTAATCATATTTTAACACCTCTCATTCAACATATCACATTAGTAGTCATTTGCTACATTCGGATATAAGCTCCTTATGAACACCATCATTTACATTTCGGTTCAAAAGTCATACATAAATATCACATATCCATTTCACCATTCAAACTTAACCCATAGTGACCATTCGACTCTAAGTCATATACATAAATTATTTATCGCACAACTTAATTCAGGTAGAACCAAAAGGTCACAATTCATCTAATATGTACATATTGCTCACTGATTCGTACATAACCTTTCAAATTAGCAATTATAAGATGGTTCCGCACATAGCTCATCCTTATCGATAATTTACGATGGTTTTACCCTTACTCACATATAGGCATTTTTACCTATGCTTCTCAATTCACATTTGTGATTCAATTCCAATCTATTTAACATGCATAAGTACATGTCGCATACCTGACCTACTTAATGTATTTGAACGAATTCGATTGTCGATTTAACACAATGTCTCATAGTTGAACATAAGCATGAAACCATTTCTTATACGTTCGATTCACATCAATCGTCAAATTCATTTAATTTACATGTACTTAATTAGGTTGTTCGTACCTGAATAATTTACTATACGGAACGAATCCACATATCGTATTAGCCCATAGTCTTATAGCACCACACTTTTAATAGTTTATCGGCAATTTGCCTGCTAGGTAATAACCTGATTTCATCACCGGCCATAAGCCTACTAGACCTTTAAGTCCGATGTCATTTCACTGGCATTATGTCTGTTAGGTTTGAAACCTGAATATATATTATAATGCATAACTTATATCATCGATCACTAACAGTTACCTCATCGAAGTTCACATTTAATCACTTTAGTACGAAGCCACCTTCTGCTACCACAACGGACTAAATATAATAATTGTATACACATCATGGTTTCCTTTAGATATTCAATAATCACAATCATGATATCCCCACCAGCACATATACGGCATAGTTTATTCATTGTAACACTCATTTAGTGCATCAAATTTCCAAATCCAATTAAACTTAGGCATAATAGCCATAATCGGCTTATAGCCTTAAATCATTACATATTTGGCACATTAACTAAATAAAATTTACATTCCCTTTACCATATTAATTTAACTCTTAGGCATATAAAAAGGAATCAAGCTTAAACACTTAAGAACTTACCTTGAATGTTGCCGAACGATTACAACGGCTATTCGATTACTTTCTCTTTTCCCCTTATCCGAATTTGGCCCTCTATGCTCTTGAGCTTAAATTCAACAATTTTAAACTTAGTCATTATTCGACTATTCAAGTATCACTTTCAGAATATATAATATATATATATTCGAATTTCACACATACAGATCATAGTAAGCTTATAAGAAATCAATAAGCAACTCATTAACAAATTTTTGTCAATGTTTACCACATAATCATAATTTCACTGCAAGCTGTCTTCCTGAGCAAGAGTCACTAAATCATTTATAATTGGAGCTACGAAACTCCAAATCAATTTCCATTAATTTTCCCTGAAAATAGACTCATATATCTTCTATCCATAAAATTTTCAGAATTTTTAGTTTGTCCAATCAATACCAGATTTTTCTTAAAGTTTCCCTTGTTTCATTGTTTGACTAATCTGACCACTCTTCACTACGAATCAAATTTCTCATTGTACAGAATTCAAAATATGTTCTCGTTTATTTCATTTGAAACTATACTCATTAAAGAGTCTAATAATATAAATTTAACCTTATGAAAATTTTTGTACAATTTATAATGATTTTATAAAAACAGAACAGAGGATCTAGAAGTCATTCTGACCCTGTCACACATCACTTCAAATATCTCATTATCGGCAATTCCTTTGCTTACACGATTTCTTTTATAATAAACTAGACTCGTTAAGCTTTAATTCCATAATTTATTCAGCTTCTAACTCATCTCCCACAATTTATGGTGATTTTCCAAAGTCACGTTACTGCTGCTGTCCCAAGTAGATTTATTACCAAATCACTCCTTCACACAAACCTTGCTTGCATGTTATTTAAACATGTATATCACCAATCAATCATCACATATCTATGATTTTACTTAAGCATAATCTCCATTTCATCATTTTGAATTTATGATCAAATGCTCACAACACAACCAAAAATCAAAATATGCTTCATGAGTTAAGGTAGAATCAAGAAGAACCCATGAACATCAAAATAGAAGCAAAGTACCATGAACTTACCTTGGATTTTTCTTCCCCAAGTGACCGAATATTCAAGAGATCTCCCCCCTCTTGCTCTTCTATTTTCGGCTATGAAGAACCAAGAATGAACAAAACTTTGTTTTTTCCATCCTTTTTTGTTATTCTTATTCCCCAACATTTTATGACACATAAATGATATATTAATTTGTGCCATAACTAAGCCATAACTTCAATAAAAAATTTTACACAAAAGCTTATCATGCCCACCATCCATTATAGCTATTACAATGCTAAAATGCATATTTTATCTAATACCCATCACCTTGGCCGGCCACTACATGTAAAAATGGGGGGTTTGACATGCAAATCCTCCTATTTTGCACTACAAATTATTTGGCCACTACAATTTAGCCTATAGTATTTTCAGAAATTTTCACATAGGTCCTATTTCATAATTTTGCTCTCAAATGACAAAATCAAAGCATGAAATTTTCACACATGCACTTTCACATATAATAAACATAGAATATAACATTTAGTTATTTTTGTGACTCGGTTTTGTGATCCCGAAACCACTTTCTGACTAGGGCTAAATTAGGGCTGTCACAAGGACAACATGCACGACCTTAGGGGAAATTTTTGAAATTTGGGCCCACACCAAAAATGGCCTAGCCCGTGTGGCCCACACGACTTGTCACACGGCCATGTGCCACACAAGGCCTACTACACGGCTAGCCATATGGTCGTGTGGTGTTAACAAGCCTCAATTTCAGCTTTTGTCAATCGTTGTTTTTTGAGTTTCTCGTTACACACATTGTATTTTCAGAAAATGATCTCAAACACGAACAATCCCACACCTAAAACAACAATTAATACCACTAATTTCAGTAATAATTCTAGAAATTTAACAAATAATCAAACATATTTGAACTACAATAGCCCTACAAAACCACATCCTCGCACTTATCATTGAACGAACCGCTACCATACCAATCCTAAGGTGCTAGAAGAACAACCAACTTCTCTCGATCCCCACCTAACAATGTGCAAATGATTAGGTTAAATGACTCATGCCCCGATTTCATTACAAGATCACAAGACTCCAACTGAATGAAAATAAGAACCTAAATTTCTGAAACATCATGTAACACCCCAAACCCGGCCCAAACGTTATGGCTGAATCCGACGTGTCACTTTGAAGTTTTTAAGAAAACTCAAGCCTCCTCCAATGCCTTTTCAAATGTTTTAAAAGATAGTCTTTGCTAAAGTGAATGGAAGCTGTACACCAGGTAGGTATCCGAGACAGAGGAGGTGAGCCATGAAGGCTGCTTAAGAACCAAGCTCTTTAATGGATCCAATCCTAGACTTGCCCACAACCATTGCCACACTTTGATAATCAAGTTGAAATTCATTTGAGTAGTTATTTTTGATAAACCGATTAATTGTATCGCTGCGTTATTTTGAAAACGAGTATCATTTTGACAACGCGCCCTAAGTCTAGCCCATTTTGAATTATTATCAGAAAAGTTTAGAGTTATTAAAATAAATAAAATAATCCCAGAAAAAAATAGTTAAAATGGCCTTATTACAACCTAAAAACAAATAATATTAACAGCTAAGGTAAAACTTAAAAAGAAACTGATTACTTATTGCAAAGTTCAAAAACGATCACCATGGCCACTCTGAATCCCCTCCGGCTCCAAGTCTCCACTTCAAGGCTCACCTGCAAGATTAAGGAAGGGGGTGAGTTTGGAAACTCAGTGTGCAACAAGCCCCTTTCAGAGCCCAAACCAATATCAGCATACTGGGCCTAAGCCCAAATTCAGTCTCAACATATACTGGACCGAAGCCTTTCGTTTAACAGTTACTGGGCCGAAGCCTTTTCATAAATCATATCACTGGGCTGAAGCCTTTACTGTAAACGATATGGCCCATAGGCCCATTTGAATATCACATGCAATATTAATGGATGTATGCAAGCCCGTTTGGGGAGACTACTCAACCCACCATTCTCTACTCTCCACCCGTACCAACCAAGCTCTCCATGTGGGGAATAACTCGACCCACCCAACCAAACTTTCCACTGGCAGCATAGCTGCTTTATCATATAACTAGAGGCCTAGCCTCTTTTAATAACTGGGGCAAAGCCCTTTTTGCACTTCCTCCATTTATAACAAACCCAACCCATGCATATATGAATATATCATGGCATATCATGTGCATATTATGGCATATCATGTACAAAAACAGTATCACATGCATCTTAATTATAACATAACCCTAGGGGTATAATGGTCATTTTCACCTAGGGGCAAATGGTCATTTTCACATTATAAGGGTAATTTCATTATTTTAGCAATTATTAGGGTTTTCCATGCTCATTATCAATTATCAACAATTTCAAGTGTTTAAACAGCGATTCTAGCTCATTCTAGCAAAACTGAGTTATTGGGCCAAAAACCTCTAATAGGCCCTACATAGCCGATTTAGTCATCTAGGCCCATTTAGCCTATATTCCATAATGGTATTAACTGTCTTAATGTGTAATTTATCTGGATTCCATTTTCTACCAAACTTACACAAATGGGCCGGAAAGCCCATTGGGCCCGATTTCAGCCCCTCGAGGCCCAACTTATCGTGATGCAGAAAATCAGGCCCTTACCTGTTCCAACAATCCCGATCATCAAACTTAGTGTATCTAACTAACCTATGAGCATTCGCATTCTCACGAGTCCTCGAAATGCCAAAATTTTTGGCATTTTGACTTTTCGGCATATATCGAGTTAAGCTACGAAAGAGGGTTCATTACACACCTGTTTTGTGACGTTCACTAACGAAGTCTCCCACGCCAACCTACAATTAACCATCACCATACTTAGTGTAAAAATCATGCTTATCAAACCCAAAATCCACCTTACCATATTCGGCTAAAGAACCCCTAATAGCCATAGACCCCTTACCTTCACAGGGTCCGATGCTTCGATCCAAGTTATCCAAATCGATATCCCAAGCCTTGCTGCCCCTCCAAAGTTATCTATTCAACTATAAAAACCATAAAAATCAAATGAAAAAGCCCAATAAGGCCTATATCTCAAATCGACAACCTCTCTAAACTATAGGGGGTTTCGACTTTTGTCAACAGTTATACTACTAAATTGATTTAGAGTACGAATACTTACCACGGTCTTCCTTTTTGTACCATTTAGAGTTTAGCAGATGAAGGAATTGGCCACTAAAAAGTGAAGAGAAAAGAAGGTTGCTGGTCTAAAATGGAATTGGCACAACCAAGCTTCACAGGTTTCGGCTTTTGTGGCTTTTCGGCAAAAGTGAAGATAAGAAAGGGAGTAGTAGATGGAAAGAAAATGAGTAGTAGACTAGTTTTGGATAAGAAAAGAAAGAAAGATGAATGGAAAAAGTGGTAATTTCGACTAGAGAAGAAAAAGGAAGAAAAAGAATCACTCTCTGATGTTTAATCAAAGGAAACGGCACAACCTAAGTCCCTAATGCTGAAATACCCACCCTAGAACCCCTAAGCCGACTTCTCCTCCCAAATTCCCAATATTTGGCCAACTCTAAACCACCCTTCAAATCCCTAAAATCTCTCCCCTTATCACTCCTTAATTCAAGCATTCAACTGATTCAAACTCTCCCCAACAGAGTTCCATTCGGCTTCAAATTTCTGCATGCTCAAGGCATAAAAATAACATCACATTTGCCATCATAGCGAATCGAACCTTGGCCTTCCCCCAACCACTTACACGCCACCTTTTTAGCTCCCTAGTGGTGTCAATTAGCCACTTTGCTAGGGGCTCTCTTGTGTTACATTTTACTCACATCCTTTAATAAGGCCACCTATCCAAAGCCCCTAACTCCTTAAGTCCAAAATTCAATAATTCCACCGGGTTTTAGCCATCACATGGGCCTTCCATAAGCCCATTTACATACTCCAATTATGAATTCCACAACTAAAACCATTTTTTACAAAATTTACCAAAATCTCGAGAATCACAAAAATACTAAAAAAAAATAAGGGTGTTACAACTCTACCCTCCTTAAAGAAATTTCGGCCTCAAAATTTTACCTGATCCAAACAGTTGAGGGTACTGTTGATGCATCACCTCCTCTGTCTCCCAAGTAGCTTCTTCTTTGCCATGGTTTCTCCAAAGTACCTTCACCAATGGGACTGACTTCCTTCTCAGCACCTTGACGTCGCGATCAAGTATCTGTACAGGTTCTTCTTCGAAGGTTAAATATGACTGTACCTCAATTTCTACAACTGGCACGATATGAGTAGGGTCAGAATGATATCCCCTTAGCATGGACACATGAAAGACGTTGTGAATATGATCCAGTTCTGAAGGTAACTCTAGTTGATAAGCCACTGGCCCTATCCGCTTAAGGATTCGATATGGCCTAATGAACCGTGGACTCAATTTGCCCTTCTTACCAAACCTCAAAATCTTCTTCCACAGTGAAACCTTCAAAAAGACCATGTCCCTTACAGCATACTCAATATCCTTACGCTTCAGGTCAGCATAAGACTTTTGTCGATCCGCCGCCTCCTTTAACCGATTCCTGATCACCTTAACTTTGTCTTCAGTATCCGCTACTAACTGTAGTCCAAGTACTTGCCTTTCCCCCAACTCTGCCCAACAAGTAGGCGAACGACACCTTCGCCCATACAGTGCCTCGTAAGGAGCCATCTGAATACTTGCTTGGTAACTTTTGTTATACGCGAACTCCGCCAATGGCAAATAGTCCTCCCAACTGCCCTTAAATTCAATAACACAACCTCTCAACATGTCTTCTAGAATCTGAATGATCCTCTCTAACTGCTCATCCGACTGAGGGTGAAAAGCTGTACTAAAATCCAATCGCGTTCCCAACGCCTCATGCAACTTCTGCCAAAACCGAGATGTAAACCTTGGGTCTCGGTCAGAAATTATCGATATTGGCACCCATGCAACTGCACTATCTCCGCCACATACAACTTGGCCAACCTCTGAAGTGAGTAATCAACTCGGACAGGTATGAAATGGGCAGATTTTGTCAACCTATCCACAATCACCCAAACTGAGTCCTTCTTGGAAGGTGTCAATGGCAGACCACTCACAAAATCCAAGGTTACCTTTTCCCATTTCCAAAGTGGTATCTTCACTGGTTGTAACAATCCTAAAGGTAGTTGATGCTCGGCCTTCACTTGCTGACACGTCAAACATTTCCCCACAAATTCGGTCACTTCTTGCTTAAGCCCAGGTCACCAATATAGCTCTCGCAAGTCTCGATACATCTTACTCCCTCCTGGATACATAGCACAAGGTCCACCATGAGCCTCTTTTAGGATCATCAACCTCAAATCAGAGTCCTTCGGCATACAAATTCTTCCTCGAAAACAAAGAACCCCATCACCATTTAATCCAAAGTCTGGATTCTCCCCCTTCTTAGCTTGCTAAAATCGAGAAACCAACAACTCATCCACCAACTGCTGCTTCTTAATCTACTCCACCCAAGTCGGCCTCACTTGTAATTCTGCCAATAAGCTTCCATCGTCAAACAAGCTTAAAGGAGCAAACATTGCCCTCAATTCCGCCACAGTCCTTCGACTTAACACATTAGCCACGACATTTGCCTTACAGGATGGTACTCAATCGATCAGTCGTAGTCCTTTAACAACTCTATCCACCTTCGTTGTCTAAGATTCAACTCCTTTTGAGTCAGCAAATACTTAAAACTCTTATGATCCGTATAGATAATGCATCTTTCCCCATACAAGTAGTGCCTCCATATCTTAAGCGCAAAGATCACCGCTGCCAACTCCAAGTCATGAGTAGGATAGTTTACCTCATGAGACTTAAGCTGTCGTGAAGCATAAGCAACCACTCTACCCTCTTGCATCAACACGCAGCCCAAACCTACATGTGACGTGTCACTGTACATAGTGAAATCCTTACCAGACTCTGGCTGAATCAACACTGGTGCTTCAGTCAGAACCTTGTTTAACTTCTCAAAGGCCTCTTGCTGCCTACTGGTCTAAACAAACGGTGCTCCCTTCCTTATAAGTTTCGTTAACGGCGCCGCCAACACAGAAAATCCTTCCACAAATCTTCGATAATAACCTGCCAACCCCAGAAAACTTCGAATTTCTGTTAATAACCTCGGTGACTTCCACTCCAGAATCGCCTCAATCTTCTGAGGGTCTACCTTGATCCCCTCAACAGACACAACATTCCCCAAGAAAGTTACTTCATTCAACCAAAACTCGCACTTACTGAACTTTGCATAGAGTTGTTTTTCCCTCAGCACTTGCAGCACAATACGAAGATGCTCATCATGCTTCTCTTCAGTTTTTGAGTACACTAAGATATCATCGATAAAAACGACTACGAACTGATCCAAGTATGGCTGAAATACCTGATTCATCAAATCCATGAATGCTACTGGCGCATTAGTCAAACCAAAGGGCATAACCAGAAACTCGTAATGACCATATCTAGTTCTAAATGCCGTGTTATGAATATGCACTTCTCTGACCATCAACTGATGATATCCTGACCGAAGGTCGATCTTAGAAAATACTGAGGCTCCTCTCAGTTGGTCGAACAGATCGTCAATTCTTGGCAAAGGATACTTGTTCTTGATTGTCAGTTTGTTCAACTGCCGATAGTCAATACACATCCGAATGGTCACATCTTTCTTCTTTACGAACAACACTGGTGCTCCCCACGGAGAAACACTTGGTCTTATAGACCCTCTATCCAATAATTCTTGAATTTGAGCTTTCAGTTCCACCAACTCCTTTGGTGCCATCCGATAAGGCGCAATGGACACTGGAGCTGTTCCAGGTAACAAGTCGATTTTGAACTCGACTTCTCTGTTTAGAGGTAGTCTAGGAAGTTCCTCCGGAAATACATCTTGGAATTCTTTGATGGTCCTAACTAACTCCACAGTTATCCCCTCAGGTTCAGCTTGACTCACAAATGCTAAAAACGCCTCACAACCTTTCCGAATCAACTTATCAGCCTTTAAAGCCGAGACAACATTGGACAAATAGTTCCTTCGCTCCCCTATGACCATTATCTTCTCATCCTTGGCAGTTCTTAGCACCATTCTCTTAATAGCATAATCCAACGTCGCCCTATGCTTAGTTAGCCAGTCCATTCCTAAAATAAGATCAAAATCCCCAAATGCCAGCTCCATCAAATCTCCTACAAATATCCTATCTTGTGTCTCTAAAGGCACCTCCCTAAATAGTTTATCTACCTTAACCGAGTGTCCTAAAGGACTTATCACCGATACCCCACTCACAGTCTCCTCAGGAAGCACACCCAATGCCCCAGATACATCACAAGCAACATACGTGTGAGTGGAACCCACATCAATCAAAGTAGTGTAAGGCTTGCTATGAATGAGGAACGTACCGGTTATAACATTAGGAGCGTCACCCTCTTCACGATGCCGTGCAGCATAAACCAACGTCGACTGTCGAGCTTCAACATGTCTAGCACCCCTGCCAGGTGCCCCGCGTCCTCGTCCATTACTATTGCCACCTCTACCTTGCCCACGGCCTCTCAGTGGTGGTGGTCCTTCTCGCTGTGGTTGGACACCTCTTTGCTCCGCAGCTTGATCTTGGGCTGCTCTCTGAGGACACTCTCTGAACTTATGTTCCTTTGACCCACATCGAAAACATGCTCTAGTTTGTTTCCAGCACTCCCTCATATGTACTCTGCCACAGTCCCTGCAAGCCTGCGGTCTAAAGGTATTCACTAGAACTGCTCGAACCGGTTCCTCCATTCTAGCTCTTTTAACATTTCTATTTGCAACACTTGAGGGTCCGGAATCCTTCCTGAATCTGGGTCGATCCCTCTCACGATTCTGCCATTCAGTTCGTTTTACTTCCTCGGCTATCTTAGCCTTTTCTACCAACACAGTGAAATCACGCTCCCTCTGCGGAGCTATTAGCACCCTAAGTTCATCGCGGAGGCCATCCTCGAATCGAACACTGCGCTCATATTCGGTCACAACTATCCCGCTAGCATATCAACTCAGCCTCAAGAATTTCGCCTCATACTCCGCAACAGTCTTACTACCCTGAGCCAGATTCAAGAATTCATTTCGACGAGCATCCACATAACTAGCTCCAACATACCTCCCCTTAAAAGCAGTCTTGAACAGTTCCCAGGTTACTCATTCGATCGGGGTACTCTCTCTTACCGTGATCCACCACCGGTATGCCTCATCTCGTAGCAATGACACGCCCCCTTCGGCTTTTGCTCCACAGAGCAATCTAGGTCATCCATAATCTGCTCTGTTGCCTCTAGCCAATATTCAGCCTCATTTGGGGCTACTCTAGATATGCCCCTAAAGACCTCCGCTCCGTTGGCCCGGAGTCACTCAGAGATGGATACCCTATTTACTGTCCCTGTGCTAGCTCTAACAACCCTTTCCAAAACCCTTAACATTGCTTGGGACAAAGCATCGTCCCCCGCAGCCCGATCATATGACCCAGTCTCAGTTGCCTGTGGCACGAATGCCACATCAGTTGGCCTATGCCCTGAAGATGAAGATTCAGCTTGCACCCTTCCGCGACCACATCCGCGGCCTCGTCCACGAGTTCCTCTTGTACTCATATCGAATTGTCTAATTACGAATTTTATGACATTAGTTTAATATTCAATTGTTTATTACAAGATGTCTTATGGAAATATAGTAGTTCAAGGATTGTTTTTGTAACGTCTAGCCTAGCTACAATCTCATTCCTACCGTTTTACAGCTCTACCCTATCTAAAGTATCATAGTAGGGTCTCAATTCTATCCATAGCATCATATTAATATCACATAACGTAAAAGAAAGTATACTTATAGACTTGGTGCCGGGGATTCAGTGTGCCACTTCTTTCTCCAAACCATTTAAAATAAAAACCATGTATTTGGTCATAGAAAATAGAAATTCTTAATATTTGATATAAAATACCTTTGTTTTGAAATTCTTGATTTTAGTCTCGTTTAAAAACCCACAGCCGAGTTATTGCAACTTGGCTTTGATACCACTAAATGTAACACCCCAAACCCGGCCTAGACGTTATGGCTGAAACTAACGTGTCACTTTGAAGTTTTTAAGAAAACTTAAGCCTCCTCCAATGCCTTTTCAAGTGTTTTAAAAGATAGTCTTTGCTAAAGTGAATGGAACCTGTGCACCAGGTAGGTATCCGAGACAGAGGAGGTGAGCCATGAAGGCTGCTTAAGTACCAAGCTCTTTAATTGATCCAATCCTAGACATGCCCACAACCATTGCCACACTTTGATAATCGAGTTGAAATTCATTTGACTAGTTATTTTTTATAAACCGATTAATTGTATCGCTGCGTTATTTTGAAAACGCGCCCTAAGTCTAGCCCATTTTGAATTATTATTAGAAAAGTTTAGAGTTATTAAAAATAAATAAAATAATACCAGAAAAAAATAGTTAAAATGGCCTTATTACAACCCAAAAACAAATAATATTAACAGCTAAGGTAAAACTTAAAAAGAAATCGATTACTTATTGTAAAGTTCAAAAGCGATCACCATGGCCACCTTGAATCCCCTCCGGCTCTAAGTCTCCACTTCAAGGCTCACCTGTAAGGTTAAGGAAGGGGGTGAGTTTGGAAACTCAGTGTGCAACAAGCCCCTTTCAGAGCCCAAACCAATATCAGCATACTGGGCCTAAGCCTAAATTCAGTCTCAACATATACTGGGCCGAAGCCTTTCGTTTAACGGTTACTAGGCCGAAGCCTTTCGTTTAACGGTTACTGGGCCGAAGCCTTTACTGTATACGGTATGGCCCATAGGCCCATTTGAATATCACATGCAATATTAATGGATGTATGCAAGCCAATTTGGGGAGACTACTCAACCCACCATCCGCTACTCTCCACCCGTACCAACCAAGCTCTCCATGTGGAGAATAACTCGACCCACCCAACCAAACTCTCCACTGGTAGCATAGCTGCTTTATCATATAACTGGAGGCCTAGCCTCTTTTAATAACTGGGACAAAGCCCTTTTTGATAAACTGGGGCAAAGCCCTTTTTGGTAAACTCGGGCAAAGCCCTTTTTGGACTTCCTCCATTTATAACAAACCCAACCCATGCATATATGAATATATCATGGCATATCGTGTGCATATCATGGCATATAACATACAAAAACAGTATCACATGCATCTTAATTATATCATAACCCTAGGGGTATAATGGTCATTTTCACCTAGGGGCAAAATGGTCATTTTCACATTATAAGGGTAATTTCATTATTTTAGAAATTATTAGGGTTTTCCATGCTCATTATCAATTATCAACAATTTCAAGTGTTTAAACAACGATTCTAGCTCGTTTTAGCAAAATCAAGTTATTGGGCCAAAAACCCCTAATGGGCCCTACATAGCCAATTTAGTCATCTAGGCCCATTTAGCCTATATTCCATAACGGTATTAACTATCTTAATGTGCAATT
This sequence comes from Gossypium hirsutum, assembly GCF_007990345.1. Taxonomy (NCBI): domain Eukaryota; kingdom Viridiplantae; phylum Streptophyta; class Magnoliopsida; order Malvales; family Malvaceae; genus Gossypium; species Gossypium hirsutum. Next base: position 94,235,075 of record NC_053434.1, read on the forward strand.
TATCTGGATTCCATTTTCTACCAAACTTACCCAAATAGGCCCGAAAGCCCATTGGGCCCGATTTCAGCCCCTCGAGGCCCAAGTTACCGTGATGCAGAAAATCGTGCCCTTACCTGTTCCAACGATCCCGATCATCAAAATTAGCGTATCTAACTAACCTATGAGCGTTCGCATGCTCACGAGTTCTCGAAATGCCTGAATTTTCAGTATTTCGGCTTTTCGGCATATATCGAGTTAAGCTACAAAAGAGGGTTCGTTACACACCTGTTTTGTGACGTTCACTAACGAAGTCTCCCACGCCAGCCTACAATTAACCATTACCATACTTAGTGTACAAATCATGCTTATCAAACCCAAAATCCACCTTACCATATTTGGCTAAAGAACCCCTAATAGCCATAGACCCCTTACCTTCACAAGGTCCGATGCTTCGATCCAAGTTATCCAAATCGATACCCCAAGCCTTGCTGCCCTTCCAAAGTTATCTATTCCACTATACAAACCATGAAAATCAAATAAAAAAGCCCAATAAGGCCTATATCTCAAATCGACAACCTCCCTAAACTATAGGGTGTTTCGGCTTTTGTCAACAGTTATACTACTGAATCGATTTAGAGTACGAATACTTACCACAGTTTTCCTTTTTGTACCGTTTAGAGTTTAGCTGATAAAGGAATTGGCCACCAATAAGTGAAGAGAAAAGAAGGTTGCTGGTCTAAAATGGAATCGGCACAACCAAGCTTCACAAGTTTCGGCTTTTGTGGCTTTTCGACAAAGTGAAGATAAGAAAGGGAGTAGTAGATGGAAAGAGAAGGAGTAGTAGACTGGTTTTGGAGAAGAAAAGAAAGAAAGAAGAATGGAAAAAGTGGTAATTGCGGCTAGAGAAGAAAAAGGAAGAAAAAGAATCACTCTCTGATGTTTAATCAAAGGAAATGGCACAACCTAAGTCCTTAATGCTGAAATACCCACCCTAGAACCCCTAAGCCGACTTCTCCTCCCAAATTCCCAATATTCGGCCAACTCTAAACCATCCTTCAAATCCCTAAAATCTCTCCCCTTATCACTCCTTAATTCAAGCATTCAACTGATTCAAACTCTCCCCAACAGAGTTCCATTCGGCTTCAAACTTCTACATGCTCAAGGCATAAAAATAACATCACATTTGCCATCATAGCGAATCGAACCTTGGCCTTCCCCCAACCACTTACACGCCACCTTTTTAGCTCCCTAGTGGCGTCACTTAGCCAGTTTTCCAGGGGCTCTCTTGTGTTACATTTTACTCACATCCTTTAATAAGGCCACCTATCCAAAGCCCTTAACTCCTTAAGTCTAAAATTCAATAATTCCACCGGGTTTTGGCCATCACATGGGCCTTCCATAAGCCCATTTACATACTTCAATTATGAATTCCACAACCAAAACCATTTTTTACAAAATTTACCAAAATCTCGAGAATCACAAAAATACTAAAAAAATCAAGGTGTTACACATCACCACTTACCCCACGATCCAATAGCAGCAATGACCACCAACAATCATAATAGAAAATCTAAGGAGTGAAATCAAGATTCAAAATAAAAAGACAAACAAAAATTGAAGAAAGAGAAGGAACAAAAACCAAAAAATCAAAGAATAAAGAAACTAGCACATGAAAAAAAACCAACGTGAATAACGGGTTCTTTTGGGGAAACAAACGTGAAGTAAAATAGGGCCTTTTTGGGGAAAAAAGTAAAATACTAAAGTCAAATAAAAACAAAAGATTCTGTTGAATAAACTTCTACAACTAACCCACTCATCAGAATTCAAATTTACCCCAAACTCTACCATTAAGCAGCTTATATTATAATGAGCAAAAATAAAGCCATTTTACTCATGCCAGAACTCAAACTCAAGATCTAAAGTGCACACACCAACCAATTAACCTTTAAAGCTAATACTTATTTATGAAAGAATTCGTAAAAATAGGTTTTAAGAAATTAGGGCATTACAACTCCACCCCCTAAAAGAGATTTCAACCTCGAAATTTACCTGATTCAAATAGATGTGGATACTGTTGATGGATCAAGTTCTTGGGTTCCCATGTGGCTTCCTCAGTGCCATGATTCCACCACAGAACCTTAAATAACAAAATAGGTTTCCTTCTTAAGACCTTCATATCTTGATCCAAAATCTGAATCAGCTCCTCCTAAAAAGTCAAATCTAGTCTAACCTCAATCTCCTCAACAGAAACAACATGAGATGAGTTAAATCGATACTACCTCAACATAGATACATAGAACACATCATGGATTCAGTCTAACTTCGAATGTAGCTCTAACTGATAAGCAACTAGTCTTATGCATTTCAGAATCTAATATTGCCCAATGAACCTGGGCTCAACTTGCTCTTACGTCCAAAACATTGAACCCTTCTTCTATGCAGATACCTTAAAAAACACAAAATCACCTACTGTAACGCCTCAATTTTCGGGACTTCTGTGAATTTTGGTGAATTTTAGAATTTTGTGTTTTAATTTCTTGGCGTAGGTCTAAGTATGTTAGTGGGCCTCTAGAAGGCCCAAGTTTAAGATTAAACCCGGGGTTTAATTAATTGTAATCCAAGAGAAAAGGGGGTTCTGGTTAACTAGGGTCTTAAGTATTATTTGCTTAAAATAAGACATAAGGAATCAAGTGGAAAAGTGGCATGTGGCGCCACTGGGAAGGCTATAAAAGTGGAGTGTAAAAGTGTAGGAAGAGCCCAGGTTCGAGCCGCAAGGCAAGCAAATAAGGTGTTTATTTTTTTGTGCACAAAAAGGGGAGGTGATGGAACTCAAGGGGGAACTCTGTTAGGGAGAGTTTAAGATGATAAGGGGATTGAGTAAGGATAAGGATAGGGGAGGAAATCTAGGAGCTGATCAAGGAGCAAGAGGTGGCTGTCCAAGGGACTTTAGCATGGGAAATTCAGCTAGGTATTGTAGTAGTGGGAATTTCGGTATTTGGGTGTGTTGTGCCGTTTCTCTGACCATCCTTCCTCCTCCTCCTTTCTTTACTTTTTCTCTCCATCTACCTTCTCCTCTTATTTTCTCCATACCCGAATCCTTCTACCACTTTACTCTTCACCACTTCCTTATTCTTTTTATTTTTAAGCCTTACAGCCGAATATCACAAAAGCCGAAAACCCGAATGTTCATATTGTCTGTGCCGAATTCTCCTGCCAAACCTATTGATTTCTTTTTCATCTTTTTTCATCCTTTTTGATCAATTCTTTCTTTTTTTGAACCCAAAACCTCTGTCGACAAAGCCACTACAAAACCCTCATCTCTTCTTCACTGTTACTAAAAGCTGAAAACCCCATATTTTAGGGGCATAGCCGAATTCTTAGATTATTAAAGGATCGACTTCTGCTAGGATTTGAGGATTAGATCTACATCAGAATCAAATAAGAGCTTAAGTGAAATCGTTGGCTGAGGAAACTGGTGGTAAGTTTTCGAATCTATTCTTTATTACGGGAGTTAGAAAAGTCGAAATCCCTAAAGGCTTAGGGAGGCTGTCGATTGGGCTTTAAGGCTCTAAAGGTTGTGACAATTGTTTATTATGATGATAGTGCGATTCAGAGGCTGCTGATCAGAGGCTTGGACAAGGGGAAATGACTGAATCTAAACACAATTGCTAATTTCGGCAAAGGTAGGTTCGCTAGTGCCTAAGATGCTTTGGGCCGAATATGGTAAGGGGTTAGTTATAGTTCATTTTTAGTAGTTAGATTAACGTGTTAGTAATCTAATTGTAGGTAGTTCGTGTGTGGATCTCGTCAGCATATCGTCACAAATCAAGTGTGTAACTGACACCCTCTCATAGACTAGATCAGCAAAAGCCGAAAAGTCGAAAAGCCAAAATGTCGAAATGCCAAAAAGCCAGTATTTTGGTGGGCTTGTGAGTGTGCGAATGCTCGTAAGAAAGACTGATTAACGTATTTGGTAAATTCAAGTGTTAAGACTGTAGAATGCGATATTTTTTGCATTATGACGTTTTAGGCTTAATGGGCCTAAACTGGGCCAATGGGCCAATAGGCCCACTTTGGTTAAAAGACGAGGTAAGTGCTTCCGAATACTTGGTAAACGCTAAAGCGAGCATGAAACCCTAGCCAAAGGTAATAATTACTGAAGTACCCTTATGCATGCAAAATTACCATTATACCCCTAGATGTAAATTGACCATTATACCCTTAGGGTTATTTCTTTCTAAAAAGCATGACGACCTGATTCTGTATGATGTATGCCATGATTGTGTATCTGTTGCATGGGGACATGGGTTATATTATGGAGGAAGCGTCCTGGTGGCTATGCCACAAATTATCTGTATCTGGTGACTCTATCACATTATCTATTCTGGCAGCCATGCTGCATATTTCTGAGGCGTGTAGTGGTTGGGTGGGTCGAGTAGTCTCCCCACATAGTGAAAGGTTGGTAAGGGGGTGTATGTGGTTGGCTATGGGTTGGGTTTTGCATATACATGAAATATCTGATCTGATCTGTTATGGGCCTATGGGCTTAATTCTGTATTCTGTTCTGGGCTAAGGCTAATTTATTCTATTTCTGTGGTTTGAGTCGATATGGGCTATGGTTGGGTTAATTTTACACACTGAGTTTCCCCAAACTCATACCCTATTTTCGTCCATGCAGGTAATCCCCAACCATAGTGGGCTTAGAGCTACGAGGGATTCGGAGTGGCCACTCGTTCTGCAATATGGTTTTCTTCTGGTGAATTGGACTTCATTTTTCATTTACTTTGATGATTTGGGTTTTATTATGTAATAAGGCCGCTTTAATTGTTTTAAAGGGTTTTTATATGTTTTGCTAGAATAGGTGATATTATCTTAATCGCTGAAATTATTTGGCTTTAGGGCGCGTTTTTTTTAAATTCAATAACTAATTTCAAAACTTCACGACGACAAAGCAACACTACTGCAACGAAAATGTTTTTATCAAACTTAATCACTTTTCTTAAAATTGGACTTAATCAAATCGATTTCCTAAGAATTTACACTGAGTTAAGGTGTGGCAATGGTGGGGTGCATGTCTAGGATTGGATCCAAAGAGAGCTTGGTACTTAAGCGGTCCGCGGGACTCACCTCCTCTTTTCCGGTTTCCTACCTAGTGCACAGCTTCCATTCACTTTAACCCTTAATGAATTAATCCTTTGAACATCAAGTACGATTTCCTGGACTAAGAATAGAAAAATGTTTTTAACGTTTCGAAGTGGCATGTCGAATCCGGTCATAACGTCTAGGCCGGGTTTGGGGTGTTACACCTACAGAGTACTCAATGTCCCTCCTTTCTAAAGCTGTATAAGACTTCTTCCTGTTAGAAGTCGCCTTAAAATGATCTCAAATTAGTCTAAATTTATCTTTAGTCTTAGAAACCAACTCAGGACCCAAAACCCATCGCTCACCCAACTAAGTCTAACACAAAAGAGTACGACACTTACGGCCATATAGAGCCTCGTAAGGTGCCATCTAAATACTAGACTGAAAACTATTATTGTAGGCGAACTTGGCTATTGGAAGAAAATCCTCCCAACTACCTCTGAAATCGATCACATAACTCTGAAGTATATTTTCCAGTATCTGAATCACCCTATCAGATTGGCCATCTGTATGAGGATAGAACGCAATACTGAAATCCAATCTTGAACCTAGGGCTTCATGAAGTTTTCTCCAAACTGAGAAGTAAAGCGAGGATCTCTATCCAAAATAATCAAAATCGAAACCCCATGAAGTCTCACAATCTCATAAATCTATAACTTGGCCAACTTCTGAAGAGAATAATCTGTCCGAACATGTATGAAGTGGGTAGACTTGGTCAATCGATCCACAATGACCCATACAGAATCCTTTTTAGTTGGTGTTAAGGGCGACTCACTAATGATTTCCACATGGGAATCTTAACAGGTTAAAGTAAACCCAAAGGCAACTAGTGCTCAGCCTTAACTTTTTGGCATGTCAAACAATGAGAAACAAAGTTTGTCACCTCTCGTTTCAAACCAGGCCACCAGTACAATTCACGAAGATCCCGATAGATCTTATTCCCATTGAGATGCATATCATAAGGGCTATTATGCACTTCCCACAGAATAGACTGTCTCAAATTAGAGTTATTCGGTACATAAACTTTTTCTCGGAAACACAAAACCCTACCACTATTCAACCCAAAATTAGAAGTACTACTATCCTTTACCTGACGGAATCGCAAAACTAGAGAATCATCCCCTAACTATTTAACCCAAATTTGATCAATCCAAGTCGACTTAATTTGCAACTCGACTAATAAACTCCCATCCTCAAACAGACTTACGAGAGCAAACATCACCCTCAAATCAGACATTGCCCTATGACTAAGAGTATCGACCACCACATTAACCTTGCCAGAATGATATTTAATTGTATAGTCATAATCTTTAAGCAATTTAATCCATTTACGTTGCCTAAGGTTCAACTCCTTCTAGGTAAGGATGTACTTTAGGCTCTTGTGATCAGTGTAGATGATACAACTCTCACCATACAGATAGTGGCTCCAAATATTTAAGGCAAAGATGACAGCAGCTTACTTAAGATCGTGTGTCAAGTAATTCCCCTCATGCGACTTAAGATGTCGGGACACATAAGCCACAACCTTACCATATTGTATTAAAACACACCCCAAACTGACATACGAGACATCGCTATATACCACGAACTTTTTACCAGATTCAGGCTGTATTAAAATAGAAGCCTAAGTCAAAAAAAAATTGAACTTCTTAAAGCTTGATTACTGCTCATCAGTCTAGAAACAAGAGGCTTTTTTATGCAACAGCTTAGTCAGAGAAGTTACAATTAGTGAGAACCCCTCGACAAATCTCTGATAATACCCATAAAACCCAAAAAAACTGTAGATCTCAGAAATGTTCTTAGGCTGTTTCCAATCAAGTACGAACTCAATCTTTTTAGGATCAACTCATATCCCCTCTATAGAAACTACACGCCCAAGAAACTTTACTTCCCTTAACCAGAATTCGCACTTGCTCAACTTAACGTAGAGCTGTTTCTTTCAAAGTATCTGAAGAACTATTTTAAGATGCTCATTATGATCATATTCGGTCTTAGAGTATACCAAAATATCGTCGATGAAGACTACGACGAACCGATGCAAATACGGCTGGAAAACCCGATTCATAAGATCCATGAATGCAGCCGGAGCATTCGTCAAACCAAAAGGCATTACTAGGAACTCATGATGCCCATAATTAGTCCTAAAGGAAGTCTTATGTATGTCAACTTCTTTAACCTTAACCTAATGATACCTAAAACAGAGATCTATCTTAGAAAATATAGAAGCCCCACGAAACTGATCAAATAGATCGTCAATGCTCGAAAGTAGGTACTTGTTTTTCACAATTAGCTTATTCAACTGTAGGTAGTCGATGCATTTTCTTATGGTACCATCATTTTTCTTTACAAACAAAACCGATGCCCTTCATGGAGACATATTGGGATGGATGAACCCATAATCCAAGAGCTCCTAAAGCTGAGCCTTTAGCTCTATAATCTCATTCGGTGCCATATGGTAAGGAGCGATGGACATCGGAGTTGTACCTGGTAAAAGCTTAATACCGAACTCAACTTATCAATTCAGAGGTAGACCCGGTAACTCATCAAGAAAAATATCTGAAAATTCTTTAACTGTTTAGATGTTCCCAATAGAAGAGTCTCCAAAAGTTGAATCACTTACAAAAGCCAAATAAGCTTCACATCCTTTTTGAACCCGTTTTTTGGCCACAAGAGCAGATATCATATTGGATAGGTAATCCCGATGCTTACCAATCATAACCACCTCTACATCATTTTCAGATCTTAGAACTACCCTCTTAGTTGTACAATCCAAACTGACTCGATACTCCACAAGCTAGTCTATACCCAGAATTAGATCAAATTCCCCAACTGGTAGCTCCATCAGATTTTCCAGAAACACTATCCCTTGTACCTCCAATGGTATACTCCTATGCAGTCATTCACTCGAACTGATTGACCCAACAGACTCGGTACAAAAATCTCACCAGAAGTACTCTCAACAAGTATCCCCAAGTTTACAGAAACAGAACTAGATACATAGAAATGTGTTGACCCTATGTCTATCAGTGCTAAATAAGGGGCATAAAAAATAAAGAACGTACCTGTAATTACATCAGCGGCGTCTCTGTCCTCACGATGTCTAGCATCATAAACCAATGCAGGCTACCTTACCTCAATCTGATTAGTACATCTACCCGGTGCTCTCTGTCCTCTACCCAAACCATTACCACCCTTGGTCGGACCACAAGCCCTAGATGGCTACTGAACTGCATGCTAAGGCTGAACAAAACTTGAAGCTGGAGCTTGTATCTGATCTGAACACTATGGGCAATCTCTAATACGGTGCTTCACTAACCCACATTGTAAACATGCTTCCAACCTCCTCGAACATTCATTCTTATGGCGTTTAACACAATTACTACACGACTGAACCACAATAGGAGCAACTAGAACTCCAACTCTAGAAGGCCCATCAGATCTGATCTGTTTTTTAGGCCTCTGAATAAAACTAGAGGGCTCCAAATCCCTCTTATTCTTACCTCTCTCACGGTCTCTATTCTGGCGCTCAACGTGCTTAACTTCTTCGGCTATCTTTGACTTTTCCACCAAGACGGTGAACTCTCGCTCCCTCTACAGAGCTAATAAAACTCTCAAATTATCCCTTAGACCATCCTCAAAATAGATACATTTCTCATACTCGGTTGCGACCATCTCACGAGCGTAACGAATCAATCTTAGAAATTTTTCCTCATACTCGGCCACAGTCTTATCTCTCTAAGTGAGATACATGAACTCGTGTCTACAAGCATCCACATAACTCGCCCCCACATATTTACTTTGAAAGGAAGTCTTAAAATATTCCCAATTAATCTGATCCGGCTGAGTACCCTCATCAACTGTTCACTACCACTGGTACGCCTCATCGCGAAGTAGAGATAGTACATCCTTTAATTTCTACTCAGGGGTGTAGTCAATATCATTCATTATCCTCTTGATGGCCTCCAATCAGTATTTAGCCACAGTCGGGGTGACTTTAGTGACGCCCCTAAACAACCCAGCACCATTAGACCAGAGTCGTTCAGTTACCGACCCACGGCTCTCAGAACCAGAATAGGGTCCAACGACCCTCTCCAATACTCTCAGCATGGCTTAGGACAATGCGTCGTCCCTAGCTGAGTGACTATGAGACCCGATCTCAACAATAGGTGTAGCCGGTGTTTCATTCGTACCTAAATTAGGCATACAGCCCATTGAGGATAACTTAGCTGGAGTCCTTCTATGGCGCTCTTCGAGCCTATAAGTACAATGACCACGCGTTCCACGAGCACTTATCGTATTCAAAGTTTTATCTACATTACAAAGTTTTATACATCAGTTTCAGTGTTTATTAGAAAGTATTTTATGCTTCAAATAATTATCAGAAGTTTCAAAATTTTTCAGTCTCTAACTGACTCAGTGCAGTTTTAATCATTTCGGAGTTTTCTCACTAAGGTATATCTAAGTTAGAAGTTGTAACACCCCAAACCCGGCCTAGACGTTATGACCGGATCCGACATGCCACATCAAAAACGTTAAAAACATTTTTCCGTTCTAAGTTCAGAAAATCGTACTTGATGTTCAAAGGATTAATTCATTAAGGGTTAAAGTGAATGGAAGCTGTGCACCAGGTAGGAAACCGGAAAAGAAGGTGAGTCCATGGGACTGCTTAAGTACCAAGCTCTTTCGGATCCAATCCTAGACATGCACACCGCCATTGTCACACTCTAACATCGCGTATATTTTTAGGTTACCATTGAAATTATGTCTATTTTAGAATAAAACGTATTTAAGTTTGTAAAACGTTATCATAGCAGAAGCCTTGTTTGTAATCGTGTTACTTCGAAATCAGTTTATGTTTTTGGAAAACGAACCCTAAATCTAGCCCATTTTGATAGTTAATATAATTTAAGGTCATCATGATAAGTTATAAATTGAAACCCAATTAAAAATAATCATAAGCGGCCTTATTACATAACAAAACCCAAATCATCAAAGTAAAGAAAATTGAAGTCCAAATCACCAGAAGAAATCCATATTGCAGAACGAGTGCCCACTCCGAATCCCTCGCAGCTCCAAGCCCACTATGGCTGGGGATTACCTGCATGGATGAAAATAGGGGATGAGTTTGAGGAAACTCAGTGTGTAAGATTAACCCAACCATAGCCCTTATCAGCTCAAACTACTGAAACAGAATAAATTGGCCTTAGCCCAGAACAGAATACAGAATTAAGCCCATAGGCCCATAACAGATCAGATCAGATATTTCATGTATATGCAAAACCCAACCCATAACCAACCACATACACCCCCTTACCAACCTTTCACCATGTGGGGAGACTACTCGACCCACCCAACCACTACACGCCACAGAATTATGCAGCATGGCTGCCAGAACAGATAATGTGACAGAGTCACCAGATACAGATAATCGTGGCAGAACCACCAGAACAGATATATGTGGCAGAGCCACTAGATCAGATAATTGTGGCATAGCCACAAGGACGCTTCCTTCAAAATATAACCCATGTCCCCATGCAACAAATATTTATTCATGGCATACATCATACAGATTTAAATCAACATGCTTTTCAGACAAAATTAACCCTAGGGGCATATTGGTCATTTACACCTAGGGGTATCATGGTAATTTTCCATACATAAGGGTATTGTAGTGATTTAGCTACTTCTAGGGTTTTCATGCATATCCTATCCATTTACGTACTATCAGAATACTTACCACGCATACTTACCAAATTGAGCCCGTTGGCCCATGAACCCGATTTTTGGCCCATTAAGCCCAAGTTATCAAAATGCACGAAATCGCACGTACTGCAGTTTATTACCTTCATAATACCAAACATACAAACCCAACTATCTTACGAACATTCGCACACTCGTAATTTCCCAAAATACCAACTTTCTGGCATTTCGGCTTTTTGGCTTTTGCCGATCTAGTCTATGAGAGGGTGTCAGTTACACACTTATTTTATGACGATTCACTGAGGAGATCCATGCACGAACTGCCTACAATTATAATACTACCACGTTAATCTTACTACCGAAACGAACTACATATTAACTTCTTACCATATTCGGCCAACAACACCTTAGGCCTTAGCGTTCCTACCTTTGCCGAAAATAGTGTCTCGATCTAGATCCGTTCGCTCCACTTGTCCAAGCCCTTGATCAACAGCCTCTTAATCACACTATTACCAAAATAATACTATTATCACAACCCCTTAGGGCTACAAGTCCAAAAAACGACAACCTCCCTAACCTTTTAGGGATCCCTGCTTTTCTTAAAATATGCAAGATAGACTAAGTTGGAAAGACTTACCACCGATTCTTCCAGTCAACGTTCCCCCTTAGTTCCTACTTGATTCTGATGCCATTCTAAGCCCTCAAACGATAACAAAAGTCGAGCCCTCAGTGATCTCAGTATTCGGCTATGTCCCTAGGATAGTGTGGGAGTTTCGGCTTTTTGCAAAAGTGTAGAGAAAGATAAAATATGAGGGTTTTTACTTGTGGTATTGTCGACAGAAACCTGGGGTTTAGAGGTTGAGAGAATCGGCCAAAGATGATGAGAAAAATAAGAGATTTGGCTAGGGAAAAATCAGTACAAAAGGAGTCAAGTTTTCGGGATTTCGATATTTGAGGCAGTCGGCTATAGTCTTAAAAATAATGAAAGGAAGGTGGTATAGAGTAGGGTGGCTGAAGGATTCGGCTATGGGGAAAAGAAGAAGAAAAGAATAAGTGGATGGAGAGAAGAGAAAAAGAAAAGAAGAAGAGAATGGTCAGGACACGGCCACTTACCACTAATGCCAGATTTATACTGGCACTAACCCTAGCCGAAATTCCCATGTTAAAGTCCCTTGGCCAGCCACCTCTTGTTCCTTGATCAGCTCCTAGATTTCCTCCCTTATCTGCTCCTAAATCCTATCCCTTATCAACTCCTAAATCCTCTCCTGACAGATTTTCACTTCAGTTCCACTGCTTACCTTTTCTAAACATAAAAATAATAATTCCCTTAATATGTTGTCATTGTGACTTGAACCTCAGCTCTCCTAGCATCCACATGCCACTTTTATAGCCTTGCAAGTGGCGTCACATGCCACTTTGCCACTTGCTTCCTTATGTCTTATTTTACCCAAATAATATTTAAGACCCCTGTTAACCAAAACCCCCCTTTTCCTCTTATGGATTAAAATCACCTAAAATTACCGGGTTTTAGCTTAAGCTTGGGCCTTTTAGAGCCCACTAGCATAATTAAACCTACGCCAAACAGTCAAAACACAAAAATTTCAAAATTCACCAAAATTAATAGAAGTCCCGAAAATTGGGGCGTTACAGAAGTACTTACAGGACCAGCGTCGGTGACTCTGTATTCCACTGACTTACTTTCCAGATTCAAAAATAAATTGTACTTGGAAACAGTTTTTAGAAATATAATTTTGAACCCAAAATTTCACAACCCAAGTTTTACAACCTGGCTTTGATACCACTAAATGTAATACCCCAAACTCGGCCTATACGTAATAGAACTGATCATACATACTGTATTACATAAAACTTATATAGATGTTATTTACATCAATTTCAATCTAACAGAGTGATAGATTTCATGCTTTAAGGCTTATACCACACATATCAACCCTACGAAAGGCCCACAGTCGATCAGGACGACATGTACGACCCTAGGGAAAATTTCTAAAATTTGGACCCACACGGACGTGTATCACACACGGCCTACTACACAGCTAGCCACACGGCCGTATGGCATTGACAGGCCGCAATTTTGGCTTTCGTTGATCATCATTTTTCAAGTTTCTCGTTACACACCTTGTATTTTCAGAAAACGATCCCAAACACGAACAATCTCACCCCTAAAACAACAATTAACACCACTAATTTCAGTAATAATTCATAAAATTTAACAAATAATCAACCATATTTGAACTAGAACGACCCTATAAAAATACATCCTCGCACTTACCGTTAAACGAACCGCTACCACGCCAATCATAAGGCGCTGGAAGAATAACCAACTTCTCTCAATCCCCACCTAACAGTGTGCAAATGATTAGGTTAAACGAATCACACCCCAATTTCAATATAAGATCACAACACTCTAACCAAATGAAAACAAAAATCCAAATTTCCAACACATCACCACTTACCCGATTATCCAATAGCAGTAATGACCACCAAAAATAATAATAGAAATCCAAGGAATGAAATCAAAAGTCAAAATAGAAAGAGAAACAAAAATTGAAAAAAGAGAAAGAACAAAAATAAAGAAATCATAGAATAAAGAAACTAGCACAGGAAAAACAACAATGTGAATAGTGGGTTCTTTTGGGGAAAGAAACTTGAAGTAAAATGGGGCTATTTTTGGGGAAAAAAAGTAAAATACTAAAGTCAAATAAAAATAAAAGATTCCGCTGAACAGACTTCTACAACTAAGCCATTCATCAGAATTCAAATTTACCCCAAACTCTACCATTAAGCAGCTTATATTAAAAGGAGCAAAAATAAATGCATTTTGCTCACGTCGGGACTCGAACTAAAGATCTAAGGCACACACACTAACCAATTAACTATTAAAGCATATACTTATTTGTGATAGAATTCGTTAAAACAAGATTTAATAAATCAGGGCGTTACATGAGTAACATATCCACATATTTATTGTCACATGTCATGAACAACACATTCTCATATTCACTTTCACATTGGTCATCATAAACTTATAACATATGTTATAACATCTCATATATGTTTATAATTTCATAATTTCACAAGCATACATATATCACATTTAGTCATAGGTGTGAGAACACTTACACTCAGGATTTAGAGTAGGGGTTTAATTTACATCTAAATTTCCAATTACACAATGAATCATCTATGAGCAGTGATTCTAAAACACTTACCAAAAATATTGCTTTCACCAAAAGTCAAAAGCTCAAACAAGCTTTTTTTTGCCTTTGCCTTTACTCGCTGAAGGTCCTATTGACTCTGACACTTCAATAAGACAAACCATACAAAGACACAATCAACAATCAATCATCAATTCACCTTAAACAATAAAAAATAATAGCCTAAGCTATGCTCACTATTAACCGAAACCTTCGACATGGAAACTTTAAACTCGAATATCTCAACCTACACTTAATCTTTTTTCATGAAATGAATTCCGTTCATCTACACAATCATCTACGACTAATTCTCCACCTTTAAACTACAGAAAATGATGTGTTTCAAGGTATCGACATTTTTCGGCAAGTTTTGGCCATTATGACAAAAATTCATTAAAACCCAAGAAATATTTAACAAAACTTCAAAGTAGCTTTAGAAACCTTCGAATCTTGTTAAAACAAGTTGAAAAACACTTTGAAACCATATTTTAATCCATAATCTTGAAATTCACCATTAACAACCAAATGATTTAAGGGCTAACAATTTAATTTAAGAACATAGATATCATTTAAAACTATTAGAAAGACAAAAAATTACCTTGAACACAAGAAAATTAGCTTTAACGTAAATCTAGAAAAACTCATTCTTGAAGAAGATGAAATTAATGGGGTTTTAGGATGTTTTCTTGGTTTCAATGGAGATTTATAATTCAAAGGATGTTAGAAATAAAAGAGGAATTAGGATTTGGAAGTAAAAATTGATTGGAAGATATGAGAGATTAGAAGAGATGGCACAAGCAAAGTAAGGAGCAAGCTTTTGTGAAAATAAACTGGAAAAGGGGTTTTTTAAGTTGATTTTAAAATTTTGGATAAATTGTTTCATAAAAACTCTCAGTTTTGACTCTTTTAGAAATCAATCCTATTTTCAAAATTAAAGGCATTTAAAACTCATTTTCAAAAATTGACTTAATTTCCTAATAGCCATTGTCGAAAATATTATCGATTACCACTTAATTTCCTAATAGCCATTGTTGAAAATATTATCGATTACCAACCTTATGAAATTCTAAGCACGTATAAGCTAACATTCCTAAAATACCCTCAAAACTTTTAAGCTTAATTTTGGGGTGTTATAATTGAGATTTGTAAAGAAATGGGGTTTGCACATGTAAAAGATCTTGGGAACTTTCTTGGCATGCCTTTGTTTCACTTCCGTGTCACATCTAATACTTTTGAATTTGTGCTTAATAAAGTTTGAAGTAAATTGTATGGTTGGGAAGCAAGTAAACTTTCTTTGACGAGTAGAATCACGTTGGTTAAATTGGTGTTGTTTAGTATACCCAATTATTTCACGAGTACTATTTGTATTCATGATTCTGTTAGCAGCAAAATTGAAAAATTAGCTCGTGACTTCATATGGGGTTCGACATCTTAGTCAAAGAAATCAACCTTAGTGTCTTGGGAGAATTGTTGTCGTCCCCTTAAGTCTGGGGTCTTGGCCTTAGGAACTTAATTGTTCAGAATAAGGTCTTGTTATTGAAATTAAGTTTCCAAATTCTTTCTAATACAAAAGCATTGTGGGTTTAATTATTGAGGAATAAATACAATGTTCAAGGGGTTCTACCGATGTCTATTGCTAGGAGTAATTGTTCGTATATTTGGCGATCTCTGATGAAAGTTTGGTCATATGTGGTAGGGAATGTGTTTTGGACTACAAGTGATGGTTGGCTCATAAATTTTTGGAATGATGTGTGGTTTCAACAGGTTGGAAAACTTAGGGATCTTTATGTTGGCACTAGGCGTCTTAATGATACATTACGTGCTTGCGATTTGGTGACTAGTAATGGGGGCTGAGATTGGCATCAGTTATCTAGTTTCCTTCTTGAGAACATTGTTAATATCATTATTTCTATGATACCGCCTTCCACTGCTGTAGGAATAGATAGACTGGTTCAGAAATTGATATCTTGTGACAGCCCTAAATTGACCCTAGTCGGAAAGTGGTTTCGGGACCGCTAAACCGAGTCACCGAAGTATTTGAATATGATATTTATTGTCTAAAATATGTGAATATGAATGTGTGAAACTTTTAAGCTTCGATTTAGTCGATTGCATGTGAATTTAATTAATAGGACTTATGTGTGACACTTTTAAAGGTGATAGGTTAATCTATAAGGACCTATTAATGCATGTTATAAAAATGATGGGTTTGCATGTCAAATTACCCAAATTTTAGGTAGTGGCCGGCCATGCTATGGGTTAAAGCATATTTTAAACATTTTGTGTTAATGTTTAGTGTTAGAAATAATAAAATAAAAGGTTAGTAGTAAAGTAATGGAAATTGGGGGGTGATGAAAACAAAGTTCTCTTTTTGTTCAACTTGGCCGAATTGAAGAAAGAAAGAAGAGGAGGTTTCGGTCACTTGAGCTTAAGGGAGGTTAGTCATTTGTGTTAAATTTTCTTTAAACTTTAAGCTTGTTTCTAGTTAATTAGCTAGTTTCTTACATAACCCATGTCAAAAATTTGAAAATCTTGGTGATGGCTTGAGCATTCGGTTTTAGTTATTAAGGATGAGATTGGGTTATGGTTTTTATGTTTTATGAAGAATTGTTGAAGAGAAGGGTTTTAGTTAGTCAAATGATAAATTCTAATGTTCATGAGTACAATGGCCAAACATAGATTTGTCTAATGAATTGAACAAATGCCGTGTGAGTGATTGAAATGAATGAGTTTGAGGTTGGATCATATTAAGATTCGGCTTTGCACATAAATATTAAGAGTTTGATATTTTTATGAGATATTTTTATGATTTTTTGGAAGGTAAATAAGGTTATGCACGAGTTAAATACAAGATTATGGCTGATTTGTGTTTAGTGAGTTTCGGCCAAGGACTTTATGTGCATTCGGCTCAAGTAGAGTAAACGTGACGGGTAGAAAATGGAAGAGATATATGGTTGTTTCCATGTTTAATGAATAAGTTACAAATGGTTGTTAATTGAGATAGTTTAAGGTATTTGTAAGTAGTTTGAATAAATGAACAATAATAATAATAAATCATCTAGTGAATTGGTGTAATTGCTGAATTTGAACTAGGAAGTTATTGAGTAATGTTTGTATGTTAAGTGATAGAATAGAGCGAATGCTTGGAATGTGATATGTATGAATTATAAGTTGGATTAAAGGCTGTTATATTGCCTTATCATTTGCGGGAATGTGCTGTGTCAAAGAAATTGAGGGTTGATGTTTAAGTAAGGTAAGTATAGGTATATTCGGCTTGTAGTTTTATAAATGTGATATGAGTATTTTGTTTTGTAAATGAGTAGTAAGTATGTTAAGAATGGTTCTAAAATGTATATGGATGCCGTATGATTGTGTTTGATTGGGAAGTAAATTGTTTGATTTAGCTCAAGAGCTTAGAGGATCAAAGTTGGATAAGGGAAAGGAAAAAGTGGTCGAATAGCCGTTGAAATCGTTCGACAACATCCGAGGTAAGTCTTTGAGTAATGAAACTTAGTTTATGATTTGATTAAGTTATGACATATAAGCATAACAAATAAACGGTGATATAATGATTCTACTTGCATTATATGTCGAAGTAATTAGTTTATACTTATGACGGGTAGCCGAATGTGTATAGAGATCATGTCATAAAGCAAACCAAAATCATGCTCTTTGTATATGGCTATTGAGCCGAAAAGGGGAATGGTTGATAAGTGTCTTGTGTTTGAGTTCTAGTAATGAAAATGAAATATAGATGTGTTATGATTATTGATATATGTGCATGATTATTCGAACGATAACCAAACTAAGATCCGAAGGCATTTGTGCTAGTGACTAAATCTGGGCTAAGTCCCGAAGGCATTTGTGCGAGTTGCTATATCCGGGCTAAGTCCCAAAGGCATTTGTGCGAGTTGCTATATCCGGGCTAAGTCCCGAAGGCATTTGTGCGAGTTGCTATATCCGGCTAAATCCCGAAGGTACTTGGGTTTGGGAATGAGCGATCTTGCTGTAATAATTTCAATTAATACGCTCGTAAAATCCAAACGATGAGGTATGTTTCGTATATGCATTGGAATAGTTGATTCCTTTTAAATAAGTATTCGCTCAATTGATTAACAAGCTTCCAGCCTTTAGTTAAGTTGATTCCTTGTGTATGAAAATAAGGGTTGAAATGTGAAGTATGATTTTGGGAATATGTGTATATGCAATTATTCATTTAGTCATATGAACGCTATACTTTAGTCGTAAATAATTTCATTACTTAAACTTACTAAGCATTAAAATGCTTACTCTGTTGCTTCGATTCTCTGTTTTATAGATTTTGTTCGTCAGCTATCGGACTCGGGAGTGTCAAAGTCGAAGTCATCCACACTATCTAAGCCACTTTTTGGTACTCTTTTAGTTCAATTTTGAAAATGGCATGTATAGGACTAACCTTTGTTGTTAATCAAGTACCTTTGGTAATGTGTATATATTCGGATAGCCATGCGAAAATGGCTTAAATATTTTGAGCATAGTATTAAAATCATTTTGTATACATATGGTTATTGAGAGGTGTGGAAATGCTTGGCAATGATTAGCCATTGGAATGGTTAATCACGATCATATTTGGTGCTATGTATGTCAAATGGCTAGTTGAATCATGGAAACTATGAAATAGGTGAAATTTACCTTAAAATAGATGCTGACAGCAGCAGTGATGTGAGTTTGAAAATTCACTAAAAATAGTAGGAATGTAATTAAATAATGAATAAATTATGTAATCGAACCTTGATGAGCCTATTTTCATATGGAAGAAGAAAAACGACCATATGAGCCGTATTTTATGAGATGTTTAAGTTTTCGTGAAATAGGGCCAGAACGGTTACTGGATCCCCTGTTCTGACTTTTGAAATTTACCATAAATTAACCAGAAATAATTAGAAGTCATGCTTTATATGTGCAGATTCCTTTTTGAGTCTAGTTTCATTGGAAATAAACAGCATATGTATTGAAGCCCTGTACAGGGAGATATCTAAGTCGTAATGCATGAAGGTCAGAGTAGTCGAACCCTGAAACAGGGGAGACTTTAACTAATAAACTGTACTAATTGGCCTGACCAAAAATTCTAGAAAAAAATCTGTAGATGGATATATGAGTCTAGTTTCAGGGAAAATTTACAGAATCAGTTTTCAAGTTTTGGAACTCGAGATATGATTTTTAGGGTGACAGTGACGCAGTTAGCCAGCTTGTCTGGAAATTTTAAAATGAACGGTGTAAATAAATGAATTAAGTTCGTTAACACCTCGTGTTCGACTCCGGCAACGGTCTCTGGTGCGGGGCGTTACATATCTAAAGGCAAGTTCTCAAGTGTCATAACTTATAGGAGTTTATACCACCTTGTTCGTGGCGAAGAGCCAAAGTGCCTCAAAGTGTACATGTTTTTATTTGGACCTTTTGGCAGGACAAATTACTAACTAATGGCGAGAGAACAAGGAGACATATGACTAATAAAGGACATTGTCCTAGATATGGAGTAGTACTGGAACCAAGACTTCATGCAATTAGAGATTGCCGTTTTTCAAGAATTTTATGGTTGTCTATAGTACCGGCAAGTTCTCATTTATCATTCTTTTCTATGCCACGTACTAATTGGCTAAAGCGGAACTTAAAAAGCACAAGAGAATGGGGGTCTGAGAATTTTGAGTGGCATTCCTTGTACTTGATTTTTATGTTGGCTTTTATGGAGGGATTGTAAATTTTTTGTCTTTGCTAATAGCCATAACTGTGTGGAAAATATTGTTGATACAAGTATTTTATAGGCAAGAAGTTATGCAAATACAGGGGTAGTTAGAATACAACTGAATCCATCAGTGTCAAAAATTTACTGGTCATTGCCCGAGATTGGTTGTGTTAAGCTTAACATAGATAGACCTGTTTCAAATATTAATAATTGGGCGTTGGTGGGGGTGTATTTAGATATGTGGATGCCAGATGGTTATATAGGTTTTCCATGGTGGTGAGCAAGGAATCAATTTTTCAGATTGAACCATATGCCATATATGTTGGCCTGAGCATAGTATGGGAGAAAGGATTTAGGCAAGTAGAGCTAGAATGTGATAATGCACTTTTAACGGAGACCTTGCTAGCTGGTGGGGTTGATTCCAGTAAGTTGGTTGAATTGTGTTTAATTAGTTGCCTCTTCAAACCTAATTGAAGGATAAGAATTTGCCATATTCAAAGGTCACAAAATATGGCTGCTGATCATATGACTAAGTCCGAAAATGACTAAGTGTCAAAACTTTTGTTATTCATGGTTTCACCAAGTTCATTTCATGGAACCTTGCATGTTGATAAGCTTGCAAGTATAATGGGTTGATTGTTATTGTAATCGCTTAGTGTTGTTTTTGTCTACCGAAAAAAATAATACAAATGTATAATTTGTAAAATATTTATTATAATCGATATAAATTTAAAAAATATTTAAAATAAACTTAAATTAATAAATAACACATTATTTAATATTAGTTTTAAAACATGAATTAATTGTGTACTTAAAAGTATTTATAAATTTTGTTATTTTTATAATTTTTATAAATACTTAAAAATTTGCATTCTTGTAATCAATATTCACTTTATTTGAATTTTCAATCAATTTTTACTTAATTTGCATGATCTAGGAAAGGAGCATCGACAAGCTATGAAGTGAATTTTACGATATATTCAGAATACAATGGATATTGAATTGATTTTTTACTAGGAAGATAATCAAGTGTGGGTGGATATTGTGATTCAGACTATAATGGTGGTCTGGACAAAATATGATCAACTACTACTATGTGTTTATTCTTGCAAAGAAACCAGTTAGTTGGAAGTCTACTTTACAACTAACATACTTTATCTGCTATAGAAATGGAGTATATGACAATTACAAAGGCTATAAAAAAGGCAATTTGCCTTCGATGGTTGTTTGGTGAACTAGAAATTAAGCAAAAACATGTCAAAGTACATTGCAATAGTCAGAGTGCTATTCAGTTAGTAAAGAATCAAACTTAACATGCAAGGATAAAGCACATTGATGTCAGGTGTTCTTTTGTACGAAAGATTCTAGAAGAAGGTGGAGTAAAGATTCAAAAAAATTCAACCACTAAGAATCTTGTCGATATGATGACTAAGGTTGTGACTATCGTCAAGTTCCAACTATATTTTGACTTGATCAATGTTAAAAATTGAAGGTTGAAATTTGAAGACATTATTAAATGTTGTTTTGCAAGGAGATTGAAGATGTGAAAATTTGCTAAGGTAGAGATTTATTGAAATAGCATAATCCCGCATCTAAAAAATATAAAGTTGTGGAGATTTTATACTACTATAAATTTGGGTTGTGTCGTATTCTTCATGAGGCAAAATTTTTTCTCTCTTTATTTGTAATGAGAAATGATTGTATAGAACTATGATTCCACGTCATTTTTATAGTTTTCCACGTCATTTTTATCATTTTCCAACAAGAGAATGACAAATCAGATTGTAAGTGCATCGTTTGTAATGTTGGGTTTTGAGTTTTAAGTGGCAACCTTTTTTGTCTTTTTATTTCTAATATGGTTTTCTAGTAGAATAATTTATTTTCTGTTATGCTATTGTCACAACATTTTCCCTTAATTGAAGTATCTCCCTGTACAAAATAATTGGACAATAGAGCCATTAGCTCTGTGGAATTGGGGGTTCCCTTCAAAGCATTTCCTATTTTGGTGTCATTATCTCTTCAGCATATGACGAATTTGCAGAAGATATCATGGTGACATTGTTGTAGAATCTTTTAGCCGACTAAAAATCATGAAGGTTTAAGGTTGTGATAGATTGAACAACTTGTTCTCACTGTCCACTGCCAGAAATATTTTTCAACTTCAACAAATTGAAGTAACTTATTGTGAGAACATGATAGAGATTATTGTAGAGGAAAGAGAGGCAAACATTGAAGAAAATGAAGCAATGAATGAAATAGAGTTCAGTCATATGCAGTCCTTGAAACATGAATGTCTCTCGAATTTCATTCATTTCTACTTGAGAATAGAAACAACTTTAACATATGTACGTAGAGGATTTCAACCTACGATTGATACGAGGGCCGAGGAGAAGACACTTTTAAACAAAAAGGTACTTGTAAAGGTGTTATTGACCAATTCAAATCATTTTATTACTAATAAAAAGTTTTTTTATAATCTATTACTAATTAATGATTGAATTGAAGTTCTTTAGTCATTTCTCCTATGGATGTAGATGAGAAAAACTGAGTCATGTTACATATTGTGATTTCTATCTTTTAGTTCGTATTTTAATTTCAATTTTTATCAGGACAGGTTTCCAAACTTGGAGAATCTAAACCTGCGCTCAAAGTTGAAAAGGTATGGCATAACCCTTTTCTAGCTAATTGTTCAAAATTTTAAAATTTAATGACATTTGTAGTGGAAGGCTGTGCCAATTTGAAATGCCTTTTTTCATCTTCTATGGTTCAAAGCTTTCAGTAACTCAAAATGCTCAAGATTTCTCATTGCGAGATGGTGGAAGAAGTAATAGTTGTAGAAGAAAAATTAAGCGAGATGGTATTCCCTAAACTAGAGTAGCTGTGGCTGTATAAACTTCCCAAGCTCACACGATTCTACTCTGAATGTTTAATTGAATTCACTTCTCTAATTGAGTAGTTTATAGACAACTGCCCTTGTTTGAAGATGTTTGTCTCAGGTTTTCCAAGTGCAGGCACGAAACTGAAAAAAAAGGGAAGGAAGAACTAGTCAAAAGAGAACATAACTGTTGATGTACCAGTCTTTTTTTTATGAGAAGGTGGTTCATTATTCCCTTTTACTCTTCTTTTAAGACCATCTTAAGAAATTAACACAGGTTATTACTTTCTTAGCATTCTCAAATTGGCATTTCCTTTACTTTTTCCTTGTAAAATATCTTCATGTATGGACAATGTAAAAGTAGAATGTCGGTAATGACAATATATCACAAAGAAAAGAGAAATAAAAATTCACTATGTCGGTAATGACAAAATATCTTCATGTATGGACACACAAATTTTAAGTGGAAACCCTTTCGAGAAAAAACCACAGGCAGAGGAGAAGAAAATTCACTATGTTGAATTTGAATTAATACAAGAAGAATAAACTATGTCTATTTATAGGCTTTGTAAAGCCATATTCTAATAGGAGTGTAGTAAGATTGAAACACCTTATTCTAATCAATATAAAATAGATGGAGTTTAATGAGGTTTAAAAAAACTTATTCTAAAATAAAATAAAAGAAGTGTAGTTCTATATAGATTTTACTTTTATTTTATTTTACCACTGTATTTTATTTAAATAAGGATTTGGCTTAGTTCTAACAATCTCTACCTCGACAAGAATTCTCAATGAACAAGTTCTTTATCGCAAACTCTCAACGAACAAGTTCTCCACCTCTTCCATAAAACCCCTTAAGGGTTTAACTTCAACAGTGAACACCAACCAAGTCTAAGCAATGCTCAAACTTGGTTATAGGAAGTGACTTAGTCATCATATCTGTAGGATTTTCATGAGTACTAATTTTGCTCACAACAATATCACCACGAGCAATAATATCACAAACAAAATGATACCGAACATGAATGTGTTTTGTTCTTTCATGAAACATTTGATCTTTTGTAAGAAAGATTGCACTCTGACTGTCACAAAATACTGTACTGACTTGAAGGTCTTCATTGAGTTCACTAAAGAGTCCCTTCAACCAAATAGCTTCTTTACAAGCCTCAGTAATTGCCATGTACTCAGTTTCAATTGTAGACAAAGCGACTGTAGTTTGCAAAGTGGCTTTCCAACTGATTGTACAACCTCCAATTGTAAAGACATAACCTGTGAGAGATCTTCTTCTATCAAGGTCTTTAGCAAAATTAGCATCAACATACCCAATGACTCCATCTCTAGTTCTTCCAAACTGTAAGAAAACATCAGTAGTACCTCGTAAGTATCTTAAAATCCACTGAACTGCTTTTCAATGTTCTTTACTGGGATTTACCATGTATCCGCTAACTACACTAACTGCACATGATAAATCTAGACGTGAATAAATCATTGCATACATGAGAGATCTCACTGCACTAGAGTATGGAACATGTGACATGTGCTCAATCTCATCATTTGATTGTGGAGACAAATGGGCTGCTAAAGGAGTACTAACAGGCTTAGCATTATGCATATTAAACCTGCAAAGAACTTTCTCAATGTACCCTTTCTGAATTAGGTATAATTTACTTGCTTTTTTATCTCTGAGGATCTCCATACCAAGTATCTTATTCGCTGGTCTCAAATCTTTCATTTCAAATTCTTTACTTAGTTGGGCTTTGACCTTTCTTATTTCTCCTTTATTTTGTGCTGCTATCAATATGTCATCAACATAAAGAAGTAGATACACAAAAGAACCATCACTGTTTTTCTTAAAGTAAACACAACTATCAAAACTACTTCTTTTGAAATCATGAGAAGTCATAAAGGAATCAAACCTCTTGTACCACTGTCTTGGTGACTGTTTCAAATCGTAAAGTGATTTTTTCAACAAGCAAACATAGTTCTCGTTTTCTGAGATTGTAAAACCCTCTATGTAACATCCTAAATTAGGGCCTAAATAGAATAGTAGTTTTGAAACCACAAATCTAAGGTAGAAATATTTATATCGATAAAGTTTTAAGGTCTACTGCGTGATAAAATAACTGTGTGAAAATATCGATGAGAAATTTTACCAATAAGGTGTCCAATTGAATCATTAGGACTAAATTGCAATAAGTGAAAAATATATGTTCTAGTTGACTTAGGGACTTAAATGTGATGGGATATGAGATTTGAAGTCTTTATTTAGTAAATAGATCATTATATGTCATTATGGAAAAAAAAATAGCCATAGGAGGGATAATATATCAAAGTTTTAATGGATGGGGCATTTTGGTCTTTTGGTATTTAAAAGAATTAAAAGGGAAAATAGCCAAAAATTGAGTCCATCTTCTCCATCCTTGGTTGAATTTCATAAGGAGCCATAGCTAGGGTTTCTTTCATCTTTTAAGCTCAAAGTAAGTGCATCCTAGCCCCATTTTTAATATGTTCTTTGTATTTTTGAAATCTTCATAACTCGATTTAGCTATTTATACCCTTAATTTGAGCTAGGGTTCATGTCCAAAAACATACCCATGAATGGCATGCTTGTGTTTTGATGTTTAATGGAAGAAGATGAAGGTTTGACGTGTGATAAACAACTTTTACTAGGTGGTTTTTGGTGAAATTGATAAAAAGGACCTAATTGTAAAAGTTGTAGAACTATGTCTAAATGTGTGAATGAATGAAAAATTTGGGATGGTATAAGAGAATAAATGATTTGGCTAGGCTTGGGTAATGAAAAAATGGGATACTTTTCATTTTACAAGCCTAGGGGTAATTTCATAATTATGTGAAACTTTAGGGGCAAAAAATTGTAATTTTGTTGTATTGTGATTTTTGGACTGAATCAAATAATGTGTATATTAAAAGAATTAAATGTACTATTATAGATCAAGAGGGATGAGGAATTTGACCAAGGAAAAGGCAAGGTTGTGAATTAAATCACAAATAGTCATATTTTGTACCAAGGTAAGTTGTGTGTAAGTAATTCAAAAATTTCAGTATTATGTATTTAATATTTGACATTGTATGATACATGTGTTTATACTGTAATGAAATTGACTTGTGATGATCTAATGAAAGTTTGATGAAAGCCTTGTATCTTGGAATCTCTGAGTGACCCAAAGGAGTACTTAGGACTTGGATGTCGTAACACCGTGCTAAATGAGATTCTGTGTAAGACCATGTCTGGGACATGGCATCGGCATTCGAGAAGTGTGTCTGTGTAAGACCATGTCTGGGACATGGCATTGGTGATGATATATGTGCCTGTGTAAGACCATGTCTGGGACATGGCATCAGCAATGATATATGTGCCTGTATAAGACCATGTCTGGGACATAGCACCGGCGATGATATATGTGCCAGTGTAAGACCATGTCTGGGATATGGCATCAGTGATGATATATGTGTCATTGTAAGACCATGTCTAGGACATGGCATCGGCGATGATATATGTTCCATTGTAAGACCATGTCTGGGACATGGTATTGGTACTTTATTTGGTGTACGATAATCCCGAGCGTTCTTTAGTATTTCGAGTGGTTCAACGGGCCATTCAAGATTTTGGGTTAAGAAGTGGAGTGATATGAGTAAGAATGTATACTACAGGTATATATGTGAATCCCATGAGTATTGAACTCAATTCATGATAGGAAATTTAGCATGAGTAGAAAGGAGTAAGTTAAGCATGATGTTTAATGACATTTAATGTCAATTCTAACTATGTTCATGTGTGTAATATGATATTGTGGTGATAAATGATAACATGTTTAATTCATGAATATCTTGACTTTTGTTGTTTATTATTTACATGCAACTTAGTAAGCCTTGTGCTTACCCTTGTCTCTTTTCCCCTTTCTCTTAGTATCATCAAGCTAGCTTGGGGATCGTGGAAGTCGGAGCTCGAGTCACACCATCAACAAATCTTTTAAGGTATATTTGGTTTAATGATTTTAAGTATGACATGTATAGGGGACTTAGCATTTAGTTATATGTGTCATATTTGTTAGCCAAAGTGATGGCTCATTTTGGTATATTATTCCATTTTGTATATGGCCATGAAATATGGCTTATTTTGATTATTGGGTTGAAATCCCTAAATATTGATACATGCATGGGATGTATTATTATTTGTGTGGTGTGTGCTAAATGGGTTCCTAACAATGAATGATAAAAGGTGGAATTCATGCTTGATGGATAAATGATACTAACCAACATAGTCATAATATGAACAAAGGTAAAGAAATGAAACGATTGAACTTGACAAGTGGGGAGTTTTAAACATGTATACTTTGATATGTGAATGTCATGCATGACGTAAAGTTTGGAGATCTAAGTAACCTAACCATTGCCTAAATTATCACCATTGGCATGCAAGTGTGTTTGTGTTGTTGTGGGTGACAAGAGGGCTTGGAAATTATCCTCAAAATTTGTCCGCACGGGTAGACACACGGGCGTGCACACACGGTCAGCCCCATGGGTGTGTAGTCTAGTTGTGTGTCCCCTGCACTGTGATTTCACAAGTCAGTATGCATGGTAGTAAACACACGGGCAGACACACGGCCATGTGTCTCAGCCGTGTGGAGGACACGGCCTTAGGACATAGGCGTGTGCCTAGGTCGTGTGAAGTCTGCACCTTAAATGCGAAAATTAAATTCGCCACATAACCTAGTACAAGGACGTGTGACTTGGCCATGTGACCCTTAATTGATGCTGACGTCATAAATAGAGAGTTATACAACCTGGGGACATAGGCGTGCCAAGGGCACACATGCATATCCTTGTGTCCACACAGACGCGTGACCCTGTTTTATGAAATTTTTTCAAAAGTTAACAGTTTAGTCCCGAACTGCCCCTGATGTATGTTTTGGGCCCTGTAAACCCACATAAGGTACGACATGCACGTTCTTGAATAAATTTTAAATTTGAACAAAATTTTATGGCCTGGTTTTACATAGTAGCGTATGTTCAAGTCCGATAATGCCTCGTATCCTGTCCCGATGATGGACACGGGTAAGGGATGTTACACTCTAGTTGTTACGTGTAAATATCCTCCTCAACTTCTCCATCCAAAAATGCAGTTTTTACATCTAAATGCTCAAGCTCCAAATCATGCATAGCCATAATACCAAGCAAAGCTTGAATCTAACTATGCTTCACAACAAGGGAGAACACATCTGTGAAGTCTACTCCTAGAATTTAACTGTAACCCTTTGCAACAAGCCTTGCTTTATATCTAGGTTCTTCAACTCCTGGAGTCCCTTCTTTCTTTTTAAACACCTATTTAGAATGAACAATCTTTTTACCTTTAGGAAGTTTCACAAGATCTTATGTTTTATTTTTGTGGAGTGATTCCATCTCCTCTTGCATAGCAAACATCCACTTCTCTGAGTCTTCATAACTAACCGCCTCAGAATAATTAGATGGCTCTTGGTTCGCATCAATATCTTTAGCCACATTTGAAGCATAAGTAACTAGATCAGCCTCGGCATACTTCTTTGGAGGTTTAATGTGACAGCCCAAAATTAACCCTAGCCGGGAAGTGGTTTCGGGACCACTAAACCGAGTCACCGAAAGGTTTGAATGTGATGTTTATTGTCTAGAATATGTAATCATGAATGTGTAAAAATTTCAAGCTTCGATTTAGTCGATTGCATGTGAATTTAGTCAATAGGACTTATATGAGAAAATTTTAAAATGTGATAGGTCAATGCATGAGGACCTATTAGTGCATGTGGAAGAAAAAGGGGACTTGCATGTCAAATTCCCCCTCCCTAATATGTAGTGGCCGGCCATGCTATAGGTGGAAACATGTCTCCAACATGTTATGCTAGTGATGCATGTTAAGAATAATAAAATAATAAGCATGGTGATTAAATAATGAAAGAAGGGTGATGGAGAAAAAAAAAAGTACATGGTCTCACCCCCCCCCTTGTTGCCGTGAATTGAAGAAAGAAAACAAAAAAAAAAAAGAGTTCATTCTTGAACATCCTTGGCCGAATAGAGGAAAGAAAGGAAGGGGAAAAAGGCTTGAGAAAAATCGGCTATGGTGGTGGTTAGACTAAGGTATGTTTGATGTTGTCTTTGAGATGCATGCATGTTTTAAATAGCCCATGTTTAAACTTTGAATCTTGTTGATAACATGAGCAATCGGTCATGAGAAAGTGTTCAAGGAAAAGGTTGTTGATGAAAGAAATTAATGTGTTAAGGGATTATATGAAACTTATTCATGTTTATATATGTTATATGCAACGAAAATGGTTGATGATTTTGGAGGTGATTAGCTTGAATCGGCCACGGTATATCCATAAACACGATCTATGCTTGTTATGTTACTCATGGTTAAAACAATTCGGCTAGGACATTCGGCCATGGATGGTTGTATTTCTTTGATGTTGTTTTTGATGCCTTAGGGCATTGAGAGTTGATTATAGATGAGGTGAGCTTCTTGATTTAAAAATTTGATGGATGTTAAGCTAATTGGGCAACCAAAGGTTCAATATTTTTGTTATGAGGTCATATGTGCATTCGGCCATGGTCTTTGCTTGAATATGAGAATTGTAATGTGATTTTCCTAAATTGTCTATGAATTTGGTTGTTGATTTCATGGTAATGGTATATTGAATCCATGAGAATTTAGTAAGGTTGCATTCGGCAACTTACTTGAAATTAAAAATCGATGTCTAAGCTTAGGTGATTTCGATGATGATATATGTGTGTATACATAAGTATATTTAGTTGATTCGGCTTTGGTAGTTGCATGAGATTATTAGCCGAATATACTAACATACATATACATGTGAGATTGGATTGTAAATATTTAGCAAGGTGGTTAAACTAGTTAAATTATTGATATAGCTCAAGGAGCTAAAGGAGGTGAATCGAGCAAAGGCAAAGAAAAGGTTATCGAGTAGCCGAGTTGGAACCGTCTTACCCAACACGAGGTAAGTCATTAAGCATGTAGTTGGTATTATTTCAATGGTCATAATGTTGTGTATTGATGCTGAATGGAATGAATAAATGTACATATATATATGCATGTACGTATGTGATGATGAAATTGTTGAATGAAATAAATGAGGTGAGATGTAATGAGTTGTTGATCTCGGCACTAAATGTGCGGGATAACCATTTATGACCATGAGATTGGTGCTAAGTGCGCGGGATTAAATTGTACAGCACTAAGTGTGCGATTCTACTTTGTTGCACTAAGTGTGCGAAATGAATATGATGCACTAAGTGTGCGAATTGACCATGCGGCACTAAGTGTGCGGGTTTGACTATGTAGCACTAAGTGTGCGATTTGATTACGTGGCACTAAATGTGCGAGTTGATTATATAGCACTGAGTGTGCGGGCTCAATATACATTCGTGAATCATTATGGACACTATGTGTGCGACACTATTGAGCTGATCGCGGACAGTGGATCGGGTAAGTGTCTTGAGGACATGGCTAATATGTGCTATGCGTATACTTGGTGTTGAGCTCGGTAAGTTGAACCTATGTGACAACTATACTTGAAGTCACGTACATAAAAATTTATCGTAGGATGGGTGAAAGGCCGTTTTGTGGTTTGATTGTAACGAAAATAAACTGATTTATGAAAATGCTTCAATGTCCTATTGATGAGTATATGAATTGTGAAGGCATGAATTGATATGAAATTGAATCGGTAGGTTGGTGGAACTATGGTATGGTTCGGTATGGATGGAGTAAATTGTCTCATTCCATTTTATTCCTCTTGTGATAATGTTATTGATGTATAGTAGAGCATTGCTTATGACTTACTGAGTTATAAACTCACCCGGTGTTTCCTTGTCACCCATTATAGGTTGCTTGGACTCATCAATCTTTGCGGGGTCGGGCCGTCAACGAAGTCATCACACCAGATAGCTAGTTTTGGTACTTTCTTCTTAGTGTGCTTAGAAGATCATTTTGGCATGTATAAGCTAGTACGTTGTGTTTGAATTATGGCATGTAAACTTTAAGCCATGCGAAAATGGCACGAATGTTCGATTGAGTTGGATCGAGGGTAGGCATGAAATGGACCTAGTTACTTTCGTAACAGATGCTGGCAGCAGCAGTGTCATGGGATTGAAAAATCACTAAAAATAGTAGGAGTGGAATTAATTGATGAATAAATTATGTAATCGAAGCTCGATGAGTCTGTTTTCATGAGGAAGTAACGAAAAGATCATATGGGCAGTATATTAAGAGATAATCAGATTTTAGTGGGACAGGGCCAGAACGGTTTCTGGATTCCCTGCTCCAACTTTGGAAATTCATTATAAATTAACCAGAGATAATTAGGGGTCGTACCATATATGTGCAGATTCCTCTCTGAGTCTAGTTTCCATAGAAACAAACGGCAACAGTATTGAAGCCCCGTGCAGGGAGATATCCCAGTCGTAATGGGCAAAGGTCAGTGTAGTCGACCCCTGCAACTTGGGGAACTTTGACTAATAAACTGTACTAATTGGCCCAACCAAAAATTCTAGAAAAAAATACATAGATGGGCACATGAGTCTAGTTTCTGGGAAAAATTACGAAACTGATTTTCGAGTTACGAAACTCAAGATATGAATTTTAAAACGACTAGTACACAGATTGGGCAGTGTCTGGAAAATAAATTTTGTAAGAGGGTAAGGCCAGTCAACACCTCGTGTTCGACCCCGATGACGGTTTCGGGTTCGGGGTGTTACATTTTATTGGTATCAGAGCTATGGTTTAGTCGGTTCTAGGACTTCCATAGCACGTATGAGTCTAGCTATACATGCCATAATGTTAATGTTTAAAAGGGTGATGACTTCTGACGGTTGAAATGTTTTTGTCTTGATTAGTAAATGGATCCCGGTGAAGAAAGAACCCTAGCGGATGACGTTGAGAGCGTAGCGGCTGCTCCTGCACAAGGGACGCCGCCTGTTGAACCCCAGTCATCTGCGAATAATCAAGGTGAGGGGGCTAAACAAGCCTTCTTTACCATGATGAATGAGTGGGTCGCGCAATATGCCCGAGCCAACCCGGCTGTCCAACAATTCCCAAATTTGAATAACCCACCCCAAGAGCCTGTAAGGCCGTCAGTCGCTGATCCTGTGAGGCTGAGTAAGCTACCTGTAGACTTGATTAGGAAGCGTGGGGCCGAGGAGTTCAAGGCCATAGTAACTGATGATGCCGAAAGGGCCGAGTTCTGGCTTGATAACACCATTCGGGTGTTCGATGAATTGTCATGCACACCCGATGAATGTCTAAAATGTGCTGTATCTTTGTTGCGAGACTCAGCCTACTATTGGTGGAGGACATTGATTTCCATAGTCCCGAACGAGCGAGTAACTTGGGACTTCTTTCAAACGGAATTTCGGAAGAAATTTATTAGCCAACGGTTCATTGACCAGAAGCGTAAGGAGTTCTTGGAACTCAAGCAAGGCCGTATGACTGTATCTGAATACGAACATGAATTCGTAAGACTTAGTAGGTATGCCCGGGAGTGCGTAGCTGATGAGGTTGCTATGTGCAAAAGATTTGAGGAAGGATTGAACGAAGATTTAAAGCTACTAATGGGTATTCTGGAAATAAAGGAATTCGTAACACTAGTCGAACGAGCCTGCAAGGCGGAGGAACTTGGAAAGGAGAAGAGGAAGGCTGAATTTGAAGCTAGAGATTATCGTAAAAGATCGACGGGTAAAGCTCCGTTCTCAGCTGTGAAGAAGTTCAGGGAGGACATTAGTAAGTCGAGGGCGACTACGGGAATTTCCATCAGGGCAAGACCATCGATGGGCTCCCGAGCTACTTCGGTAGCTAGTGTGGGCAATAATCGGCACGAGAAACCTGAATGTCCCCAATGTGGAAGACGACACCTAGGTGAATGTTGGGGCAAGTCTACTAACAGGGCCTGTTACGGATGCGGTTCGAAGGACCACTTCATTAGAGATTGCACGGAGCTGGATGAGAAGAATAAGATTCAAGGTGCAAGACCTAGTGGAGTGACATCTAGAGGTAGACCACCGAGAATTTTTGGAGGCAGGGGTGGTAGTCAGAGGGGGGCTTCTGATACGGCCGATCGCGCCGAGAACCGTGCTCCTGCTAGAGCATATGCCATTCGCGCACGAGAGGAGGCATCCTCCCCCGACGTCATCACTGGTACCTTCACTCTCTTTGATACTAATGTGATTGCATTGATTGACCCTGGTTCTACTCATTCATATGTATGCGAAACCTTAGCAACCAGTAAGACTCTACCTGTTGAGTCTACTGAGCTCGTAATTCGAGTATCAAACCCTTTGGGTCAATGCGTACTTGTTGATAAAGTGTGTAAGAGATGCCCTCTATTAATCCGAGAATCCTGTTTTCCGGCTGATTTGATGCTTTTGCCGTTCGACGAGTTTGATGTTATTCTTGGTTTGGATTGGTTAACCGCGCATGATGCGGTTGTGAATTGCAAAAGCAAGACTATCGATTTGAGGTGCGCAAATAACGAAATAATCCGAGTTGAGTCTGCGGACTTAAGGGGGTTGCCAGCTGTAATATCAGCAATGTTGGCCCAGAAATATGTAAGGAAAGGGTGCGAAGCATACCTCGCGTATGTACTTGATGACAAGGAGTTAGAAAAGAAACCCGAATCGGTGCCGGTGGTTTGTGAATACCCGGATGTTTTTCCTGAAGAGTTACCGGGTTTGCCACCTGTTCGGGAAGTAGAGTTTGGAATTGAGCTTGTACCTGGAACTACGCCAATTTCGATCGCTCCGTATCGTATGGCACTAACTGAGTTAAAAGAGTTGAAAGCTCAGTTGCAAGAATTGACGGATAGAGGTTTCGCTCGACCGAGTTTCTCGCCTTGGGGTGCACCAGTATTGTTCGTGAAAAAGAAGGACGGAACCATGAGGTTGTGCATTGACTATCGTCAACTGAATAAAGTGACGATAAAGAATAAGTATCCGTTACCGCGTATAGATGATCTGTTCGATCAATTAAAGGGAGCATCGGTGTTTTCAAAGATAGATTTGAGATCGGGTTATTATCAGTTACGGATTCGAGATTCGGACGTACCCAAAACTGCTTTCAGAACGAGGTACGGTCACTATGAGTTCTTAGTGATGCCGTTTGGGCTCACTAATGCCCCTGCGGTGTTTATGGATTTGATGAATCGGATCTTTAGGCCGTACTTGGATCGGTTCGTAGTTGTTGTCATAGAAATGAAAAGGTTGTTGATGAAGAAATTAATGTGTTAAGGGATTATATGAAACTTATTCATGTTTATATATGTTATATGCAACGAAATGGTTGATGATTTTGGAGGTGATTAGCTTGAATCGGCACGGTATATCCATAAACACGATCTATGCTTGTTATGTTACTCATGGTTAAAACAATTCGGCTAGGACATTCGGCCATGGATGGTTGTATTTCTTGATGTTGTTTTGATGCCTTAGGGCATGAGAGTTGATTAGATGAGTGAGCTCTTGATTAAAAATTGATGGATGTTAAGCTAATTGGGCAACCAAAGGTCAATATTTTTGTTATGAGGTCATATGTGCATTCGGCCATGGTCTTTGCTTGATATGAGAATTGTAATGTGATTTTCCTAAATTGTCTATGAATTTGGTTGTTGATTTCATGGTAATGGTATATTGAATCCATGAGAATTTAGTAAGGTTGCATTCGGCAACTTACTTGAAATAAAAATCGATGTCTAAGCTTAGGTGATTTCGATGATGATATATGTGTGTATACATAAGTATATTTAGTTGATTCGGCTTTGGTAGTTGCATGAGATTATTAGCCGAATATACTAACATACATATACATGTGAGATTGGATTGTAAATATTTAGCAAGGTGGTTAAACTAGTTAAATTATTGATATAGCTCAAGGAGCTAAAGGAGGTGAATCGAGCAAAGGCAAAGAAAAGGTTATCGAGTAGCCGAGTTGGAACCGTCTTACCCAACACGAGGTAAGTCATTAAGCATGTAGTTGGTATTATTTCAATGGTCATAATGTTGTGTATTGATGCTGAATGGAATGAATAAATGTACATATATATATGCATGTACGTATGTGATGATGAAATTGTTGAATGAAATAAATGAGGTGAGATGTAATGAGTTGTTGATCTCGGCACTAAATGTGCGGGATAACCATTTATGACCATGAGATTGGTGCTAAGTGCGCGGGATTAAATTGTACAGCACTAAGTGTGCGATTCTACTTTGTTGCACTAAGTGTGCGAAATGAATATGATGCACTAAGTGTGCGAATTGACCATGCGGCACTAAGTGTGCGGGTTTGACTATGTAGCACTAAGTGTGCGATTTGATTACGTGGCACTAAATGTGCGAGTTGATTATATAGCACTGAGTGTGCGGGCTCAATATACATTCGTGAATCATTATGGACACTATGTGTGCGACACTATTGAGCTGATCGCGGACAGTGGATCGGGTAAGTGTCTTGAGGACATGGCTAATATGTGCTATGCGTATACTTGGTGTTGAGCTCGGTAAGTTGAACCTATGTGACAACTATACTTGAAGTCACGTACATAAAAATTTATCGTAGGATGGGTGAAAGGCCGTTTTGTGGTTTGATTGTAACGAAAATAAACTGATTTATGAAAATGCTTCAATGTCCTATTGATGAGTATATGAATGTGAAGGCATGAATTGATATGAAATTGAATCGGTAGGTTGGTGGAACTATGGTATGGTTCGGTATGGATGGAGTAAATTGTCTCATTCCATTTTATTCCTCTTGTGATAATGTTATTGATGTATAGTAGAGCATTGCTTATGACTTACTGAGTTATAAACTCACCCGGTGTTTCCTTGTCACCCATTATAGGTTGCTTGGACTCATCAATCTTTGCGGGGTCGGGCCGTCAACGAAGTCATCACACCAGATAGCTAGTTTGGTACTTTCTTCTTAGTGTGCTTAGAAGATCATTTGGCATGTATAAGCTAGTACGTTGTGTTTGAATTATGGCATGTAAACTTTAAGCCATGCGAAAATGGCACGAATGTTCGATTGAGTTGGATCGAGGGTAGGCATGAAATGGACCTAGTTACTTTCGTAACAGATGCTGGCAGCAGCAGTGTCATGGGATTGAAAAATCACTAAAAATAGTAGGAGTGGAATTAATTGATGAATAAATTATGTAATCGAAGCTCGATGAGTCTGTTTTCATGAGGAAGTAACGAAAAGATCATATGGGCAGTATATTAAGAGATAATCAGATTTTAGTGGGACAGGGCCAGAACGGTTTCTGGATTCCCTGCTCCAACTTTGGAAATTCATTATAAATTAACCAGAGATAATTAGGGGTCGTACCATATATGTGCAGATTCCTCTCTGAGTCTAGTTTCCATAGAAACAAACGGCAACAGTATTGAAGCCCCGTGCAGGGAGATATCCCAGTCGTAATGGGCAAAGGTCAGTGTAGTCGACCCCTGCAACTTGGGGAACTTTGACTAATAAACTGTACTAATTGGCCCAACCAAAAATTCTAGAAAAAATACATAGATGGGCACATGAGTCTAGTTTCTGGGAAAAATTACGAAACTGATTTTCGAGTTACGAAACTCAAGATATGAATTTTAAAACGACTAGTACACAGATTGGGCAGTGTCTGGAAAATAAATTTTGTAAGAGGGTAAGGCCAGTCAACACCTCGTGTTCGACCCCGATGACGGTTTCGGGTTCGGGGTGTTACATTTTATTGGTATCAGAGCTATGGTTTAGTCGGTTCTAGGACTTCCATAGCACGTATGAGTCTAGCTATACATGCCATAATGTTAATGTTTAAAAGGGTGATGACTTCTGACGGTTGAAATGTTTTTGTCTTGATTAGTAAATGGATCCCGGTGAAGAAAGAACCCTAGCGGATGACGTTGAGAGCGTAGCGGCTGCTCCTGCACAAGGGACGCCGCCTGTTGAACCCCAGTCATCTGCGAATAATCAAGGTGAGGGGGCTAAACAAGCCTTCTTTACCATGATGAATGAGTGGGTCGCGCAATATGCCCGAGCCAACCCGGCTGTCCAACAATTCCCAAATTTGAATAACCCACCCCAAGAGCCTGTAAGGCCGTCAGTCGCTGATCCTGTGAGGCTGAGTAAGCTACCTGTAGACTTGATTAGGAAGCGTGGGGCCGAGGAGTTCAAGGCCATAGTAACTGATGATGCCGAAAGGGCCGAGTTCTGGCTTGATAACACCATTCGGGTGTTCGATGAATTGTCATGCACACCCGATGAATGTCTAAAATGTGCTGTATCTTTGTTGCGAGACTCAGCCTACTATTGGTGGAGGACATTGATTTCCATAGTCCCGAACGAGCGAGTAACTTGGGACTTCTTTCAAACGGAATTTCGGAAGAAATTTATTAGCCAACGGTTCATTGACCAGAAGCGTAAGGAGTTCTTGGAACTCAAGCAAGGCCGTATGACTGTATCTGAATACGAACATGAATTCGTAAGACTTAGTAGGTATGCCCGGGAGTGCGTAGCTGATGAGGTTGCTATGTGCAAAAGATTTGAGGAAGGATTGAACGAAGATTTAAAGCTACTAATGGGTATTCTGGAAATAAAGGAATTCGTAACACTAGTCGAACGAGCCTGCAAGGCGGAGGAACTTGGAAAGGAGAAGAGGAAGGCTGAATTTGAAGCTAGAGATTATCGTAAAAGATCGACGGGTAAAGCTCCGTTCTCAGCTGTGAAGAAGTTCAGGGAGGACATTAGTAAGTCGAGGGCGACTACGGGAATTTCCATCAGGGCAAGACCATCGATGGGCTCCCGAGCTACTTCGGTAGCTAGTGTGGGCAATAATCGGCACGAGAAACCTGAATGTCCCCAATGTGGAAGACGACACCTAGGTGAATGTTGGGGCAAGTCTACTAACAGGGCCTGTTACGGATGCGGTTCGAAGGACCACTTCATTAGAGATTGCACGGAGCTGGATGAGAAGAATAAGATTCAAGGTGCAAGACCTAGTGGAGTGACATCTAGAGGTAGACCACCGAGAATTTTTGGAGGCAGGGGTGGTAGTCAGAGGGGGGCTTCTGATACGGCCGATCGCGCCGAGAACCGTGCTCCTGCTAGAGCATATGCCATTCGCGCACGAGAGGAGGCATCCTCCCCCGACGTCATCACTGGTACCTTCACTCTCTTTGATACTAATGTGATTGCATTGATTGACCCTGGTTCTACTCATTCATATGTATGCGAAACCTTAGCAACCAGTAAGACTCTACCTGTTGAGTCTACTGAGCTCGTAATTCGAGTATCAAACCCTTTGGGTCAATGCGTACTTGTTGATAAAGTGTGTAAGAGATGCCCTCTATTAATCCGAGAATCCTGTTTTCCGGCTGATTTGATGCTTTTGCCGTTCGACGAGTTTGATGTTATTCTTGGTTTGGATTGGTTAACCGCGCATGATGCGGTTGTGAATTGCAAAAGCAAGACTATCGATTTGAGGTGCGCAAATAACGAAATAATCCGAGTTGAGTCTGCGGACTTAAGGGGGTTGCCAGCTGTAATATCAGCAATGTTGGCCCAGAAATATGTAAGGAAAGGGTGCGAAGCATACCTCGCGTATGTACTTGATGACAAGGAGTTAGAAAAGAAACCCGAATCGGTGCCGGTGGTTTGTGAATACCCGGATGTTTTTCCTGAAGAGTTACCGGGTTTGCCACCTGTTCGGGAAGTAGAGTTTGGAATTGAGCTTGTACCTGGAACTACGCCAATTTCGATCGCTCCGTATCGTATGGCACTAACTGAGTTAAAAGAGTTGAAAGCTCAGTTGCAAGAATTGACGGATAGAGGTTTCGCTCGACCGAGTTTCTCGCCTTGGGGTGCACCAGTATTGTTCGTGAAAAAGAAGGACGGAACCATGAGGTTGTGCATTGACTATCGTCAACTGAATAAAGTGACGATAAAGAATAAGTATCCGTTACCGCGTATAGATGATCTGTTCGATCAATTAAAGGGAGCATCGGTGTTTTCAAAGATAGATTTGAGATCGGGTTATTATCAGTTACGGATTCGAGATTCGGACGTACCCAAAACTGCTTTCAGAACGAGGTACGGTCACTATGAGTTCTTAGTGATGCCGTTTGGGCTCACTAATGCCCCTGCGGTGTTTATGGATTTGATGAATCGGATCTTTAGGCCGTACTTGGATCGGTTCGTAGTTGTGTTTATTGATGACATCTTGGTCTATTCAAGAGATGAGGCCGAACATGCTGAGCATCTGAGGCTAGTGATGCAAATTTTGCGGGATAAGCAGTTATATGCTAAGTTCAGTAAGTGTGAGTTCTGGCTAAGAGAGGTTAGCTTCTTGGGTCATGTGGTATCCGCATCGGGTATTCGGGTTGACCCGAGCAAAATTTCAGCCATACTTAACTGGAAGCCTCCGAGAAACGTTACCGAAGTCCGGAGCTTTCTAGGGCTCGCCGGTTATTACCGACGATTTGTCAAAGGTTTCTCGATGATAGCCACACCAATGACGAAGCTACTTCAGAAGGATGTTAAGTTCGAATGGACGGAGAAATGTCAGAAAAGCTTCGATCAACTGAAAACTCATCTGACTAAAGCTCCAATTTTGGTGCAACCCGAATCGGGTAAAGAGTTTGTCGTTTATAGTGACGCATCCCTACTCGGGTTGGGTTGTGTATTGATGCAAGAAGGTCGAGTTGTGGCCTATGCGTCGAGACAATTGAAGCCACACGAGAGAAATTATCCGACCCATGATCTCGAACTAGCCGCCATTGTGTTTGCATTGAAAATATGGCGACATTATTTGTTTGGTGAGAAGTGCCATGTGTTTTCGGATCACAAAAGTCTCAAATATTTGATGACTCAACGGGACTTGAATCTGCGACAAAGACGTTGGCTTGAATTGTTGAAGGATTATGAGCTTGTCATTGATTACCACCCGGGAAAGGCTAATGTGGTTGCGGACGCCTTAAGCCGGAAATCACTGTTTGCTTTGCGAGCGATGAATGTACACTTGTCTGTTCTACCTGACAATGTGTTAGTAGCTGAATTAAAAGCCAAACCATTATTGACTCATCAAATTCATGAAGCTCAGAAAGTCGATGATGAATTAGTTGCAAAACGAGCTGAGTGTGTTCCAAACAAGGAATCGGAGTTTCAGATTGATGATGATGGTTGTTTGAGGTTTAGAAGTCGTTTGTGCGTTCCAAGGAATTCGGAACTCATTCCGGTGATCCTGAACGAAGCCCATTGTAGCCGAATGTCAATTCACCCGGGGAGCACGAAAATGTACAACGACTTGAAACGTCGATTTTGGTGGCATGGTATGAAGCGAGACATCTCCGACTTTGTTTCGAGATGTTTAATATGTCAGCAAGTGAAAGCGGAACATCAAGTGCCTTCAGGGTTACTTCAGCCGATCATGATACCCGAGTGGAAATGGGACCGAGTCACAATGGACTTTGTGTCCGGACTGCCATTGTCCGCAAGTAAGAAGGATGCGATTTGGGTTGTTGTTGATAGGCTGACTAAGTCGGCTCACTTTATCCCCGTGCGTACGGATTTCTCATTGGATAAACTAGCCGAGTTGTATGTTTCTCAGATTGTGAGATTACATGGAGTACCTATTTCTATCGTGTCGGATAGAGATCCGAGATTCACCTC
This sequence comes from Gossypium hirsutum, assembly GCF_007990345.1. Lineage (NCBI taxonomy): Eukaryota > Viridiplantae > Streptophyta > Magnoliopsida > Malvales > Malvaceae > Gossypium > Gossypium hirsutum. The sequence goes on from NC_053434.1 coordinate 94,275,418, forward strand.
GCGATTTTGGAAGAAATTGCAAGAAGCTTTGGGTACCCAGCTGCATTTTAGCACCGCTTTTCATCCCCAAACCGATGGTCAATCCGAGCGGATAATTCAGATACTCGAGGATATGCTGAGATGCTGCATCCTTGAGTTTAGTGGTTCATGGGAACGGTATGTACCTTTGATTGAATTCGCTTACAACAATAGTTTTCAATCAAGTATTAAGATGGCACCTTACGAGGCTTTGTACGGTCGTAAATGCCGTACACCATTGTTTTGGACCGAGCTTGGTGAAAGTAAAATTTTCGGAGTTGATTTGATTAAAGATGCTGAACAGAAAGTAAAAGTAATCCGTGAAAGTTTGAAGGCAGCCACAGATCGTCAGAAATCGTATGCGGATCTGAAACGGAAGGACATTGAATATCAGGTGGGAGATAAAGTGTTCCTTAAAGTTTCGCCTTGGAAAAAGGTACTTAGGTTTGGCCGTAAGGGCAAGTTGAGCCCGAGATTCATTGGGCCGTACGAAATCTCCGAACGAGTGGGGCCAGTTGCGTATAGATTGATTTTGCCCCCTGAGCTTGAAAAGATTCACGATGTCTTTCATGTTTCGATGCTTCGACGCTATCGATCTGATCCGTCGCATATAATTAGCCCATCAGAGGTTGAAATTCAAGCCGATATGAGTTATGAAGAAGAACCGATACGTATCCTAGCTCGTGAGGTGAAAGAGTTGCGAAACAAAAGGGTTCCGTTGGTTAAGGTGTTGTGGCTCAAACACGGGATCGAGGAAGCAACCTGGGAACCCGAGAGCTCGATGAAGGAACGATATCCAAACCTATTTACTGGTAAGATTTTCGAGGACGAAAATTTCTTAAGTGAGGGAGAGTTGTGACAGCCCAAAATTAACCCTAGCCGGGAAGTGGTTTCGGGACCACTAAACCGAGTCACCGAAAGGTTTGAATGTGATGTTTATTGTCTAGAATATGTAATCATGAATGTGTAAAAATTTCAAGCTTCGATTTAGTCGATTGCATGTGAATTTAGTCAATAGGACTTATATGAGAAAATTTTAAAATGTGATAGGTCAATGCATGAGGACCTATTAGTGCATGTGGAAGAAAAGGGGACTTGCATGTCAAATTCCCCCTCCCTAATATGTAGTGGCCGGCCATGCTATAGGTGGAAACATGTCTCCAACATGTTATGCTAGTGATGCATGTTAAGAATAATAAAATAATAAGCATGGTGATTAAATAATGAAAGAAGGGTGATGGAGAAAAAAAAAAAGTACATGGTCTCACCCCCCCCCTTGTTGCCGTGAATTGAAGAAAGAAAACAAAAAAAAAAAAAGAGTTCATTCTTGAACATCCTTGGCCGAATAGAGGAAAGAAAGGAAGGGGAAAAAGGCTTGAGAAAAATCGGCTATGGTGGTGGTTAGACTAAGGTATGTTTGATGTTGTCTTTGAGATGCATGCATGTTTTAAATAGCCCATGTTTAAACTTTGAATCTTGTTGATAACATGAGCAATCGGTCATGAGAAAGTGTTCAAGGAAAAGGTTGTTGATGAAAGAAATTAATGTGTTAAGGGATTATATGAAACTTATTCATGTTTATATATGTTATATGCAACGAAAATGGTTGATGATTTTGGAGGTGATTAGCTTGAATCGGCCACGGTATATCCATAAACACGATCTATGCTTGTTATGTTACTCATGGTTAAAACAATTCGGCTAGGACATTCGGCCATGGATGGTTGTATTTCTTTGATGTTGTTTTTGATGCCTTAGGGCATTGAGAGTTGATTATAGATGAGGTGAGCTTCTTGATTTAAAAATTTGATGGATGTTAAGCTAATTGGGCAACCAAAGGTTCAATATTTTTGTTATGAGGTCATATGTGCATTCGGCCATGGTCTTTGCTTGAATATGAGAATTGTAATGTGATTTTCCTAAATTGTCTATGAATTTGGTTGTTGATTTCATGGTAATGGTATATTGAATCCATGAGAATTTAGTAAGGTTGCATTCGGCAACTTACTTGAAATTAAAAATCGATGTCTAAGCTTAGGTGATTTCGATGATGATATATGTGTGTATACATAAGTATATTTAGTTGATTCGGCTTTGGTAGTTGCATGAGATTATTAGCCGAATATACTAACATACATATACATGTGAGATTGGATTGTAAATATTTAGCAAGGTGGTTAAACTAGTTAAATTATTGATATAGCTCAAGGAGCTAAAGGAGGTGAATCGAGCAAAGGCAAAGAAAAGGTTATCGAGTAGCCGAGTTGGAACCGTCTTACCCAACACGAGGTAAGTCATTAAGCATGTAGTTGGTATTATTTCAATGGTCATAATGTTGTGTATTGATGCTGAATGGAATGAATAAATGTACATATATATATGCATGTACGTATGTGATGATGAAATTGTTGAATGAAATAAATGAGGTGAGATGTAATGAGTTGTTGATCTCGGCACTAAATGTGCGGGATAACCATTTATGACCATGAGATTGGTGCTAAGTGCGCGGGATTAAATTGTACAGCACTAAGTGTGCGATTCTACTTTGTTGCACTAAGTGTGCGAAATGAATATGATGCACTAAGTGTGCGAATTGACCATGCGGCACTAAGTGTGCGGGTTTGACTATGTAGCACTAAGTGTGCGATTTGATTACGTGGCACTAAATGTGCGAGTTGATTATATAGCACTGAGTGTGCGGGCTCAATATACATTCGTGAATCATTATGGACACTATGTGTGCGACACTATTGAGCTGATCGCGGACAGCGGATCGGGTAAGTGTCTTGAGGACATGGCTAATATGTGCTATGCGTATACTTGGTGTTGAGCTCGGTAAGTTGAACCTATGTGACAACTATACTTGAAGTCACGTACATAAAAATTTATCGTAGGATGGGTGAAAGGCCGTTTTGTGGTTTGATTGTAACGAAAATAAACTGATTTATGAAAATGCTTCAATGTCCTATTGATGAGTATATGAATTGTGAAGGCATGAATTGATATGAAATTGAATCGGTAGGTTGGTGGAACTATGGTATGGTTCGGTATGGATGGAGTAAATTGTCTCATTCCATTTTATTCCTCTTGTGATAATGTTATTGATGTATAGTAGAGCATTGCTTATGACTTACTGAGTTATAAACTCACCCGGTGTTTCCTTGTCACCCATTATAGGTTGCTTGGACTCATCAATCTTTGCGGGGTCGGGCCGTCAACGAAGTCATCACACCAGATAGCTAGTTTTGGTACTTTCTTCTTAGTGTGCTTAGAAGATCATTTTGGCATGTATAAGCTAGTACGTTGTGTTTGAATTATGGCATGTAAACTTTAAGCCATGCGAAAATGGCACGAATGTTCGATTGAGTTGGATCGAGGGTAGGCATGAAATGGACCTAGTTACTTTCGTAACAGATGCTGGCAGCAGCAGTGTCATGGGATTGAAAAATCACTAAAAATAGTAGGAGTGGAATTAATTGATGAATAAATTATGTAATCGAAGCTCGATGAGTCTGTTTTCATGAGGAAGTAACGAAAAGATCATATGGGCAGTATATTAAGAGATAATCAGATTTTAGTGGGACAGGGCCAGAACGGTTTCTGGATTCCCTGCTCCAACTTTGGAAATTCATTATAAATTAACCAGAGATAATTAGGGGTCGTACCATATATGTGCAGATTCCTCTCTGAGTCTAGTTTCCATAGAAACAAACGGCAACAGTATTGAAGCCCCGTGCAGGGAGATATCCCAGTCGTAATGGGCAAAGGTCAGTGTAGTCGACCCCTGCAACTTGGGGAACTTTGACTAATAAACTGTACTAATTGGCCCAACCAAAAATTCTAGAAAAAAATACATAGATGGGCACATGAGTCTAGTTTCTGGGAAAAATTACGAAACTGATTTTCGAGTTACGAAACTCAAGATATGAATTTTAAAACGACTAGTACACAGATTGGGCAGTGTCTGGAAAATAAATTTTGTAAGAGGGTAAGGCCAGTCAACACCTCGTGTTCGACCCCGATGACGGTTTCGGGTTCGGGGTGTTACATTTAATTTCTCTTCTAGTTTTGTTTTTGGCGATAGAGTATTATGGTGAAGAGGTAGCTCTATTCTCAATTTTTGTACTGGCTTGAACAGTCGACTCTGTTGTAGATTCTGTATTAAATTGATGCTCCACTTGCTTTTAATTTTCTTTATTGGAAGAGTCTTTAAGAGATAAGTTAGGTACCATAGCAGTTTCATAAAAAAAACATCTCCTTTAATCACAACTTTTCTATTTTCAGGAGACCATAACTTATACCCTTTTACACCAGCTTTATAACCAAGAAAAACACATTTAATAGATCTCGGTTTCAATTTTCCATTATCAACATGAGCATACGCAGGACACCCAAAAATCTTTAAATTAGAATAATTAGTAGGATTACCAGCCCATACTTCTTATGGAGTCTTTTTTTCAATGGTAATGGATGGAGATCAGTTGATCAAAAAACATGTAGTAGAGGCTGCTTCGACCCAAAATGGCTTTGGTAAGTTGGCATTTGACAACATACATCGAACCTTCTCTATGATCGTTCTGTTAATTCATTTTGCAACGCCATTTTGCTTGGAGTATGACGAACTGTCAAGTGTCTCATGATCCCTTCTGACTTGCACAATTTATTAAACTCATTAGAACAAAACTCTAAGCCATTATCTGTGCTGAGGTATTTTATTTGTTTTCCCATCTGTTTTTCAATCATAGTTTTCCAAGACTTAAATGCGTAAAACACATCACTTTTTTACTTCAGGAAAAACGCCCAAACTTTTCTAGAAAAATCATCAATAAAAGTTAGCATATAATTAGCTCCACCTCTCGAAGGCACTCTAGATGGCCCCCACAGATCAGAATGAATATACTCCAATGTTCCCTTCATGTTATGGATTCTTTTGGTGAATCGAACTCTCTTTTGCTTCCTAAAAATGCAGTGCTCACAGAGCTTTAGTTTGCAAATTCCTTGCCCATTAAGAAGTCCTCTTTTGCTCAATTCTGCCATGCCATTCTCACTCATATGCCCTAGGCGGATATGCCAAAGTTTAGTAATATCATCACCTGACAAAGAAGAGGAAGCTACAGCTGCATCATCAGTAACAGTAGAACTCTGCAAAATATATAACTTGGCAATCTTTCTCTACCCTTTCAACATAACAAGGGAACCTTTGGAAATCTTCAAAACCTCATTTTCAGCTGTCTATCTGTACCCTTTTGAATCAAGAGTACTCAACGTAATTAAATTTCTCTTCAACTTTGGAACATGTCGCACGTCACTAAATGTTCTGACAACTTCGTCAAACATCTTAACATTAATTATTCCAACACTTGCAATTTTACACGAACCATTATTTCCCATCAAAACAACACCTTTGAATATTGTTTTGTAAGTTGTAAACCAATCTTAATTGGGACTTATGTGGAAAGTGCAGCCTGAATCAAGGATCCACTCATTGCTCACTTTAGAATTGTTGACAGAAGCAATTAGAAGTTCACCATCGTTGTATTCTTCTACAACATCAGCTTCACTAAAATTTTCTTGTTGCTTTCCCTTTTGATTCGTAGCCTCCCTTTTGATCTTATTCTGTAGCTTATAGCACTCAGATTTAATGTGCCCTTTCTTCTTGAAAAAGTTACAAGTTTTACCTCTGTTTGAAGACTTCGATCTACCCTTAGATTACCACGAGGATTTCATTCCTGTGTCCTTCCATTATCATCATCAGTATTCTGATTTGTCTCCCATGAACAATGAGACCCTCACCTTGAGAGTCAATTTTAACCACAAGATGCTTTATCTTATCATACGAGGTCAAAGAAGCATAAACCTCATCAACTGTGAGAGACTCGTAGTTATATAAAATCGTGTCTCTAAAGGTTGAATAAGACGGGGAAACGAACAAAGTAGAATCAACCCTAGATTTTCCTTATCATACTGAACCTCCATGATCTCTAGGTTTGAGAGAATTTCTTTTAACACTATTAAGTGTTCGTGCACAAATGCACCTTCCTCCAAATGATGAGCATAAAGATGCTACTTTATATGCAGGTTGCTGGTTAGAGTTTTTGACATACATATTTGTTCCATCCTCTTCCATAATCCAGCGGCGATCTCCTTCATCACATCCTAAAAAATTTTGTTAGACAAATGCAGATGTAACTATGTTAATGCCTTTAGATCCTTGTGTTTATTCTCTTTCTCTATCAATTTTGAAGGTATCTTATCTACCACTAGCAGGGCTTCATCTAAGTCCATATGTGTAAGAACTGTCTGTATCTTTATCTGCCACAATGCAAATCTGGTGTTACAATCCAACAGTAAAATTTCATACTTCAAAGAGCCATTATCGTGATCGAGATGAATGACTAGAAAGCTCTAATACCAATTTGTAAAAATAGAACGTTGGTAATGATAATATATCACAAAGAAAAGAGAAATAAAAATAAAGAACACACAGATTTTACGTGGAAACCCTTTTGGCAAAAAACCACAGGCAGAGAAGAAAATTCACTATGTCGAATTCAAATTAACACAAGAAGAATAGACTATGCCTATTTATAGGCTTTGTAAAGCCATATTCTAATAGGAGTGTAGTAAGATTGAAACTCCTTATTCTAATCAATAGAAAATAGATAGAGTTTAATAAGGTTTAAAAAACCTTATTCTAAAATAAAATAAAAGAAATGTAGTTCGATATAGATTTTACTTTTATTTTATTTTACCACTGTATTTTATTTAAATAAGGATTTAGGTCACTTAATTCTAACAGACAATTATAATTTGAATCAAAATTTTGTAGGTGGCACTGCCTATGTTAAAGCAATTGCACATATTTAGAATGGCTAGCTTGGAAAAGATATGGCATTAGCTACTTCCTGTGAATTCCTTTTTACAAATGAAATGATTTTTGGTTGGAGTCACTGTGACAATTTATTGAATGTTTTTCCATTGAGCACGTTGGAAAGACTTAGAAGTCTAAAAAGGTTAAGTATAAGCTACTGTGATTCCCTTGAAGAAATATTTGAACTCAAGGATTCATTGCTGAGGAATCATGTACTGCAAATGCCATTCAATCTACTACAGCAGAAGCAATTACTTTGCTTGCATTTCCTTAAGTGAGGTTCTTACAATTGACAAAGTTACCAACATTAAGGAGTTTCTACTCAATAATTCATTCTTCAAAATGGCCATCATTAAAAAGACTACAAGTGACAGCATGTGATAAACTTGAGATTGTTGCTTTAGAATATCCAAGCTTGAAAGAAATCCATGGAAAGACTCAATTTGAAATCCCTAAGGGATACACCCAGTTAAGAAATGAACAAGTAAAATAAAGAATAAAATTGAAAAGATCGAACACAAATATTTTAAGTAGAAAACTCATTCGAAGATAATAAAAAATCACGAGTAAAGATAATTTCACTAAAACGGTAAAAATTAAGAGTATAAAGATGGAGATAAAACTAAGCCCCAAAACTTGAAAATAAGAACCTTAAAATGTAAACACAAAATTTTCTAAAAGCTTGAAAAGCTAATATCTAAATGTGTTATGACTTACTTTTCTAGGGTAGAAAAAGGGTCTATTTATAAGTTAAATTTGTAGGTCAAATAATATTAAAATAATCTACACTAAGCAAAGTTTAAGTGGGATACTAAAAACAGAGCTTAACTAGGAGAAGAAAAGCTGAAAAATACGAGGCATAACTTTACAAATCTTTACCTTGACTCATATTTTCAAAACGCCTTCTTTACCAAAACCTACTATGGGCTTATCTCGAACTATGCAGAATATTAACTAAGTCAAAGTTGTGTTCAGAAGCTAGAAGTCTTTTAGTTTTTGACTTATGTACTGTTAAATAAAAATTGACACAGGTCTGATTTTCATGAACGCAATGCCCTATGTTTTCAAAATTTACATCCAAAAGAGAACCTCTTTTATATGAAACGATCATACCTTTTTCCCTCCTATGACCAAGTTGTCTCTGCTTCAAACGAGTCAACTTCAACTCCTTAATAGACAAGGGACGTCTTGTTTCACCTGTAACACCCTTAACCCATATTCGTCGCCGAAATAGGGTTATAGAGCATTACCAAAATTTACAAATCAAATACAATTATTTCATGTCATTTAACATCCATGTCAGAAATCAATCATGTTCAATCATTTTGTCCCTTACATGAGCCCTCGAGGCCTAAAATATGCATTGGAAACAAACCAGGACTAAACCGAGTACTCAGAGAATTTTTCGCAAAATCTCAACATCCAAAATAGGGCACACAGTTGTGTCTCAGCCCGTGTCTGTAACCGTGTAACTCTCTGACTTAGGTCACACGGCCAAGTCAAACGCCCGTGTGCTAGGCCGTGAAATTTTGCATTAAATAGGTGCAGGGGTCACATGGCCAAGTCATACAACCGTGTGCCTGGCCGTGTGATCAATTCTAAGCATTCTGTTTTAAAATTTTAAAGATGTAAGGGACACATGGCCAAAACATACGCCCACGTGCTAGGCCGTGTGTCACATACGGCTGAGACACACACCCGTGTCTCTGCCCGTGTGGAAAAAATAAAGTCATTTACTAGCCACATTTCTCACTCAAACTTGTCTTCCACCTACATTAACTCTTAAACATATTCCCAAACCAATATAAAACATTTGAATCAAGCCAAAACCAAGTTTTATGCAAATCATATCATCATATATATCCAAGTATCCATACTTAACAATTTAATCACTTACATATACATTCATATTTGTACCAACTATACCAACTTAAACCATTTTACAATTTTCCTATTAGTTAATCATCAGTTAATTATACCAAAACACATATCAACCATGATAAGGCCATATACTCATAAATATCAAAATGTTTCAAACATAAGACATTCAAATGACTAATCACAAAAAAAAAATTTTACATGCCACCAATGGCCAAGTTAACCTATTTATGCCATTATACCAAAGTTGGTTTAATAAATACTGAAAAAGGGCAATTGATAGTGTGATATGGCTCTAACCAGCTTCCAATCTTAACGAGCTTCCGAGTTACTGTAAAACAGAGGAAATAAAACAGAGTAAGCATTTAATACTTAGTAAGTTCGTATAATAGGAAATTAACTTACCGTTCATTTACATTTAAGGTAAGCATATAAAAATGCATCCAAGAAATTTGGCTAATAGCCTAAACACACAACTTCATCAAACATGTTAGTCATGTATTTCATGTAAATATCAAGAAACAGGGATGAACTTATCAAATATCAAATTTCCATGTGTTTTCAGGTGCCCGTTGAACCATTTGAAATATCGATGGATACACGTGGGGTACACACAAAATGCACACAACTATAATTCATCAATTCATATTCAGGAATGATCATGTGAGCACATAAATAGGAAGCTCTCTCCTGAGCCATATAACAGGAAGCTCATGTGAGCTGTATAACGGGAAGCTTATCTAGGCTATATAACAAAAAACTCATAAGAGCCATATTTAAGAAGCTCATGCGAGCCAATAATGGGGAAGCTTCGAATAGCCATATATCGGGAAGTTCAAGCATGTAATAGTCTGTTTTAGGGTCAAACCGGAACAGTGGTTTTGGGACCACAAATCTGAAGTAGAAATATTTATTTTATTATTATTTTAAGTTCTACAACATGATAGAATAATTGTGTGAAAATTTTATTAAGAAATTTTATATATTGAGTTCCTAATTTGACTAGAAGGATTAAATTGCAATAGGTGCAAAATTTGAGTTCTATAAGTTAAAGGTGTGTAATTGCTATGAAATTTTAAATTGGAGGTCCTTAAATGGTAATTAGACCATTATACTTAAGGATGGAAAAAATGGACATGGTTAGGTAAAATTTTACAGTTATGCATTAAGGTTATTTTAGTAGTTTGGTAAATAAAGACAATTAACAAATAAAAAATGTCCATCTTCTCAATTTCATCCCCCCATAGCTAAAATTTGCAAGGAAGACATAGCTAGGGTTTTGGCCAAGCTTTCAAGCTTGATTGTAAGTCCGTTCTTGTCCTATTTTTAATAATTTTTATATTTTTGAGATCGTTGTAACTTGATTTAGCTATTTCAAGGACTAATTTGAAAGAAATTTAAAGTCTAAAATTTTACCCATGATGAATATGTTTGTATTTTTATGTTTGATGGTAGAAAATGCATGTTTGTTGTTAGTTAAACAACGTTTGTAAAGTGATAGTTAAACAACGTTTGTAAAGTGATTTTTGATAAAAATGTTAAATAGGGACTTATTTGTAAATGTCTATAAAATGTGTATAAAAGTGTGAATAAATGAAAATGTAGGTTGTTATGAGTACAAATAATATTCGGCTAGGCTTGGGTTGTGATTAAATTGAAAGAAATTCATTTTACCGGCCTAAGGACTAAATTGTAAAATGTTGAAAAGTTAGGGGCAAAAATGTAAATTTTGCCATAATGTGTTTTTTGGGTTGAATTGAATAATGTGATGATTAAATAAGTTAAATGTGATATTATAGATCAAGAAAAATGAAGTTTGGGTCCAGATCAGGGGAAAATAAAGTAATTGACGAATAGATCCCTTTGGTCATTTTTGTAACCGAGGTAAGTTCGTATGTTAAATAAGCTTTATTATAATTGTATTTTAAATGCTTTAATACTTCAAAAATTGTGTAAATGACTTTACAGACACGTTCGACAATGTTTCGGTAAGCGAGAAATGTATGGTAAGGTAAATTTGTGATGGAAGTGAATTATGATCATGAGATTATGGTAAATTACATTATTATATGTTATATTACTTGCATTCTAATATATGGTAAGGTTTTATTATTTCTTTCATACGAGCTTACTAAGTTATATAGCTTACTCCGTTTTACTTTCCATGTTTTATAGGATCACCAAGCTAGCTCGGATTGGAGATCGTTGGAGTTCGCATCACACTATCAAACTGTCATTTTGGGTATAGATGATCTTAAACATTTTGATTATATAGCATGTATAGGGACTTGGCCATTTTGTTATATGTGTCACCATGATTTTAGCCAAATGTATTGGCTTGTAATTGTCAAAGGCTTGATTTGGTATTTGGCCATGTAAATTGGCTCATTTTGATTAAATTGGTTGTAAGCTTAAGTATATTCGTACATGTGCAAATATCTCCTTTATGATGTGGTCTATAAATGATTGGTGAATGGTTGAATGTGACTTAATGACTTTGTTGTTGAATGGTTGAGATTGGCTCAATGGTATGCTAGGAAATCTAAGAAGAATTATGCATGATAAAAGTATTTGTGTTAGTACTTGGGGATGTGAATTTTGATTGATTTGACATGGTAGAATATAATGTTGTAAGTATGTTATGTGTGATAATGAAATGATATGTTCTAACCTTGATTATGTATGTTTTGGTTGCCTAAGTATACCATGATTTATGCCATTGAACTTGTGTGTGTGTAGGTGGAAATGAGGGTGACAAATGGCTCGGTAAATAGCCTTTATTTTGTCTTTGGTTGCCTAAGTATACCATGATTTATGCCATTGAACTTGTGTGTGTAGGTGGAAATGAGGGTGACAAATGGCTTGGTACATAGCCTTTATTTTGTCCACATGGGTAGACACACGGGAGTGTGTCTAGACGGTATGTGACATGCGGTCTGCTCCATGGGCATGTGCTTTGGCCGTGTGTCCCCTGTACCTTAATTTTGAGAAATAGAATGCTCAGAATTGAGCACATTGGTAGAAACACGGGTGTGTGTCTCAATCGTGTGAGGGATACGGCCTCAAGCACGGGCGTTTGTCCCGACCATCTGAAGTCTGCACCTATTTTATGAAAATTAAATTAACCACACGGCCTAGCACACGAGCGTGTGGCTTGGTCGTGTGACTTTAATTTGTTCATGCTTTACAAAACAAAGAGTTACACGGGTTAGGGACACGGGCGTGTGTGACCACACGGCCTGCCCACATGGGCATGTCCCAAACCACACGGGCGTGTGACCCCTGTTCATAGCAAAAAATTTCTAAGTTTTGTAAAAATTTCCTAAGTTCTTGGTTTAATCCCGAACCACTTCCAAAGCATGTTTTGGGCCTCATAGGCTCGTATGAGGGACCTTTATGATTGAATACAAATTGTTTTAATTTGGATGCAAATTTATGACTCGATTTGTATGCTTAATTACTTGCTTTGTAAGTCCGATAATGCCTCGTGTCCTATTTTGACATTGAATATAGATAAGGGGTGTTACAAAGTGAGTCAAATCGGGAAGCTTTGGAGAGCCATTAATTAGGAAGCTCACAAAGAGCCTTTAATCAGGAAGCTCACGAAGAACCATATATCGGGATGCTTATAAGAGCTACGATGTGTCCACAACATATGCAGGATCACAACCGATTGGGATAATCTGAAGAGCTATTAACGGGAAGCTCACAAGAGCCATATAACGAGAAGCTCAAGAGGGCTAATAACAGGATGCTCTTTCGAGCTGTGATGTGTTTGCAACATATGCAGGATCACAATCAATTTGGAAACCCTGTATCCATCGAAATTTCATTTATTCAAACGGAACTTGATATTGATCGGGCTTTTTAGGATATGTTATCAATTTCATATAAATAGAAATTTCAAAATTCACATATACAACATGCAATTCAAACATATAAATATACACAATTTAGTCACACGATCTTACCTTGACAAGTGTTCGTTGATTTGTTGTCTACTAATCCGACACTTTATCTTTTCCTCGAACTAATTCCGTATTTTTTCTATCCAGATCTATATGATTAAATTTAACTCAATTTAATACAATTCATATTCAATTCAATTCAATTCATATCTTAGGTAAAATTACCATTTTCCCCTTATACTTTATTTAATTATGTTTTCATCCTTAGGTTCGAAAAATAAAATTCATGCAATTTAATCCTTATTCCAAGCCTAGCCTATTTTTACATGTAACATTAACAGCCTATGTATTTCATAAAATTCAAAATTTTTCCATAAATTTTACATCTTTAGAATTTAGTCCCTAAATCACAAATTCATCAAAATTTCCTTTACAAAAGTTGTTTATCTATCAACAACCTTTCATTTTCTACCATAAAACTTCATATTTCATGCATACTCATCCTTTTCAAAACCCTAGTACTTTGATAAATTTACAAATTAATCCCTAAGATAGCTAAATTAAGCTTTTACGATCTCGAAAACATAAAAATCATTAAAAACGGGACTTGAATACTCACCTAATTGAGCAATATAAGCTTGTCCATTCTTCAAGCTTCAAACTAGGTTTCCATGTAAAATAATTTGGGAAAGATGATGAAAAAGATGATATTTTATTATTTAATCATTTATCATCTTTTATTATTTCCACTTTCCAATTTAGTCCTTTTCTTTATTAGATTTTCCCATGATGACTAATCATGTTTATCTACTAACTCCACTGAATAGTCTATTTTCCATATAAGGACCTCAAATTTTGAATTTTATAGCTATTTGATGGCTATAGCTACTAGAATTCAACTTTTTCATTTTATACAATTTGGTCCTTGTATCAATTAAACACGTAATCAGTAAAATTTTTCTTAATGAAATTTTTATACGATATTCCTATCATACGGTAGACCATAAAATAATTTTAGAATAAGTTTTCTTCCAAAACCACTATTCTAATTTCATTGAAAATGGGTTGTTACATCACCAATCACCGGTGATCCTTCTAGAATATAAAGATTGCTAATCTTTTTACCTTTAATCAAAATGGGAGCCCTACGGGACACATTTGTTTGACACAAGGCTTGCCAAGAGAATTTGCTGATTGGCGCGTTATTCACAACGACCACGCCAAGATGTATAGATCAATAACCAAAAGATGAACCTCCAACCAAGTTTTTACATACTTACCTGATTGGCTAAATAATCTGCCAATCATGGCATGAAAACCAAAATTAACTTAACTTGGAAGATAGGGCATAAATCAGTCTTTCTTGGCTTATACTTTAGCCAATAATCCACCTACACAAACCACTAACTGGGACTACATCGAGTGGGGTGTTACAAATGCTTCAATCCTAAGTTAGTTTGCAAGATCGAGAGATAAATCAGACTAATTTGTCTAACTTGGTAAAGTTGAGATCGAGAGGTAAAATGGAACCACTTTAGGAGTTTAAGTAATTTGAAACTTTAATTGAATGATTAGTGAACCACATCAAAGTCAACCAACCGCCATTTTTTAGTTATTTATGAATTTCATAACTTTACCTTCTTTACAATTTAGTCCTTTAGGTAGTTAATAGATAATTAGATTAATCACCCTTCACTTCATGATTTTTCGTAATATAACTTTTAGCTATTAGTTATTTAGACTCATTTTGCATGCTCATAGCTAGGAATTGCTCAATCGCCTTCTCCCTTGGGTTCGGCCCTTTGGAATACTTCATTTTCCATCGAAACTATAAATATTACAACTAATACTATATGCTTGCAGTTAAAATCACTCCTTAAAATAGTTTTTTTTAAATCGTTTATTTTTACATGCAGGTGCGACAGCGGTAACTAACAAGCATGCAACAATCACATAAAAATCACTAAATCTTGCATCGACTCCCCGGTAACGACACCAACAACTTGATTGCCTCTCACTGTACTCGCAGACCATGAGAGAAATCAACACTAAAAGAACAATCAAATTAAAATAATAACGTGTGATGTTTGCAAATGTGACTGGTCAATTGTAATATTTGTAGTGTTACAATGGAACAACAAAGCATTCTAAGGATCGAACCCTACTGAGTTAACGATTTAATGATTCCTACTCAATAGGCATGCAATGAAGGAGTCAAGCTAGCTACTCACTAAGCATTATATTACGATAGACTATAAATGAAGTTGATTAAAACTAATTAATATCTAAAACAAAAAAGGACTAAATTGTAAAGAATGAAAAGTGCAAAACTAGCAAATACTATAACAACAGTGGTTGGTTGATTTCCATATTGTTGGTTAACTTTTGAATTAGGGATCTAAATCACTATTACTCCTAAATTGGCTCTACTTTACCTCTCGACTTCAATTTTACCAACTTAGATAAATTAGTCTAGTTTATTTTTCGACCTCACCAACTAATCTGGGATTGTAGAATTGGTGCCTGATAAGATCTCCTTTCGAAATCACTTACCTAAATTTTCCCTTAAGGTCATCAATCTTAAGTTTTTAAGTCTATCCGATTTAGTCTAATTTTTTATGATCTAGTCTCTATATAAAAAATTAACTATACAACATTTTCATCAACCAACTACTTTAGATTTAGCTACCAATCCTCCTACTTAAGCAAACAAGAACACAATAATAACATAAAGTGTGCATAAATGGAAAATGTAAGAAAAATGAGAAAATTTGGGGTTTTTTTTAAAAAAAGCTTCAAAGTAAAGAAGATAGTAGGAAAGGAAATGATTAAGAAGACTTAAAGGTCAGACTTTTAATGATGAAACTAAAAGGAAACTGATTTATATTAATACTAATTATTAAATTGAAAATAAAAGTTTGAGGTACTAAACCAACAAATAAACCTAGCTATGGTGATAAATAAATTAACTAACTACTATTAGCACTAAGAAAAATAAGAAAATGTGTAGGAAAAGTAAACCCTAAGTTATGGAGAAGAAAACTACCCTAAACCTAAACAACAAGATGGAAGAAACCCTAAACTAAAAGCTCTCTCTAGTTTACATTTTTTGTTCTCAGCCAAAAGTGTCTTTTTAATGTGATTACAACCCAAATTTTGTGCCCAAAATGCCTCTAAGTGTCTAAATTTGGTTGGTGTTGAAGTTGGACAATGACCACCCCTACAGTCATTTTTTGTCTTTTCACGATAGTGGTATCGCGATACTCACGACAATCTTGAATTAGGGGGTCTTTGGGAGGTTGGGCATAGCGATACTCAAGGCTGGTATTGTGATACCACTGTAGATGGCTTCAATTCTTCATGTTTCAATGGGTATCATGACTTCCATGCTTCGATATCGTGATACCCCCTTCTAGGTGATGTTTTCATTCATATTTGTGTCATCATTGACTCTCCACAATGCTCAATCAACTGTTAGGGTCCTATGATGCATTTGGCCATTGTGGGTCTCAAAAAGGGCATAAAATGCATTATTTCACTTATTAAAACAAAGAACGAAAACTAAGGACACGATAAAAACATATAAATTGCTTGGAAACTAGCTCTTTAAACGTGCTAGGGAGCCTAATTTGACATATCAAATTACAGAAGATCAATATGTGATCTGTTTCTAGTCTAGTTGCGTCCTGTCCAGTTAGTCATATCTATGTCTGTAATGACCCATTTTCAGTGAAATTGGAATAGTGGTTTCGTGACCACAAATCCGAGCTAAAAAGAAAATTTATTTTAATATTGTGGTATGGTCTATATTATGATAGGAAGGTTGCATGAAAATTTTGATAAGAAAATTTTATTGATTATGTGGTTAAATTGATTATATGGTTAAATTGATTTAAAAGGATCAAATTAAAAAAAATGCATTCTCGGGACTCCGTTCTGGTAAATCAGATTCGTAAATATTTATTATAAATATTTACGAAGTTAGTTGTGTGTCTAATTAGGTTTTGATTAGGTGAATTTGACTTAATTAGAAGTAATTAAGAAAAAGTATTAGATTGAAATAAGTGTGAAAGTTTAATTATAAATTAAAGAAAGTAAAAAGGACTAAATAGGTAAATATGCCATTATTATAAATTGAGGTGGTTTCACATTGAAAAATCTAAGATATTTTTAATTTAACATATATATTATATTATTTTTACTTAATTAATAAGTATATTATTATATTATATTATATTATATTATATTATATTATATTATATTATATTATATTATATTATATTATATTATATTATATTATATTATATTATATTATTATTTTTACTTAATTAATAAGTATATTATTATATTATATTATATTATATTATATTATATTATATTATATTATATTATATTATATTATATTATATTATATATAACAAAAGAAAGAATAGAAATAAGAAAGAAACAGAATCGAAACAGAGAGAATAGGGAGAAAGAAAGAAGAAAGAAAAAGAAAATTTGGGATTTCAAAGGTTCAAACTTAAATTGGCAAGTCAATTTAATTCATTTTCTTGTAATTTTTGAGTTTTTATGATCCTAGAACAAAATACTATTAGGTATATGTTGAAATTTTGAAAGTTATTAGATTTTTTAATGTAGTTTATATTGAATTAATGGATGAATTAGAGATTGAATTGATGGAAATTCAAACTAGAGTTGAGAAAAGGATTAAATTGTGAAATAAGTTATAAGTTTAATTTAATAAGGACTAAATTGTAAGAAATTAGAAATTAGGGTTTATTAGTGAAAATTTGAGAGTTAAGTTAAGTTATAATTAGAATTTAAGTAAAAATAAGGTATAGATTGTGATAGAAATAGAAATAATTTTAGTTATGGATTAAATTGAAATGTGAGCTAAGGTAAGAAATGATGAATTTATTATATGATACATGTTTATTTTTATTAAATAGTATAGGAAAGCCATTTGATTGTTTTTTCTCTAATATATAAATGCTATATGTTTTATTTGAAATTGAAGAGAAAGAAAAGAAAGGAGAGGACCTAATTGATGAAAAAGGAAAAGAGAAGGCTAAGGAGTGAAGGAAGACATCATCTCAACCTTTTTGTTGTATACTACAAGATTTTTAAATTATTTTTTATTTAAATGCTTATATTGTAGTATAGAATTATTTAGAAATAAAAATGTAAAATATATATTTAAATTTGTAAATAAAAAAATAAAATAAAATAATAGATTATGGAACTATGAAATTTGTAAAGAAAATTATAAATAGAGAATATAAGATGGTATATTGTTTGAACATTAAGTAATAATGTTGTGACAAAAGTATATATGTGAAAAAGGTGTGATATTTGAGAATTGTGAAATATGCACTAAATTGTTATGTTGGAGAAATGAGATATCTTTTTCGAAATATTTTTGTAAAGTATTTAAATGTATGAAATTCAGTTTTAATGCCGAAGTAGATGGAATTTAGAACTACTAGGATATTAGTGGCATGCCATTAAGGAACCTTAGCCACACTCTGATTATTAGCACGTCAGTGCTCTCTGATTACTAGTACGTTAGTGCTCTCTGATTAGCACATTTGTGCTCTCTATATAGCACTTTAGTGCTCTCTGTTCATTAGTGCATAATAATGCACCTCTGTATTTGTTTCGTATATCCTGTGTGTTCTATAGAATCTACTTTGGGCTAAGAATATGAGTTGTGAATAAAAGCAAATCATCAACGTGTTAAGGTAAGTTTTATAACTTACAAAAAGATATATTAAATTTTATTAATATAAAGCATAGCTAAAGAAACTTATATATATATGTAAATATGTATTAATGGAAAGGGTTTAAAATATTTTATTAGGATTTATTTACCTATTTATTCTTGTAGTGCTTATTAAGCCTTCATCAGCTTAACGCGTTTAATTTTAATGCGTAAGTACAGTTAGACTTGAAGAGGTAGAGTCGGATTAGAAGATCTCTCATCTCATCACATCCTCAAGAGCTTCAAAAGTAGGTACCATATTTTGAATTAAAATGGCATGTACATAGGCAGTTCAGATGTGTTCCCATGTATTAGGGACTAAAACGTAAACTCTTGAAATTTTATCTATTTTGAGTTACTCGAAGTATTTTAGTATATATGAAATGAATTAGTGGAACTATAAGTATGTTTGGAAATATGGTTGGTAAGTTAAAATACTATGTACAAATGTTTTAATTAAACAATATCTAGCCATAACCGTTTTGGCACCAATTGTAATAGTCTTATATCGGGTCTGTACGATTGGACCGGGTATAGGGTTGTTACAATGTCTCTATATTTTGGAAGTCATTTGCTCCAGTACCTAAGACAAGTTATCTCCCCAATTGGACTTGATAGATGTCATATTAGTCTTTTAATCAATCTGCTCAATTCTGATTAGACTAAGGATATTTTTAGATTATCTACTAATATAAATCATCTTCTCGCATTATGATTTGATCGTGTAATGCCAATTAATATTAGTTTAAATGCTAGATAATCACCGAGCCAATATTTGCTTTCATTTTTCTTTGCTTGAAAAACTCTTGAGGATAATATACAAAAGATATTAATGATAATAATGAATTTTTATTAAACCAATTTGTTAAAAAATTTACAAGTACAAAAACAAAATCACTACACTAAGGGCATTAGATCCCAACAAGAAGTCCTTCTATGAAATTCATAGTCACCACTTCCTAAGCTTGCCTTGGAATAGGAATTGGTTAAAGAGGGCCAAGTTGGGTTACTTGCTCTATCATTGTCTTTTGAAAAATGTCACATTGTTTGACATAGTCTTTCACCTACCTCTTAAGACCTGACTAGTATAAATAGGTTTTGGTTCTATTTTAGGTTACTTATACCCTAAAATGTTCTCCTTGAGGGGAGTCATGGAGCTACTTGAGTATTTTTTGCCTCAATGATCTTGTGTTCCCTATAGAAACCCTTTTATGGCATTTCAGAATTCCACTAGAGTAAGAATAATTTGTGTGATAAGTAGGAAAAGCAGATAAAGTAATAATCTTCTCATTTACCCACTAATCTTTCTTTTAGCTTTCCCCCACTTCTTGAACCCAACCAAAAATCAAGATGGCAAGTATCTAGTATAATACATAAGTATCTTCATACTGTTTTGACAAAGCATTAATAGCTAAATTTGTTTTTCCCTTCTTGTATTGAATAGTGTAGTCCAAACCTAAAAGCTTAGAAATTCCTTTCTTTTGAATAGGAGTTGTTAGCTTTTGCTCTAAGAGATGTTTCAAGGGTTCATAATCTATCTTGATTATAAAAGGGCCTCTCTCTAACTAGTGTCTCCACTTAGTAATGGCCATCAAAATTGCTAAATACTCTTTTTCATAAATGGAGATGTCCAAGTGTCTAGGACATATTGCGTTACTTAGATAAGCTATTGGTCTCCCTTCCCAAGATAGGATGACCCCGATACCTTTAGAACTTGCATCTATCTTTAAGTAAAATTTCTTTTCAAATCCAGGCATGGGCAACACATGAGCTTTATGTCAGATTTGATATCCTAAGTGTAGTATATTCATTTCGTATACTTGTATTTTTTGAACAAATTGATTTAATAATATCCATTAATTACATTAATACCCTTTGTATATTGTCATCAATGTTTTTGCACGCGAAGCAAAATGGAAGCAAATATTGATTCATTGGTTATCTGATGTTTAACTAATATTAGTAGATAAACCTAAACATGTCCTTAGTCTAATCAGAAATGAGCTAATTGATTGAAAAACTAATATGTATCTATAAAGTCCAATTGGGGATATATTTGTCTTGGGCATAAAAGTAGATGACTCCCAAAAGACAGAGACATAGATGTGATTGACTTCATAGCACATCTGACATGACCCAAGTAGAATAGATCTTAGACCCGTTTATGGATTTATTCATTTGTGACATACACAGTGTGACATACCTTAATCTTGAGTGGATGGTGGACTATGTATGTGTGACACATAAGTAAAAACACGAGTTCAAATAGATAAGGAACCGAAAGTTGGTGCATTAGGTATACAACTTTTGCAGCATGTAGCATCATTCACAATAGTGGAATTAATAACCTAATTAATGGGTAAATGATATCCTCTTATTGGCATTATATGGTAGATAAATGACTTAATTATTATTTGATAGTAATTGACTTTCATAAAGGAAGATTTATCATGAGATAAAATAGGATCATATTAGGAAATCAAATTTATCCAAAAGAGATTAAGGAATCCATGAGGGTAACACACTAATGATAAGGTCATTGGACGAGTACTGATTAAGTAGCTTTCATAATAGTATGTAACTAGGGAGAGCTCAGTCACTATAGTGAAATGACTTCGTGACTAAATGAGTTTATAATTAATGGGCGAAACTGAAACTTAATTATAAATTATTTGAGCCCTAATTACATATGTCCAACCGATCCTTTCGCTAGCTCATTGAAACCATAAATGAATTGCTTGTAGAACCAAATGAACAAAAACAGATGGGAAAGATGAAGTTAAAGAAATGTGTCATATTCACAAGTGGATGTGTTTTCTCACTGAGTATAAAAATGACTTAATAATCAATTTAAGTTTTTTGAATTATTAATTAATTACTTAATTGAAGTTTGAAAATAAAAATAAATTCATTAGTCATTATAAATCCATTGAATATGAAAATTGAATATATTTACTCATAGATTGTTTTACAATAAAGTTACCATGATTTTAACGAAATTAGAATTGGGTTGAGAAATTATTTAATTGGAAAATTAATTTATCTAAATAAATAAATAAATAATCATTTATTTTGGGAAATAGAAAACATATATTGAGTTAGATTAAATTATAAAGTGTTGAGTTAAAAGTCCATTAAGCACATAATTGGACCCAATAAAGGAGTGACCTAAATCCCCTCATCATAAGAGAGAGGTGCAACGTCCTTAGTATTATTTACTAGGGTGTGTCACCCACTCAATTCTACTTAGAGTAGAATATTATTTTTTATTAAATAAATATTATTTGTATTTTACTAATTCAATTAGGATTTTATTATCTCTCACTATAAATAAATGACACTAGTAAAACTATTCACACAAGTTTTTGCAGATGAGTTTCAAATATTATTAGTCTACCATAAAGTAGTGAGAATTTGTTTTCTTATAATAAATTTTTTTTCTAAGTAATTACAATTCTACTGATTTCTATTGAGAGAGAACTACTTTCCTACTGAAAGTAATAGTTTTTGTTTCGTGATTGCTTGAACTTACACTCGAAGCAATTCGTGGTACAAGAATAACAGAGAAGGTCATTCGACTGAAATTCAAGAGCATATAGGATCTGTATTGTACAAAGCACAAGTTTTTTTAGAGAAAAAGTTTATTATTATAAATATCACAAACTAGCTCGGTTTTCAAAATTTTAATTTTCTGCTATGACAATAAACTATTTTCTAAACTAGATTTTTTCTAATGCTTTACATGTAACACCCTTTAATTGTTGAAATGCTTGAACAACTTCTAGACTCCAAGAAAATCGTTCTTCTTTGGCATGCTAGTCAAAGGTTTGCTTATTTCTCCATATCCTCTTATGAATTTCTTGTAATACCCTGTGAGCCCTAGAAATCCCCTCAATGGCTTCAATGAATTTAGTAAAAGCCACTTAACCATAGCTTCTATCTTGGCTGTGTTCATAGCTACACCTTCATAGGATATAATGTGACCAAGATACTCCACTTGCCTCTGCCCAAAGAAACATTTGCTCTTCTTAGCAAATAATCGGTGTTTCCTTAATTCCTATAAAATTGTATGCACATGTTCAACTTGTGTATTACTAGGGGTATAGGATGTCATAAAAACAAGGAAAAATTTCCTTAAATAGGGTCCAAAGATGTCATTCATCAAGGACTGAAAGGTAGCAGAGGCATTGGTAAAGCTAAAGGGCATGACTTTAAATTTAAAGTGTCCATGATGTGTTCTGAAAGCTATCTTTGGTATGTCCTCCTCCGGCCTTAAGTCTATCTTAGAGTAGAATTTAGCAACTACTAACTCATCCAAGAGGACCTCTATAACAGGAATTGGAAATTTATTCTTAATTGTCATGGCATTGACCTACCTGTAGTCAAAACGTAGCCTCTAAATTTCATCCTTCTTTGCTAACAAACAAGACGAGGCAAAGGGACTTTGACTGATTTGAATTATAGAGGAAGTTAGCATCTCTGTTATTTGTCTATCCACTTCAGCCTTTTGATGGTGGGGAAATCTATAAGGCCCGAGGTTAATTGGTTGAACATCCTATTTCAATATTATGGCATGATCCTGTTATCCAGCAAGAGGCATCCCTCTAGGTACTACAAAGACATCTATATGGGCAACTAACAATTGATTTAACTCCTTAGGTATCTCAACCTCTTGTCTTTCCATGGTCAACATATATATTTCGCTGGTCAGGTCACTATACTTGGCATAACTTCTGAAAATTCCCCCCTGCAATCACCTTCAACTTAGCCACTTTAAGACCACCTCTCAAAGTAATGCTTTGGTCTCCTTGTTGAAAGCTCATAGCCATATTCTTGAAGTCCATTAGTAGTGGACTGAATTTCCTCATACAATCAACTCCTAGAACCATATCACTTCCTCCTAAAGCTAAAACTCTAAAATCATGCTAAAATTCATCACCTTGCATGGACCACTGTTGTTGCTTGGACTTAGCTGTATTAAATAGCTTCTCTCCATTTGCTATTGTGATAGTAAGTGGATGTGTTTGAACCAGTTCAAGAGCATTTGTTGCCCAATTCACTGGCTTTAGCGGCGTTTTTTACTAAAACGCCACTAAAAACAGAGTAATAGAAACGCCGCTAAAAATAGAGCATTAGCGGCGCTTTTGATAAAACGTCGCTAAAAACCAGAGCATTGGCGGCGCTTTTGGCACAACGCCGCTAAAAACCAGAGCATTAGCGGCGCTTTTTGTAAAACACCGCTAAAAACCAGAGCATTAGCGGCGCTTTTCGTAAAACACCGTTAAAAGTCATATAACCCTTAAACCCCAAAAAAATCATAAACACTAATCTATAACCCCTAAAACAATTATTATTAAAATTTATGGTTATACAATATATTAAATATTTTCTTATATAATCGTAAAAGAGATAGTATTGAATTTAAAATATTAAATTAATTATTATTATAGTTTAAGGTTTATGGTTTAAGATATATGGTTTAGGGTTTAATGTTTAGGAGTTAACTAGTATTTGAAGGTTTATGATGAATTATGGGTTTAGGGATTATGATTTAGGGTTTAAGGGTTAAGGTTGGAGTTTAAGGTGTAAGGGTTTGGGGTTAAGGGTTAAGGGTTTAGGGTTTAGTGTTTATGGGATAGGGGTTAAGAGGTTTAGGGTTTAGATTAATTAGTATTTTTTAATTTATATATTAAACGGTTTCTTATATAATTGTAAAAGAGATAATATTAATTTGAATATATTAAACTTATGATTATAGTTTAAATTATTTAAGAGATAATAGATAAACTTTATATATATATATTAAATGGTTTAAGATTTAATCTAAAAATATTTTGATATATTAAAAATAACTCAATTCAAATTAATTCCTCTACACTTAATTTATTTAAGTGAAATTTTAACTTAAAATTTAGTCCTTATATTTTAATTTGATTAGTTTTAGTCCCTGTATTTTTCAAATCGATCAAATTTATCTTTTGTACTTTTCAAAATTTAAAATTTTAGTCATGATCACTCAAATGATAGCAATTATATATGTTTGGTTAAATTCAGCTATTAGTCTTGGTATTGTGCGTAAAGTTGTAGGTTGAGTTCATGTTATCCAATTAGATCATTCTTGGTCCCTATACTTTTCGAATTTTGAAATTTTAATTTTGACACAAATGACAACCGTTAAATCCGTAACTGGCTTTTTGTGAGTAATATCTTTGTTACATTAAATTTTAGAAATAGCAAAACTTAATGAATTTAATAGCTACCATTTAATTAATACTACAATTTCAAAATTTCAAAATTACAATGACTAAAAATAACAAAATTAAAGTAAAATGATTAAATCTACAACTTACATATAATTCAATGACTAATAGAAAAATAATAATAATTAAAAATATTTAACTTGTTTATATTTAAAAAATTAATAAATATCAAATGAAAATAACATGTATATATTTATAAAAAAAATTAAAACAATATCATTAGGTTTAAGTAAATTTACATTAAATATTTATAAATATGATGTGTTTTAAGGAAAATTTAATTGAAAATTTAAGGGGTCAAAAAATACCGCAAAAAAACATAATTGTTTAACTTAAACGGGTCATTTTCCTTTCTGAAATGTTTTCTTTTTCTCATGGCCGACACTAAAACCCCTAATTTTTTCCCCTAAAATCAGTATCCTCAAAACACCCCCAATCTTACCCCTCCGTTGCCCTTTTCAATAAAGAAACTCTCCAACAGCAGCGTCTCCAAGCTCTTATAGAAGGTGCCCACGATTACTCTGGCTCTCCTGTACTTGAATGGGGCGATGGGTATTACACGGGTGAAGAAGATAAAGGGAAAAGGAAGTTGAAAACTTTGTCTGCAGTTGTGGAGTAATTCCTTGTGGAAAGAAGGAATTTCTTGCAGAACTTCACCCAGTATTCTATGCACAGTAAGTTAGGTTTTATGTGTTTGTTGTTTTTATTAATTAGCACTAGCAATTAGTGGATTTTTTGTTCCTTGGCGTTGTTGTTGTTGCCATAACAGTTTGTTACTTCGTTCCCATTTGCATTTGGCTTTGTCTTCATGTTCTTCTAAAATTTGACCTTTTAATATCTTTCCTCCAGAGCATTTGGCTCAGTAGTTGGTGCATGCTTCCCCCTACTCAAAGAGCTGGATTCAAGTCCCCCCATCTCCCAATATAAGAAAACTCTTTATGCCATTCAGTTTAAAAAATTTCTTTTAAAACTGAGATACTTTGGTATGATAGGGAATACATTTTCCTGGCTTGGTCACTTCGAATGACTGAATTATTGCTTTCTTTTGATTTGGTTTTTAGGGAGTGAGGGGAACACAATGGAAAACTTGCCCTCCCTCCCCCTTTCCCCCAAGTTCTTTTTATTTTCCTCTCTTCCTTCTTCTAATGAAAAGAGACTATAATTTCATGTACTGATGTTGGAATTTATACTGCTTGTTAACAGTTTCCTTTTCTGTTTCTTGATATATTGAATTAAGTGTTTATTTTTAATATTTCTAAAATATTTTCTCAGTTTTAAGACTTTATACTTTCTAAAACCCTTTAGCATAGTTTAAAGATGGAAATTGATGTCTAAGCATTGAATTGTTTTTTATCTTTTTTCATTTTTATGGGGACATCTAAACCAAGATGAAGATTGTACTTTTGATACCTAGTCCTATATTTCCCTACTATATTTTTGGCACAATTTATGTCTGATAATTTCTCAATAAAGATAGTAATGTTAGCGAAATTTGTTCAGTGATGTGGATTATTCATGAGCATAAATACAGTTAAGATTTTCTGACTGAAAGTTCAAGCATAGGGAGCTTCTCTGAAAAAAAATCATTTTGTTTACTTATGGGTTTATTCTTATTCTGAGAGATATAAACTAGATTACTCTATATATTTACCTATGGAAAGAAGTGTGGTATGGAAGGGTGTATATGGTTGTACATTTAGTAGAGTGATAGGTTTGTCCTCCTTTTAACTTTGTGGTTCACTTGAGGAAGAAAAATAGAAGGATGTTTCAGGGAAGAATTACCCTTTAACAATCTCCTGTTCTGTACTCCCTTGTTATAATTTAAAAAGGCAGCAGTGGCTGGAACTGCAAGAGGCTATTGATTTTATATCTCTGTTCTGGTAAAGTGGACTTTGTGCTTCAGTCAGAGCTGCCTTGGTTCCTAGTGGTAGTATGGGTTCTTTCTAATTTAAAAATGAGAAAGAAAAGGAACGAATGGGCAGATAATGTATCTTTCAAAAATGATGAAAGTGCCACGAGTAGAGTCAAAACTAAGAGTGTTTTGTTTCAAGATTCAGTTCCGAACTCAGGTTTGGCGGTATCTCCATAGTAAATCTGATTTGATAAATTTACAATATTATTCAATAATTAATCTCCTTCTTGTTTCTCCTTTTTCTTTTATTGAATCACTTATTTATCCTCTGTTCTTACATTTTTTTACCACCTGCAGGTTTCTGAATTTAAAAGGAGCTTAAATACTGTAAATTCTGCATGTAATGAGGTATATCATTAATGTTGTTGATGACGGCAGTGTTTATTCATTCTTATCTTACAACTTTTGTATTGGTTATATAGGTACGAAATTCCCTTAAATTGAAGGATCTCACGAAGAAAATTCTCTATCTAGGAAATACATTGAACCAAGGAACTACTAGGGGTAAGTGACATTTAATTTCTCCTTTTGGCTTCAATCTTTGATGCTACAATTGCAGCTTGTAAAAAGATTATGCAGAGAAAATATTACTAGCTAAACCACATGTAATGTATTACTAAAACCAATTAAGGTTGGCTTGTCCAATCCTTGCATTATCTAAGAATTGGGTAATATTCAAACCGATCAAAAACTAGTTATTTATTGAACAGGTAAAAAACCAATTATTTTTTTTCCATTTTTCTTAAATTAAATACCATGCCATTAAGGTAAATGCATATTATTGTTAACTATTAATTATATTAACTATTTATTTTACATTAAATTAATGTTTAAACATAAAAAATAAAATAAGAAACAATCAAACCAACTGGTTTAACCTGAGGTCCAGTTTCTTTAACATTGGCATTTATGTCCATTAATGTCGAACTTTTACATTTATGTCTTTCATTTTGAATTTTTAGATGATAGTAGTGTCAATCAATTCTTTGTCCCTTGTTATGCTATTAGTTCCTTTGTTTTGCATTTTCTTTTTTTCTTTTCTTGCCAAAGCCACTTGTCCCAGGTGTCATTTTTTTTATGCATTTCCTTGGCTATAGGGTTTTGCTTGGTAGTTATGCAGCTATTTATTGAAAGTTGAAACTCATACCTGTCTTATGAATGCTTACATGCATGGCAAGCTTTTGTTAGCCTTTCTTTCTATTATGTTTGTTGCTTTGTATTAGCATTCTCTATGCTACTTGCCCTGCAAAGTTCCAAGTTTCCATTTTTATTAAAGATGGCAATCGGGTATTTGGAAATGTTAATTATCTGATCTTTGGCAATTTTGCCCAACAAAATTAAGCTAATTTTATGGTTCTATCTTTAATTAATGCAGGACTGAGCAATGCTTCCTTTACAGGTCAGTTTCCTGTTTCTTTGTCATGGATGGATGTATTTATTGGAAAATGGGACAAAGTAACTTAATACAAAGAAACTTTACCTTTGATTTTCTATGCCTTTTAAATCACCTCTAATTTTAAGATTGATTGCAAATGACTAATATTGTGAAATAACACTTACATAAGATAAAGTAGTAACTCTGGCTTTGGTATGCAGGATGAACTGCTTTGGTTGGAATTGCTTGATAATTAATGTTGTGGAATTTTTTTATCCGAGAGTAATTTGGATGTGAATGTAACATTAAATGTAATAACCTTTTGCATTAACAAAAACCACTGCCTTCATCTAGCAAATGATTTCATTTCAGGGTGATATTGGTGATTTTGGGTTTTATTTATGTTTTATGGCATATTCAAAGTCTGCAGTTAAGTTTACAGTGGGCCAGTTGACTGCATTTCTTTTTTCATTTTTTACAACTTTTTCTGACCAACAAATTATTTGTTACATATATGTTTTATTTTATTTTAATCGTTAATTGTATGTCACTAATGCTTAATTGTTATAATTTTTTACATAAATATTTTTCTTTACTCGAGGCTAAGAAGTTAGCATCACAGTATCAAAAGGAAGCAGACAAATGCAATTCAGGTATGGAGACGTGCGAAGAAGTAAGGGAGAAAGCTGAAGAAGCACTGTTGGCTCAAATGAAATTAACAGCAATGTGGGAAATAAGAGCTCGTCAGAAAGGATGGAGAGAAAAGGTCGCCAAATCTAATGCACAGACACAAGGTAACCTCCAGTTTGTCTAAACCATCCACCATGGCCTGATAGGAAGAAAACTAGTAGAAACGTATTTCTTTCCTTCTTTCTTTTCCACTGTTCAGTGCTCTGCAACATTGTAGTAAACATTATAT
This sequence comes from Gossypium hirsutum, assembly GCF_007990345.1. Taxonomy (NCBI): domain Eukaryota; kingdom Viridiplantae; phylum Streptophyta; class Magnoliopsida; order Malvales; family Malvaceae; genus Gossypium; species Gossypium hirsutum. Next base: position 94,304,323 of record NC_053434.1, read on the forward strand.
TTGATAATTTTGGATACGATATATAAGAAAAACGATTAAAATACAACATGATATGAACATCTAAATGTGTCAAACGGATATACTGATTACCATATCTAGCAAAATATGATTTATTTCTAACATAAACTAATTCACTCCAAAACTACTCTTTATTGTAATTTCTCATCAATAACTCATGCTTCATTCTAACTATCATTTTTTTTCTTTATGGATTTTCACTAGCGTTGATGATGCAAATTAATCATTATTCATTCCAATATATTTGAAGAAAGGAACATTTGTTCAGATAAAATATAGTATATATTCTCTGCTCCTATCTAATTTATCATCAATTTGTCTTCTGAACGACTGTTATTTTACCAGAATCCCCACCGATTGAATCATACCTTTGAAAGCTCTTTTATGTTTTGACTGGTGGCAAATGGAACAGGAAAAACCAACTACACTAGATTGCAGTCCAAGAACAATTTGCAGAAGGCACATAATGACTGGCTCCTACCTCTACAAATGCATATGGGAGGCATTGCAGCAGCGAATAAGAATGATATTGATCAACATACAGTTGATACTGTATGTGCTCTGAATCCGAATTCAGGTGTGAGTTTCAGATATTTTATGTGCAAAAAAGTATCAGAGTGCCTTATGTTTGTATGTTAGTTAAGCAGATTATGGTTAGAACCTGCAGTAGGATCAACTAATTAGTTGATCAAAAACTACACCCAATTTTGTAATAGTCTACTTGCATATTTGCATATATTTAATAATAATCTCGTGTCAACTAATTATTCTATTTTTTTATTTAATTGTTTTGTTTTCAACATTTTTTTATTTGAGTTGAAAGAAGAAAAACATGAATTGTAATTTTGACTTAGAAAAGAGAATATTCATTACTAGCTTAAATAATCAATGTTGATATTTCACATGGGAATGGATATTCTAATCTTATATTTTACATGGTTATGATTTAAGTCCTTATTTCATTTAAGTAACTTCATTATAATATCTTATTTTATTGATATTTTTATATTTAATCTAGTTTTTATTATTTATTTTAGTTTTGATTCTAAATTTTTATTTTTATTTTAATATTTATGATAACTTAAGTTCTAACTTTTGGATTTTAATTGTGTTATTAATTTATTATTTTAAATTCTAAATTTAAATTCATTAATTTTTGTATTTAGTTTTAAAGTTAAAATTTTAATAGAAAATTTAATTTGATAATGAATTTTTATAGAAAATTTTTATATTTATATCATGGATATTATTCTTCTCAATATTTTGATAATGAATTTTAAATTTTTTATATTTTTCATGACCTTTATAATATTTTATATTTTTTTTTGAATTTCATGATATTTAGCGGCGTTTGTGCGAAAATCTTTAGCGGCGTTTTTTCAAATAAACGCCACAAATTTTAGCAGCGTTAGCAATAGTGACGTTTTTTGTGACACTTGTAAAAACGCCTCAAATAATTTTAATGGCACTTAAAAGCGCCGCTAAAGGCCTAAAAAAAAGTCCCCCCCAGTTAATTTTACTGTAGTGATTAGGGGTTGTAAAGCTGTGATACTCTCAGTGTCCACTAGGATGTAGATATTTCTTCCCTTAATAGAACCTTGTATTCTCAAAGTGCTAAACCCAGCACTGCCAATCAAAGAATTAATAGAGATTTCTAATACTCCTTCATTCTTTTCTCCATTAACAGGTAAGGATTCTTCAGTGGATTCCTCCTCAATCAACACTTCAGTAGGATGCTCAGCTCCTTCTTCTTCCATGGAATTTAACTCTTTAACCTTGCATTGGTGGCCAGGAAGAAACTTATCTCCACATTTAAAACATAGGTTATCGGTTTTTCTGTACTCCATGATATTATGTCTGTTAGGAACAATAGGTGGTGGGGTCATGTTAGGTCTAGGTGTGGTAGAGTTTGTGGTAGGATAGGCTTTTGTATATGTAGAGGAAGAGTTCGGTTGGAAAATTTAGGTTTTTATTTTTTTGCTTCAAGTTCCATGGAAAGTTCATGAAGTTTAGCGTGTTGAAAGGCAATAGACAAAGATGAAGGTTCATTCACCTTAAGTCTAACTTTGGTTTCTTCGTCAGTCCACTCACAAAACTGGACACAAAATACTCTTCATTTAAGTGCAAATTATACTGGAGCATGAAAGACCTCAAGTCTTCAAATTTTTCTTGGTAGTCCTCCACTGATCCTCTTTCTGTCAACTTGTTAAATTCTTCCACCACATCAAGGCAGGTTCTATCACAAAACCTGAGATACAAATCATTGGCAAAATCCATCTTGTCAAATTGTCTTTCTGTAGTCTCTACCTTCTAATGTTCTTCCATTGAAAATAAGTTGAAATACTTTTTACACTTCATATCCACGCTCAAGGATTTGCTCCATTAAAGTTCTGTAATTCGATTTTTGGTCTAAGGGAAAATAGGCCAAGGTTTCTAGACGCGTTAGTGTTTGTGTTCTTTTATATTAGTTGCATCTCTTTAAAGGTAGGTGAACTGCTAGACCCAACTAAGTGTGTCGTTGCTTTTTCCATGTGAAGGTTTGGAGAATGGTTTTGGAGCTAAAACACCTGATTCATTTCGTTGATAAGTATACCTTTCATTGTCATCAGTAACTGTTATCTGGACGGGCTTTTTTCCATCAGCTTTAGATAGTGTTTGAATAGGGTACCTGATTAGTTTTCTGGTTAATGTTTGCAATGGTAAGAGGTTGTGGTGCTTGGCCTTTCTGAGACAACAGGTCCAAGATCCTACTAATGTATCCCTGAATCTCGATAAATTGGCCTCTATTCTCTGTTGTTGCTCAGTAAACTTCACATCAATGCTTTCTTTCTGCTTTTCCTATCAATTTGGATTAATGTTTTCAACCTGCAATATTTCCAATTGTTTTTTTCCAGCTGTTCCTGGAGTTGCTAGATCTCGGTACCATCAGAACCAAACATGACAATGGCCTTCCTCAGCTTTCCCAGCTCGAACCAATAGATCTTTCGGTAGCCTTAATACCAAATTATTATAACCCACTCGTTTGTGTACTGAAATTACTGAAGAAATTAGAGGTTTAAGGAGAATAGAAGAAGATGGAGAAGAGAAGAGTTATCATTCAGGATAGAGAAACAATTGTTACAGCAACCCTTATACATGAAATTGTTGTAACAAATTTGTAATCAAATTGTACTATCATTATTTTTAGACTGTTGGCATCAACATTTCAGGGGCTTCTGGCTTGAAATCATCAGTACCCTTCAGCTATGGATATCGAGCCTTTTCCTTTCAGAGCATAAAGATTTGTTGACCCATCTTCCATTCTCTTTTTTCGATATTTCCGCATTCATCTCTGATCCACTCTTCAAGCCCATTAGTTCCTGTCCTTCTACTTCTGTACTTGGCCCATTAATTCTCGACCTTTCCCTGCCTTAATCCGTTCCTCATCCGTTTCACCATCTCTGCATTGTCTCAACATGTTGTAATCTATTTTCTTTTCCTTGTGAGTTTCCTAAAAAGGAAACGAAGGAGACGGCATAAACGTGGAAGAGCATACGAAACCAAATGTTCAAATTTCTCCTTATTGTCCATTTTTATATTATATTGCTCGTCCTCGAGGTGTAAATGGCTCAGCATTCATATTCACAAGGTGCTGCGCAAGCAAATTTTCCAGGGTTTAACTGTTACTTTGAACTAAGTAATTAGTTTTGTTGAGCTACAAATTCAGACAACTGTCTTACAAACTCTTCTAACCTCTATCCCTCAGGGTTGCCACAAAAGCATTAATCATACATACATGATGATCAAGGTTGACAGGTAACAAAATTAAGAACCATGTCCCGAGGCATGGGAAACATCTAACTCTCAACACAAGCGTCTTTAAATCAGTCCCTGCCGCTGCAGATCGGTATACGTCTTCTTGTTATAAATGTTGCCCTCTTTATCTTCGTATTCTTCTTCAAGATCTGGACGCCACTTGTTCACTCCTTGCCGTTCTCGTATCTTCTCCCACAATTCTTGTGCTTCCTGCGCAACCAATTTTCCAATTTCAAGCTTCCAGGTTAATCACTATACATTTATACCTAAAAAAACTCATAAATTAGATTTGAAAAACGTTTGTGTACAAAGAGAAGTAAACTCTAGCTATCTTTTTGCTTTACATGGACAAACAAAGCATTGGTTGTGAAACGGAGAACCAAAGGTGATGGCACATAAACACAATCATGAAAAAACCAAACATAGGCAGATGAAGCAGAAAGAACATAAATCATTGCGCAATATCTGAATAACAAACAACTCATACCTGAATATTGGTGATTTCATTAAAGTTCTTGGTGTTCGGAATACCAAGGCATCGCATGCCATGCTGATGCCGCCATTCTTTGAAATGCCTCTCAAAAGCCCGACGGCCCCAGTAGCTGTAGTTCCCACAAATCTCACACTTAAACTCCTGAAGAATAAAAAAGAAATGGGGGGGGGGGGCAAGGCTGTATAAGTTCCAGAACTCAAAAATAACTAGGCAATCAAAGAGTGAAGAAAAATTCAAAAGCCCTAGAACAACCACTCCATCCTTCCTCCTAGGGCCAAGATCAAGATAAAAATCAAACTGCTCAAGCTCACTCAGCTAAATTCAATTAAGCTCATTTTATCTAGTAAAATATAAGAATGATTCTAATGCTTAATTTCAAACTTGATTATTTATGATTGAGCTTAGCTTCGAGTTTGAGTTCAAATTGAGAGTTTCCAATATTATTAAAAATAGAAAAGCTCGATTAGTCTCGCAAGTTAATCTGTCAAGAGTTAGGATATTTAAATTTAGCTTGCTTGATAGCTCAACCTCGACATCCACCGAACATGATAAAGTTGAACTCAGAAGTACAGATGTCTCACTAACACTCCTACTTCCTCTTCCCTCTTGATTTAGAAGAAAAATGTGGATAGAAACATCAACCTTTTTATTAGAATTAGTTGTAAAACATCAAGGAAAATGTACCTATAGGTTTAAGAAAACACAAAACAATAAAAAAGATTTAATGTTATATTCGTTCGAGCTTTCACTGTTTTTTGTTTAGTCATCTGTAAGTTGGCAAAGTATCTGCATGCGCCAAAATTCACATCACATAAAGAATTAGTAGGAGAAATTACCTGACCAAGACCATGAAGTTTGTAAAGCCAGTAAGGTATAGGCTTGCCATCCCAACCCATTGGCAATTTAAGAGGATTATAGATCTGTTGATCTTCATCATCACTTTCCGTGTCAACTTGTGTCTCTTCCTATTAGAAAGCAACAATTTATAGTAAGAGAACCACAACAGACAGAATTTAAAGATAGCCAAAATTTTCAAGAAAAAGTTTCTGCTTTTGTTTACTATAAACAGAAATTAGAAGAGGGACCGACAACTCAAAAGGCACTGGTTAACCATGACAGTTGCCCAAATGTCAGCAACTTCTTATGAAAAAAGAAGTCCAATCAAAGATAAAACATTCATTGAGTGAACAATCAAAGCTGATGGTTGTTTCACCATCATTTGATCAGTTAATTTGATCAAAGATATTTCATCCCCTCTATTTGTTTCGCCTGATATATGGTCATAGGAATTATGTAAAAAACTAAAATTCCTAATTTCTTCCATTTAAATTGTGTCCTTTAGATTTAATTAAAAATGCAGAAATAAACTGCCCAATTAAGCCCGAAAGTGAGGCCTGCAGACCTGAAACAAGGTTGACACCCGGTTGATTGGTCCATACAGGCCCCAGCATTCAAAACTCTGCCTACAGCCATCCATACAAGGTGCTGAGGGCCAGGGTTAGTGAACTATAATCATACCATCACAATATAAGCAATGGATTTTGTTCTAGTATTAGATACACTTGAATTACTATGCCCAGAGATTAACTTACCTCCTCACGTTCTTGTTCCATTTCCTCATATGTCAATGCTTGCTTCTTTACCACATTTTCTTTTGTTTGTTCAATTGTCTGTAAAAGATCACAGAAATAGTAGTTAAAACCATCACTATAGTTACATATCTGGACTACAAACAGCAGCGACATACTTTTGCAAAGGCTTTCTCTCATGTTTCACATTTTTATCAAAGACAGTTAAGGGCAAAGTAAGCAACCAACTGACCTTACTCAGTAAATCAGCGAGTTTCTTCATCTTGGCCTCCATCAATGCAATATGTTTCAGACTGTTAATGTCTTGTGAAACTGCAGTAGACCCATTTTGTCGAGGTCCGAGTGAGCCTTTTGCAAAATGCTTTTTGTCCAGCTTTTCCAGAGGAGTGTGCTGCGGAAAAACATATAGACATTGAATGTACGTTTTTTTTTTTTCCAATTTATTTGATATTGCATTACCAGAAAAACACAATTACTATTAAACCAGCCTATAGAATCAACATTTTGCAACATAACCTAGTCTCATATTATTTCATAGCTGTATCAGGTTTCATCACTGGTTGTCCTTCATCATCCTCTAATACCAGGCTATCCTAGCAAGAGAGTCTAATATGAAGATTTCCCAAAACAATTTCAAATTTCAAAATAATAGTACAATCCCAGTTGCCATCCTAAATATAATCACGATTACCAGATGTACAATGCCAAAAGAGAAAGATTTATTAGCCTAGGTTACTCAAACCCAGGTGTGAATGTTGAATTCAGGTATGTTGACTAATACAAATATGTTCAATATATATGAACCATGTACTTGGAAGATCTTTGGAAGAAATACAAGCCTAGATAAGCAACAGATATGGGTATTTCGAGAAAATGAAAGGTCAGAGCACATATTACCTTGGTTAGGAAAAGCCTCTCTGCACGCTGCTGGACAGTACCACCAGTTTTTAGTCCTAATGATGCCAAAGCCTGCAGGGATAAATAGACAATTCACCCATCATCAACTAAGAAGGAAGCCCAATAAGATCTAATTCATTTTTAACTTTTAGGCTGTTAGCAAAGTATTTCAAGTACATATCAAATAATTCCGTCAAAAATCTCAAACAGAAACGCCTTTGAGGTTCTGGCAAAGTGAAAAGCTTGACATGTAATTGCAATGGATCTTAAAACCCACATTACAGCAATTAAAACAGAAGAGAACTACTCTGAGGTTACAAATGAATTCCAAATCTAAATTTTCAAATTTATGTTTCCAAACATAGCATAAATGAACACAATCACAGCATAAGAATTTATAGCCAGAACCGCATAATATTTTTTTTTATAGCCAGAACCACAAAATATTTTTCTTTATAGCCAGAACCACATAATATTTTTCATTCTCAAAATAATTAATTAATTTGAAAGTAACCATCAAGATAAGATGTTTACAGTGGCAAAATCAGATAATACAATAGCAACATGTTTCTTCATTTTTCACTCTTTACTACAACTTGGTCATGCATTTGCCTAAAAGAAATGGAAAACTCACATTTCTAAGCACTGAACTGAAGAGATTGGAGTCACTACAACAAAAAGTGTCTAGCAATGATGAACATAATCAAAGAGGACCAAAATTACCTCCTTTAACTTTTCTGGACCCACTTCCATAAGCTCTTCAACTGTACTGTAATAATCAAGATCAATCATGGTATGTTGCGCAGGATCATCTTCATTTTCTTGACCTTGCTTTTCCCATCCTTGTACCTGGCCATTAGCCCACTGCTCCTCAAACTCAGCCTCAACCTATCACAAACCACCATAAATGTATTTCAATTTATCAGAACCATTTTATTTATAGCTCACGTAAGACTCATCACTCATGTCAATTCTTTTTCTAAAAAATCAATAACCCCATGTTACAAAATAGGTTCGAGTTTAGCATCATAGCATCCTAGTGTTTAAGAATCTATTTTTGGATAAAGATATTCAATTAACTTTTGATGTAAATAATATGAAACCTTGGAAAAGATTCTGTCAAGATCTTGCAGTGGTTCAGTCCTCTGAAAGAAGTAAATAAGATACTCCAGCAAATTCTCCATGTACTCTCTGTATTGCCTATAGATAACAATATTTGTAAATACAGTATAAGAAGCATGCCAAATAAGTAGAACCGCAGAAAGAAATTAAGCTGTGGTAAAGCACCTAAAGAAAAGCAAGATTAAAAATAGAATTGAGCATATTTTACCGTGTTGACTTCAATTTCCAAGGGATATTGTGCGGCTGTGAACAGACGTCGAGGTAAGCTGAGTATTCAATTTTGGATCCAAATTTAGAATTAATGTACTGATTGAACAATTCGTGCAGGTCCAGGTACCGACCAAAGGCTTCCTGAAATGAATAGCTAACAAATAAGACCAGATGGCAGAAAGAAAATACCACATAAAATAGGAAATTACAGCAACAAAAGGTGCTTAATTGTATGCAAGTGTTGGGGAGGGGGTGAGAAGAGACCTCGCCACTGAACTCAATAACTGGTTCTTCCTTGAGTAAAGCCTCATCATCTTCATTAGCATTGACAAGTCGAGCAGCCGGGTGCTTTCTATGGTACTCACGAATCTGCATTTGAGTAATAATTACTTCACTAAACATCAATTTTGGATTAAATTTCTCCTCCTTTGCTAAAACAAAAACTTTGAAAATCAAAATCACTCAGATTTATTCATGCTTCTAAGAAAAAAGCAGGATTAGTACAAAATTCCAGGTTAGCATTTTTGTCTCCAGGTTAAAAACAAAGTAAACAGTTACCTCCTTCAATCTATCATAAAATGCACTAAAGACATTAATTCCAGTAGCCGTTTGACCTCCAAGAGCAGCAATTTCATCTTTCCTAGCATTGTCTTTATCTTCGTATATCTCAATCTGAAGCCGTTCAAAAATAAATACAAAAATAAACACAAAATAAAGATATAGCAGTAACTCAATTTCACATAGGATAGGGAAGTATTACTAGCTTCTCAGTGGTGGAGATGATGGTGTCAATATTATTGCGGACGCGGTGGCTCTGATACAATCTATCTTTGGCAGTAGGCGGATCATTTTGCAGGTCCTTCACTATAAGCCGCTCAAGCTGTTCCACATCTTCATGAGCAGCCCGAGTCACCTCGAGTAGAGTCGAGGACATCTCGGCTTCCGGTTGGCTTAGCTGATTCAACCAGTCTAGGGTTTGTTTATCTCAGCCAATAATTAAAACAGCACCTGAAAAAGGCATAAAGGAGGTTAGTAAGAGAGAGAGAGTACAAGGAAACAAAGCTGCGCCAACCCAACAACTCTCTCCTCTCGGCTCCCACCATCCCTACTCCCTCTCTGACTATCATCCTTAGCCCCATTGCGGCCACCAAATGGCCCTCTCTTAAACCCCTACTAACCAAGCCTTATCGAGTCCACCAGTAAACACCATCCTTCACAACCATAGTCTCACACGAAACATGTGCTCTATTGACCCCAAACTCCAGCCATTAACCCAACAACCTTCACTCACTGTTCAACATGCATCACCTAAACTACTATTAGCATCATCCCTAAACCCTGAATAACCCAGCAAACCCCCACTCAAGCCTGTCACAACCATATCACCGCACACGTACACTATCACCATTTCTAATCCCTACCACACTACCTCCTAACCGATCCCCTAAATCAACACCCATAACCAAACCAAAAGTCAGCAAACAAAGAAAGAAAGAAACCGGAGAAGCAATTAAAAGGAGGAGCCATCCCTTACAGATCTTTGAAAACCAAAGCACTAGTCAAAATCCGGATAGTGGGGAAGCCATCAAAGTCGAGGACAAGCCGCGAGTCAAAACCGGTGGCTGATTGGACGGCAGGCGAAGGCGGTGTTCGGTGACGGAGCAAGGTATTATAGAGTTATTCTAGTTTGCTTTGTCTGTGGTGAGAACTGTTTTTAGTGATTTTCTTTGTATATTTAGAAAATAGAGAATGCATGGCTTAGTTTGAGTTTGAGAAAGGCTTGAATGGTACCGATTACGGTGTTAAACAGCGGCGGCGGATTTCTTTAAGGGTTTGGATGCGATTTCTTGCGCGTGGAAGGAGAGAGGTTCTGGTAAGTGAAATGATTCATGGGAAAGTGAAAATATTTAAATGGGTAAAACTACCGTGGAGACCCTAATTTTACTAAGGGCTGATATGATGGTACAAGAAGAGAAAGACAAAAAAATACAATTTTTTTTAAAAATATTTAAAATAAATACAATTTTTATGATTATTTAAAAATATATATATATATAAAATAGTTACTTAAATTATGTATTTTTTTCGTACCTGAAACGTTTTTTTTTAAATAGGTATTTAAAGTTCTAGATATTAACGGTTAATTCTTATTAAAAAAATTCAAACCAATCAAATTATGATAAGTTAAAAATGACATTAACTATGGGATAAAAATATTTACAATTTTTAATTAAAAATTTCACATGTCATAATTTGATTGGTTTGAATTCTTTATTTACTAAGAGTTGACGGTTGGTACCTAAAATGGTAACTAAATAAAACTTTAGGAATTTACTTTGAAAAAAAAACTTTATACCTAAAGTGGTAACAGATTAAAAATATCATGTGTCACAATTTGATTGGTTTGAATTTTGTTTTTAAAGAGAGTTAACAATTGATTCCTAAAGTGATAACAGAATAAAAGTTCATGTACCTACTTTAATAAAAAAAAGTTAGGTGCTTAAATAGGAAAAGTTACATAATTTAAGTACCTAAAGTGGTAACAAATTAAAACCGTCATGTATCATAATTTGATTAGTTTGAATTTTCTTTTAACTAGAGTTAATAGTTTATACCTAAAGTGATAATAGAATAAAACTTTAGGTACCTACTTTGATTTAAAAAAAAAACTTTCAGCACCTAAATAAGAAAAATTGCATGGTTAAGTACTTTGATATTTAAGTATCTCGACATTTGAACTTGGACAAGGATAGTCATATTTATCCTAAACATGAATTTTCAAGTAATTATAAAAAAATAAAGAAAATTATTTTAAATTTAGTAAGAATTATGAGAATTATAAAAGGGTTAATATATACAAGGGTATCTTAATTTCATAAGTTATGTTAAATTAAGCTTTTATTTGATGATATGTTTTAATATAACAAATTAAAGTGTAAAGTTAAAGTTGAATAAAATTGACAAAATGATTTCTCAAATGAAGTCTAAGAGATAAAATTTTGAATCTTTACCTTAAAACTCTTAGGAAATTTTTGGATCAACCTTAAAATCAAGTTAAAAAGTATCAGTACTTTTTGGCCAAGTATCGATAGTTTTCAAAATATCAACACCTCATTTAAATATGGTACCAAATTGGCATTATGTTTGTCACAAATTCAGCTAACTATCAATTCGCTATCGATACCTTTCATATGATATAGATAAAATTTGTCTAGTACCGATATTTCAGCTCCAATAGTCACTGAATTTTGCTTTTAATGCAAAATTTATCAATACCATTTTAACTGGTATCAATACTCACTGTTGTAACTGAATTAAATGCATTGGTTTTTACATCCCCAATGGCTTTATTCATATCTCCAACAACCACAACAGTTGAAAATCAATTAGGGGTATAAATACTAGCTTCTAAAGATCCTACAACAACAAGAAAGCATATTCAAGTAAAAAGATCAATCAAACAACCGTTGTGCCAAATATTTCCATGCTTTTCTTTCATACACTTGTGATCTTTATTTTTATTCCATTTGCTCAAGTGTTCTTCATTGTAATTGAATTTAATTTGCATACACATTGATCTAGTAAGGATTATTTCTTTGTTTGCTTCTTTTTTTATCTTTGAGAGAGTTTGTTCTTAAGGTTTGAGTAGAAACCTTAAGTCAGTTTGTAAGGTTAAACCTTGTCCTCAAAGGTTATCAAATTAGTGAATTTGAGAAACTCCTTAGTAGTGGAAAGCTAAGGTAGTGGAGTAGGCAATTGGGACCGAACCACTCCAAATTCTTGTGTCAAAATTTTCTATCCTTTCTCTCTAGCTTTCACAAAGATTTTAAAAGTTAATTCACCCCCTCTTGGAAATTTCGGTTTGATTATTTGATCTAACAATTGATATTAAAGGTAGTCTCTTTTAGATGGGTTAACAACTAAAGAGGAGATCCTTGAGGAAGCTCAACAATCATCAACTCAATTCCTACAATGATGTCTACTTCTGGCTCAAATTTTCTTGGTGAGTCTTAATTTATGTCCAAGTCTCCTTATTTTAATGGTGTTAATTATTCATATTGGAATACAAGGATGATGATATTCATCCAAGCAAATGATCTTACGATTTGAGACATTATCATGGATGACCCTTCAATACCACTCAAGCAAGAAGGAGAACTCTTATTTCCAAAGAGTAAGAAAGAATGGAACGAAGAATATAGAAGAAGTATTCAGCTCAACGCCAAAACCATGCACACTCTCTTTTATGCACTTGGTCCGGATAAGTAGAGTAGAGTATCATCATGTTCGAGTGCCAAGGAGATATGGGATAAACTTGAGGTTAACTCATGATGGAACTAGCCAAATAAAGAAGTAAAAAGTGGGAATCCTCACTCTCAATTACCAGACCTTTAAGATGAAGCCTTAGGAGGACACCAAAGTTATGTCTGATAGATTCACCATCATCATCAACGAGCTAAAATCCTATGGAAAGACCTATCCTAATGAAGAAGTTGTGAGGAAGATGCTTTGAAGCTTGCCTAAATCATGGGAAGCCAAGGTGACCACAATTGAAAAATAAAGAATCTAGAAAAGTTGACTTTGGATGAGCTCATCAATTCTTTGTTTACATATAAGATGAGGCTCAATGAAGAGGTAGAAGAAGCTAAGAATGAGAAGAAGAAGATTGGTTTTGCTCTCAAATCTACCACCATTGAAGATAATGAATCAAGTGAAAAGGTGGATAAGGACAAAGAGATGGCCATGTTTGGTAGGAGATTCAAGAAGTTTATGTGGTTCAATAGAAAGAGAAAATTCCAAAAGAAGGAAGGAATCAAGCTTGAATCTATTAAGGGGAAGGACTCTATCATGTGCTATAAATGCAAGAAACTAGGACACATCAAGTTTGATTGTCCCCAATGAAAGAAAAATGGGTCAAGCCAACAAAAACTTAAGGCTCATGTTGTGTAAACTTGAAATTATATAGAATTTTTGTATATATTTTTACCACCTCTTGACTTAATAATTATATTAATCTTGAGTAATTGTTAATAAATTAAGTGGATTTTTCTTAAGTGTTAATATGATACATGAATTTATGAAGTATGCGAAATTATGCTTTATTACATGATTTTTGTGCATAAATTATATTATTTTCATATTAATTATTAATATGTGATTTTTATTATGCAGTGTGTCCATGGAAGATGAGATTACCATAAAGATGCATGGACATGGACATATACACCTTACTTGGATGGTAACACCATGCAAAATTGGGTCATAAAGATGCTAATTTGACCCAGTTAAAGCGTGTTACAAAGTGGGCATGTCTGATTAATTTTTGGATCATGAAACCATCCAACAAAGGGGAGTCAAACCCAATTTTGGCACAAACATATGTTTGCCCAAAAATCAGCTTTAGGATTTTTCATTGGAGGTCCCTATAGTTGCAATTTAATCATAAATTGATACACAAACTATGCCTTTGAAATCGTCCACTCTATGCTAATTATAGCATGATTTTATGTTTGAAATAATCAACGAAACCACATCCCTTTCCACAATTTGTGGCTGACCATGCAATAGAGAAGATGGAGGGATTTTAAACTTTATTTTTAGTAAACTTCATCCTCACCTTCACTTATAAATACCACACTAATCATCCCTCATTCTTCATCCCTTCATTCATAACACATTTCTCATTCTACATTCTTTTCTCTCATTCTATTTCCCTTTCCTTTTTCCCTATGCCTAGCCACCCCATTTTCCCTTCCATTCTTTAGCCAACAAAAACCTTAACAAGACCTTCTCTTGGTCGGCCACCTTGAGACCTTCTCTTGGTCGGCCACTTTGAGAAACCCTTAGCAAAGGAGCAACGGACAAATCAGAGAAACACCTCAGTCAGAAAGATCCGAAAGGCTATTGAATTGAATTAGAGTTTATTCTTTCCTACTTGTTTTTAATTTAAACATGTTTGCTAAGTTTTTATTGGTCTTGCAACCAACAATGATAGCTTAATTATGTTTAGCTGAGATGATCATGTTAATTCAATAATATTTGTTTCATTCCTATTTAACATGTTTGGGCCTCAGTCAATCAGGTTTTCAATTAAAATCAAGATGTATTTCACTCATACGTGATTGGATACATTCAAATTAGCTGAGTGATCCTAACCAGACGATAGCTAGTAGACACATAATTGAAAAGTGCAATGCTCAATTTAGATTATTAAACCCAACTAAATTAGAGGTTCATAATATCTTTAGTTAACTCTATTATCTTGCATAGTTTTTAGGTTTATGTGATTAAATTATTTTAGACTTAATTGTCCCTGTTATCTCGCATAAATACTAAGAAACCCTTAGTTTAATATGATCAGTAAAATGCATGTTTCACTAAGTAAAAGATCTGAAAGGACTTGATTTGGTTTCAAAACTCATGAAAGATAGAGTTGCCATAGAATGTTTTCTGAACACTGTTAAGCATGATGAAAATGAATTAAGTTGATTAATATAATTGTTGAAGTTGTGTTTCTATTGCTAAAATTCATTCATACATTTAGATAATTTTGCATACCTAGTTTAAAATTGCATTAGGGATCAATTTTGCATCTAGTTAAATCATCACCACTCAAATTATTGTGTTTTTATACCAAATTATGAATTTATAATTTTGTAAATAATCGATTAACACAAACAGGCCCTGTGGAGACGATAACTCATTTTACTTGCTTATTACTTGAACAACTATGTACACTTGCACAAAAATCTCGTTACAAGTTTTTGGCGCCATTGTCGGGGACTATTGCCTTAATTATTCTTTGTGAAATTATTTTTGCAGTTTGGTTTTTATTTAATTTCTAACATTACTAATTTATTCTTTATTCTTTACATGTGATTTATTTATTAGGTATTTATGAGCATAGATCGAATCATCAATCTATTACCTGTAGACCCTGAAATTGAGTGGACATTCAGACAAAGAAGATGCAAGAGATTTGCTCAAAGACAAGTCAATATGGACCTTGGAAATCAAAATAATGGACAAGGTAATGGAGTTAATCATATGCACAATCCAATCCTTATTACAGATGATAGGGATCATGCCATTAGACAATACGTTGTGCCACTATTCAATGAATTAAATCCAGGAATCAGGAGGACGGATATCGAGGCACCTCAATTTGAATTGAAACTTGTGATGTTTCAAATGCTCCAAACGGTGGGTCAGTTCAGTGGTATGCCCACGGAAGATCCACATCTTCACCTTCAAGTATTCATGGAAGTGAGTGATTCGTTTAGGATAGCTAGTGTGACTAAAGATGCATTAAGGTTGAGGTTGTTCTTGTACTTGATGTGAGATCGAGCACAAGCATGTTTAAATTCATTTCCACAAAGTTCAATATCTACTTGGCAAGAATTAGGAGAAAGGTTTTTGGTAAAATATTTTCCATCAAGTAAGAATGCAAAGTTGCGAAATGAGATTACTACTTTTCAATAATTGGATGACGAGTCCTTATACGAGGTGTGGGAAAGATTCAATGAATTATTTTGTAAGTGTCCTCATCATGGGATTCCTCATTGTATCCAACTGGAGACGTTTTATAATGGTCTCAATGCACATACAAGATTAATGGTAGATGCTTTTATGAATGGTGCGATTTTGTCTAAGCCTTATAATGAGGCTTACGAGATCGTCAAAAGGATCGCTAGTAATAATTACCAATAGCCAACAAATCGAGCAGTTTCTGGAAGACGAGTAGCTGGAATGCATGAAGTGGATACGCTGACATCACTCTTTGCTTAAGTATTTTCTATTTGCTCAATGTTAAAACAGTTTACCACTAATGGTTTGAATAATTTTGCAGCTTAATCATTAAGTGAGTATGATGTAGTTTTCTGCATATACTGTAGGAGTGGCCATTCCTTCTGTAACACCCCTCATTCGTATTCAACGCCGGAATAGGGTTATGGAGCATTACCGAACTTATAACACATATAATCGTACTTTTCTCATACGTTCGATCAATTCATACAATCATCATTCCATCTCAATCAATTTGTCCCTTATAATAACCTACAAGGCCTTAAACATGCTTTTAGAGCAGTTCAGGACTAAACCAGTAACTTATAAAACTTTCACAAAACTTTGAAAATTTTACTCAAAACAGAGGACACACGCCCGTGTGAAAACCGGTTTAGCCAAATCACATGGCTTTAACTTAAACCATAACATGTACCAAAATCACTATCTCAAGTAACCATAACTATCATCTTATAACTAGCTATACATGCCATATTTACATATATGCATAAGTTCAAAGTATCGAACCTCTGTAAAACATGGAAAAGAAATAGAGTAAGCTTTATAGCTTAGTAAGCCCGTATAATTCAGAATTTAACTTACCATTTATACATAATCAAACAAATAAACCAAGTATATCAAATTCACTTGCCAAATGCCTATACACATGCATTCATCAAGTTAGTCACATAAGTGCATGTAATCATCCATTATCTTAATTTAATACTCAGTATGTTGTATCATATCAAATTCACATAAATCATGTACATCATTTGTAGCATTTCATTCTTAACCATATAAATAGTAATTCATTCGATAATAGTAACTCATTTGTATCAACAGTACTTCATCCATATAACACATAGCTTTTTCATATAACCAATAACATAATTTACGCCCGTTGAACCTATTAGAACATCGAGGGATACTCGAGTGATATACATAACATATAAATCAGTAATCTGTCAATTCATTATCATTTTTGCTCTTTCGAGCTATGATCAGTAAGCTCCTCCTAAGCTGATGGACAGTAAGCTCTATTGAGCTAAACGGTAAGCTTTGACGAACTGAAAACAGTAAGTTCTTATGAGCTGATATATCGGTAAGGCTCATACGAGCTGCGGTGAGTTCGCAACACATGCAAGATCTCAACCTAAACGGTAACCCTAATGACATGTCACTCGTATCCTACGAATTCTTACGGTTCGAACGGGGCTCAGTAACCATCAGACCATATCAATAAGCCATTCATATTCCAAGTAGATCAATTACTCAATTGTATACATTCATTTCAAATAATTACAAGTATTTAAAAGTTCAATTCTAATTATACAAACTTACCTTGAGTTACTCGGATGGAAATTATCGACTATTCGTCCACTTTTCCTTTTCCCCGATCTAATCCCGATCTCGACTTATCTTGATCTATATATTATGAAAATCAGCTTATTTAATCAACTATTTATTCAATTTAGTCCAAAATACACATTAGGGTTATTTTACACATTTCCCCTAAACTTTCACATTTTTACAATTTAGTCATTATCACATAAAAATGCAAATTCATGCAATTTAGTACAAACCCATGCTTAGCTTAATTTAATACATATTACTAGCAGCCCATATTTTCAATTTATTCACACTTTTACCCACATAATTTCACAATTTAACCCCTTTTTAACATTTTTATCAAAAATCACTTTAACTAGTAAATCTATTAATAAACCTTCATAATCTATCATCAATATCAATTTAATCAAGCATTCAACAATGGCAACATGTTAAATCTTTAACAATTTTGAAATTTAAGGTACGGGCTAGCTAGAATACGAAGCAACGATCGCAAAAACATAGAAATCATTAAAAACTGAGTCAAAATCACCTACCAATTTAACCTTGCAAGTGCCGAACCCTAAAACAACTTCTATGCCTTCTTCTTCTTTGTATTTTCAACTAAATGAGAAAGATGGACAACAATTTCATTTTGTTTTTATTATTTTACTTATTAATTCACTAAATTACTTTAATAACCTTTGTTATAAAACATTTAAATTACTTATTATAAGCCCATAAATGTCCATTACCAATAGTAATGGTTTAATTACCATTTAAGGCCATCATATTTAAAAGCCAAAGCTATTTAACACTCTTAACTAATAGAATGAAACTTTTGCACTTTACGCGATTTAGTTCTTTTTATCAAATTGACTAATCAAACGATAAAATTTTTAAACGAGATTTTCACACAAACATTCAATCATGCTGCAGACATTAAAATAATAAACAAAATAAATATTTTGACCTCGAATTTGTAGTCCCCAAACCACTATTCTGATTTGACTAAAAACAGGTTGTTACACATTTGGGAATTGTCCATCAAACCTCGAATCTTTATATTATGTAAGGAATCAGTATCAAAATATAAATGGACAAGGACCACAGTCCAACTTCTACAATCTTTCGTGGCATAATCACATTTTCTTAGAGTAACCAAGGAAGTGGATCGAACAATCACATGCAATATAAACCCAACCAATCTCAAGGGTTTAACCAACAAGCTCTAAATCCACCTCAAGCTGAATCATCAAACTGTTTGGAGGACTTGTTGAAGGTGTACATGGCGAAAAATGACTCTTTGATCCAAAGTCAAGCAGGAACACTGAAAAATCTAGAGAATTAGATGGGTCAGTTATCTACAGAACTTTGTAGTAAACTGCAAGGAGCCTTGCCAAGTGACATAGAAAATCTAAAAATTTTGGTAAGAAACATTGCAGGGTAGTTGTGTTATGAAGTGGTAAGAATTTGGAACCCAAGAAGGTCGTGGTTGAAGATGAACCTATTTAAAAGGAGGAAAGTTAATCAAGAGTTGAAGTTTCTACACCGAAAAAATCATATGCTAAAAAATCTGATGAGGTAAACCCTAAACTAGTGAATTCTAAAAAGCTAACACCTTTTGCAGATTTACCTCCTCAAAAAAGTTGTACATTTTAGCCTAAAGTTTCATATCCTCAAAGACACTAGCAACATAAGTAAAAATAAGATATGCAATTCAAGAAGTTTTTGGATATTCTAAAGCAACTTCACATCAATATTCCGCTAGTGGAGGCTTTAGAGGAAATGCTTAATTATGTGAAGTTTATGAATGATATTTTGTCCAAGAAGAAAAGACTTAGTGAGTATGAGACTGTTGCTTTGACGAAGGATTGCAGTACGTTCTTACAGAACAAACTACCTCCAAAATTGAAAGACCTTGGAAGCTTTACAATACCCTGTAGCATCGAAGAATCTTACTACGGTAAAGCTTTGTGCGACTTAGGAGCAAGCATCAACTTGATGCCCAAATCTATTTTCAAACTGTTGGGAATAGGTGAAGTAAGACCCACTACTCTGACACTTCAACTGTAACACCTCTGACCCGTATCCGTTGCTAGAATAGGGTTACGAGGCATTACTAATCAAATCACATCAACAGTACATACTTCAAACATTCATAGTCATAATTATACAGAAGACAATCATATTGTCCCTTATGAGGCTCTTCAAGGCCTTAAAACATGTTTGGAAGAGGTTTGAGACTAAACCGATAACATTTTCAAACTTTTGGAAACTTATAAAATTTTCAAGCTGTAACACCCCTTACCCATACCCGAGGCCGGGATAAGGTACGAGGCGTTATCGGACAAACATACAAACATTAAACTAAAATACAGGCCATAAAATTTCATTCATATTTAACAACGTTGATTTACTTACACATAGTCCCTTATTTGAGTCTACGGAGCCCAAAACATACTTTAGAAAGGGTTCGGGACTAAACCGAGTACTTACAAAAATCTTGGAAATTTCATGCTTTAAGGCTCCACACGCCCGTGTCCCAAAGTTGTGTTCCATACACGACTGAGACACATGGTCGTGTCTCTGCCTGTGTGGAATATACCTAGGCTATTTTCCAAGCTTTGGTCAACCTTAATCTTTTACACACTTATACAAAATCAAAAGCATATAACATGGTATTCATTTAATGATTAAACATATCAATTTAAACCACAAGCATAGCATTTGTATGTCATCATACATGTGTCTCTCATACTCATTTTACCTTGTCTATTATTGTACCACTTATACATTTATACCAAGATTATCATCTTACCAAATATCTTCAACTTAATCATCAAGCATTCATATTTAAAGCTAGATTATATCTTTATAAAATACTACAATTCAGATGCATAGAATAACATGTTTTCCTGAAACATTTCAATTCAACTCCATACCTAACAAGCATTACATTGAGACTAGTCATATATATATATACACACATGTCATGATACATATCATTCTCTTTTTGTTTTCTTATAAACACATATCATTTATTTCATTATATCAATATTTCATATACCATAGTTTCCATGTATTCCACATATATTTATTTTCCTCCTCCTCCTTTCCATTCCACATCCTTAATGTATATAACATTCTTGTAAGTACGATTTCACAATTTACAAATAAATACTCACATCAAACTGTCCACACGAGTCATAGTCACTTACTTATTTATAATTCGAGCTACAGAGCTCCAAATTAAGATCTGTAAATTTCCCATGAAACTAGACTCACATATCTTTCCACCATAAAATCTTCATAATTTTTGGTTTAGTAAATTAGTACAGTTTATTCATTAAAATTTCCCCTATTTCACTTTCTGACAGTTCTGACCTCTCTTTACTAAAATTTAATTATCTCACAGTACAGAACTCGGATAATGTTCTTGTTGATTTATCTTGAAAATAGACTCATTAGAGATTTTAAAAATACAAGTTTGAGCCTCTAATTTTCTCCAAATTTTTGTGATTTTCCAAAGTCAGAACAGGGGATCACATAATCATTATGAACTAGTTTCACAAAAACATAAATATCTAAAAATATAGAACTCCTTTGCTTTCTCTGTTTCTTTTATATGAAAATAGACTCATTAAGCTTTAATTTGATATCTCATTCAGTCTCTGATTCAAGTTATAATATTTTTGGTGATTTTTCAAAATCATGTCACTGCTACTGTCTAAAACAGTTTTATTGCTAATTCACTCTTTCACACTTTCTTTGTATTAACCTCATTTTAACCTACATATCACAAATCATTTTCACCACATTTCATACATCACAAGTATAGGCCCATGATCACAAGGTCACCATAAAATCATCCTCATGTATAACTTACTTGTTTATAACCTTACCACATCCTGGTCACTTAATGAACACATCATTCACATAACCAAGTTCCTGCACTTATTCATCATATAATCATGTTCACATGTATTTTTACTTAATCAATTTTCCCCCTTGAACTCTTCAGAATAATAACTGATACTCAGATGCCTACACATATTTTCACACTTGTAGCCAAAGCTATCTGGTACGCGTAGTAGCCTGCACATAGTACTACACATGCGACCAATTATCCGGTACACGTAGTAGCCTGCACTTAGTACTACACATGTGACCTAACCATCTGATACACGTAGTAGCCTGCACTTAGTACTACACACGTGATCGAAGTTATCGGGTACAGATAGTAGCTTGCACTTAGTACTACACATGTGACCTCACAATAGATCATTCGTATCGTTTCTATTCCGAAGGCTCAACCGGGAAATTCCTCACTTTCCAACATGTTACAAATTTATTCATAGTCTTTTTTTCAATTTGCAATTTACAACAACTAGTCATTCTATAGGCAACCACATTTCATATGATAAAAAAATATAATAAAATAAAAAAAATCGATAAATTATTTACGTACAAACTTGTTGAAATCTCATCAGGTACAATCGTGTAGCAATTCATACACCCAGGTAATAGTAATTTAACACTCAATTCATGTAACAATAATTTGCTATTCAATTTCACATGGCACAATAAGCATTACATTTTTCCATATCATACATACCATCCATCAACTTCTCTTAAACATATTAAATCATACAATTTATGCCATATCAACAGAGAATTACAACTCATAAACTTGGCACCATAATCATTTAATTTAACATAATTCAATTAACTCACTAAATTTAACTTTCAAATATAAATTACAGCATTATTGCTGTATTATTATTATACCAACTTACATACTTTCAACACCTCAGAAATCATAGTAAATATATCAATTTTACATTGAAACATGCATAAATTAATGCTTATTATACATATGAACTTACCTTGATACTAAAATGGTCATTTTACTAACTTTCCCAATTTTCAATTTTTCTCTCATTCTAGGTTCAAATCTCATTTTCTGGGATCTAAGACATCATATTTTACTTATTTAATTAATGTACTATTCAAAACAGTCCTTAACTCAAACTTTGGAAAAATTACAATTTTGCCCCTAAACTTTTGCATATTTACACTTTTTCCCCTAGGCTCGGGAATTAAACTTCATCCCTTATTATTATATTTTATGACATGCTGATCACTTTTCCCTTCTATGGCAACATCAAATTCTCACTCTAACATATACGTATGACTATTAGGTATTTTTACCGATTAAGCCCTTTACTCATTTTCACTCAAAACCGAGTAGCACAAGTTGTCTAACATAATTTAAAACCTCATATTCTATCATAAAACATCAAAATAAACACATTTTACCTATGGGTATTTTTCCAAATATGAACCCTAGCTTAAATTATTACTAGAATAAGCTTAATCAAATTACCAGGATTCCAAAAACGTAAAGAACTTGAAAAACGGGGTTAGAACGGACTTACTATTGAGCTTGGAAAGCTTGAAAACCCTAGCCATGGCTTCCCCCATGCTAATTTCAGCCTCCATGAAAAAGATGAGTCAATTTTGGCTTTATTTTCCCTTTTTATTTCTTTTAATTACCAAATGACCAAAATGCCCTTCCTTACTAAACTTTCAAAATTCCATCCATGTCCAATTTTTGTCCATAACTTAGAAATTGGTCAAATTCTATTTAAGACCTCCTAATTAATATTTCAAAGCAATTTCATACTAGAAACTTCTAGAATGCAAGTTTTACAACTTATTCAATTTAGTCCCTAACTTCAAATTGAGCACTTTATGCATAGAATTTCTTCACGAAATTTTCACACAATCATGCAATCATATCATAGACCTCAAAATAATCATAAAATAATTATTTCTATCTCGGATTTTGTGGTCCCGAAACCTCTGTTCCAACTAGACCCAATTTTGGGCTATTACACAAGCATTCAAGGTTCACACGCCCGTGTGAATAAGCCGTGTGCCTCACACAGCCACCACACACGCCCGTGTGAAAACAGGGCATACATACTGACTTGCACCACACGGCCGAGGACACGCCCGTGTGAAATCTAGAGGGGTTACTGACTTAGGTCACACAGCCGACCACATGCCCATGTGCCAGCCCGTGTGCCACACATGGCCAGTAGACACACCCGTGTGTCTGGGCTATGTCAAACCTGTAGGGTATACTGCCTTAATTCGAAGGGTTACCTCAAGGGACACACGGACGTGTAGCATGATCGTGTGTCACACACAGCTGAGACACACACCCGTGTCTTTGCCCGTGTGGACAAAAATAGGCTATTTGCAAACTAATTTGCCACCCTTTCCTCATGCACACCTAGCAACCAAAATGGTACCATTTGAATACATTTATAGGAACCAAAACATGCCAATTCATACACATATCATGCCATCTATCCTCAACCATTTCAACTACTCAATTCCATGTTCAAAACATACCAATCATTATGCCAAAATCATCAAAAACTTACATAACTTCTAAATACATTTACTCATCAAATTATCATATATTTCATGTCACAAAACACACCATAACATCATCTCAAAATTAAACCACAATATGCCAGCTTCCAAGCAATAATACTCCAACTTATAGCTATCCAAAAGAGCAACCATATAACCATACCAGACAAGCCAACACATAAGGCATTATATACATTACATATATCACTTATCAAACACATAATTTAAGCCAACTTAAATGGCCATACACACCAACATTTACAAGCCAAATCTCATGGCTAAAATCATAACTCCAAACATACCAAGATAATACTAGCCTATACATGCCATATACCATATATACAAAGCTCCAAAAGTACTAACGAGATGATCGATAGTGTGATGACATACTCCAACGATCCCCGAGTCCAATCTAGCTTCGACAATCTATAAAATAGAGAAAGAACACAAAAAGTAAGCTTTAAAAGCTTAGTAAGCCATATACAAATAAAGTCATCATAAGAACATTTGCATATCAATTCAATTATGTTAAGCATAGCTAAACACATACAAGTTCACAAACCTTTCTCATTATACACATATTCAATATCATAATTGAATTCATCAAATACTTCCCTTTTCAATGTAACACCCCCAACCCATATTCGTCGCCGGATTAGGATTACGAGGCATTACCGGATGTAACACAGTTCATACAGATATTTATTGCATTTTACAACTCGAAATTCAATCACATCAATGCTCATAACTTAATCAATATCGAGTCTTAAAATCATAACTTTCAAAACATTGCATAATTTAAACATAATCCAGCATATATCAAAACATATTATATACAGAACATATAACAAAACAACTATTTCATTAGTTGAATATTAAACCTATTATTATATAGCTTTTGGACCTGTACAAATTAAATATCAAACGAACCATGCACATGTTTCCTAATGTCAAAGCCAAATCTAAGCATAATTACCGAATCAATATTCTTTTATTTCAATAATTAATTCATGACTATACCAATTCACATGTTATGCACATTAATCTAAATTAAATTAATTGCACACCATACTAGGCATTCCTACGTATATTCTCATTTAAACAAGCATCATTTCAAGACCAAATGTATTTCTTCTCCTAACACAAGATTATGCACATATGACCATATTGATTTGAGCCATTTTGAGCAAAAATAACACTAAAAGTATACCTAATTCGCATGCTTAAAATTCATACACATAACCAACCACCTAACTACATATACAGTAATCCAAGATAACTTCAATACATAACATAAACCATATCACTTACTCATTAATATAAGTCTAATACTTTAGCCGAATATACTTATACACATTATTCACCAATGCAAGCATACCATTACAAATTGACTCAAAGTAACCATATCAAAATTGACAAATATCCATAGTATAGCATAGTCCACACATAACGAATACAACCAATTTCAATATTAATATATAACTACATGATTAAATCACCTTTGCTGAATCACAAATCATTTAATTTACGAATTAAGCTAATACATGACCGAAAATCACTATCATTAGGATCATTAACAATCCACAACCAAAATACATCCATCATCCATATATTAAATTTACCACACACATATACCATGACCAAAACTACTTAAACATTTGAACATTAGCATTAAAATCAAGCCATATTCGCATGGCTTAAAATATGCACATCCAAAATCAACCAAATACATATAAGCCTATACATGCCAAAAGTTTGAAAATAGACTTTTAGAAATACCAAAAATTGACGATAGTGTGGATGACTTCGATAACGATCCCCAAGCTCGTAACTTACAACCAAAATCTATAAAACAAAGTAACAAAAACACACAAAGTAAGCTAACTTAGCTTAGTAAGCCTTAAGCAAATTAAACAACTCAATGAATAATTAAAATATTCAAACAAATCGAATTATAACAAAAATGTTATACTTAAACCCAATGAGTTACCTTAACCGAACATTCAATATCAAATATATGTATCACTATATGGATACTACATGTAAGGCCGAATACACAAGGTTCACTATATCATCACAGGAAGTCAATTATAAAAGTTAAATAAATCATCACATATGGCCGAATATGCAAATTCAATATAAACTCACATATACTTACCTATGTGGCCGAATATATACAATGTCATTCAACTCAATTTCACTTGCTCAATATCCATATTAACTTGAACTCTTATAATCATAGACTTGAAAACAAATCACCTGTATAAAACCTGCTAGGCATAAGCTTGAATTTCACACCGGCACAAGGCCTGCTAGACTCAAGGTCTGATATTTATTCATCGGCACTAAGCCTGCTAGGCACAAAGCCTGATCAAAATCACCAGCCCAAGGCTTGCTAGGCTCAAAGCCTGAATATCAAAAACATAGGATCATTCCACAACACATTTCATATATCGAATCGTATAATGTTGCATGTATCACAAACACACTTTTAAAGGTTTTGATCTCATTCAAATACAACTCAATCAGAGTAATTCATTGTTATTTCTTATTCAGCTAACATAATAATACATTATAATGTTTGAATTATCAAAGTAAATCATTCTATGTGCATATAACCATGTTTAATTGCTTAGAGACTTACCTCGTATATTGACGGACGTTACGAATCAGCTATTCGACTATTTTTGCTTTTCCCCGATCCAAGTCCGATTTCTTTTGTTCTTGATCTATATAATTTCAAATTAACCATATTTAAACACAATTTCATTCAACTTAATCCAATAACATATAAATGGGTAAATTACCATTTTACCCCTAATATTTCATACTTTCACAAATTAGTCCTAATTGCATAAAACACAAAATACACAAAATCTCACAACATAGTTGGGCCGAATTTTCCATATACTCATACTAGTCCATATATTTCATTTATTTCACATTTTAGTCCCTCAATTTATTATTTTTGTAATTTAGTCCTAATTACTGAAAATTTTCAAAAACTCAAATACAAAACATGTGAATCTAAAACATATTTTTAATATTTCATCATCAAACATCACAAAGCACAAATATTCATCAATGGCATAACTCAAAATATTCACCAATATAAAAAATTCAAGCATGGGTTGGGTAGTACTCAAAGCAATAATATCAAAAACGTAAAAATTATCAAAAACCGAACAAAAACTAACCTTGAATTAAGCTTCCAAAGTGCCGAATACCCTAAGCTATATTTTCTATCTTTCTTTCTCAAGTTTTGACAAGAACAAAGTAATATGCATGGCTTTCTTTTTTTTTATTATGTTTTAATATATTATTTGTTAACATTTAACATATTTTACTTATTTAACCTTAATAAAATAATATCATACACACATACATTATGGGTATATTCGGCCATAACTATAATAAAGGATTATTTGCAACATAAATACTCCATTTAAAGAGCCACTATCAATTCAACCTTTATAATTTAGACTATCGAATTTTCAACTTACACAATTAAGTCCTTTTATCAAATTAAGCACATAAACAATCAAATTTTTGTACGAATTTTTTACACATGCAAATTCATATATAATAAACACGAAAAATAATATTTAAATATTTTTCTGACTCAGATTCATGGTCCTGAAACCACCATTCTGATTAGGGTCTAAATCAGACTGTTACACTAATACTTGTATGAATCTCATACGTACCTGAGTCATTTAATCTATTCACACATTCTTTCTCGACTTGACTTTGCCCGTTGAATTGTTAAAAATTGTTAAGGACACTCGAAAATCACATAAGCTCGTACAATGCCATATCCCAGATATGGTCTTACATGTTATCACATATCAATGCCACTGTCCCAGACAGTGTCTTACACGAAATCATATAACGATTCCAATGTTCCAGACATCATCTTACACGTAATCACAATACAATGCCAATGTCCCAGACATGGTCTAACATGTAATCACATCTCGATAACCTAATGTCATGACATTTGTATCCTATACTATTCCTAAGGTTTATACAGGACTTTCAGATGTCGTAACTCTGTCGATTCTTGATCGTATTTGCTCGTTCAACATTCATATCAATTCAATTAAAATTAAACATTTATAATTCAATTGAAAGACATTTATTTGCATATGAACTTACCTCGTATTAGGGATTGACGTATCGGGTCGACTACTCGACAACTTTCGATTTCCCCCGATCTAAATCCAATTTCTTTCTTTCTTGATCTATAAACATTCAAAATTAACTCATTTATTCAACTAAACATTCAATTTCATCCAAAAATACCTCTTTGGGTATTTTTACACGTTAGCCCTTAAAGTTTCACATTTATTCAATTTAGTCCTTATTTCACAAAGACACAAAATTACACTAATTCAATTCAAACCCATGTGAGCCGAATACTATAGTGCCCCTAGCAGCCCAAAACTTTCATTTATTTCATATTTCAGCCCTTCAATTTACACATTTCTCAATTAAATCCCTAATATGCATTTTTAGCAAAAACCACTTTGTAAAACATAATAATCTATCAACAAATATCCATTTTCCAACATCAACATTCAAAAAAATCAAGCTATCATCAATGGAATTTCACAAATTCATCAACTAATTCAGAAATTAGGGTACGGGCTAGCTAGTACTCAAAGCAACGATAACAAAAATGTAGAAATCATCAAAAACCTAGCTCAAAACATACCTCAATCAAGCTCTGTGTGTGCCGTACCCTAAAGGAACAAAATGACTTCTTTTCTAATTCAATATTCGGCCAACAAGAAGAAAGATGGACAAAATTCATGTTTTTTTTGTATTTTAATTAGCATAATTACAAATTACTTATTTACCCTTAATGAATAAACAATAAAAACATGTAATGATTGTCCATAATAGTCCACTATCATTAAAATGGTTTAATTACCATTTGAGGCCATCATATTTAAAAGCCAAGGCAATTTGACACCTTTAACAAATAGAATGCAAATTTTGCATTTTACGGGATTTAGTCATTTTCTCAAATTAAGCATCCAAACGATAAAATTGTTTCACAAAACTTTCACACATATATAATCACATGATATAAACACCAAAAATAATATTAAAATAATTTTTTGACCTCAGATTTATGGTTCCAAAACCACTATTCTGATTTAGCTAAAACCAGACTGTTACATCAACTAGCGGATCATTCGTTAGCATATCCCGAGGGAAAGATCGAGGATGTTTTTGTAAGAGTTGACAAGTTTGTTTTTCCTACTAACTTTATTTTGTTAGACTTTGAAGTAGATAAGGAAGTTCCGATCATCCTAGGGAGACCTTTTCTAGCCACGGTAAGAACGTTGATAGATGGTAAAAAAAGAGAACTCACAATGAGAGTTTAAGATGACTAGGTAACATTTAACGTTCTAACGGCCACGAAATCTCCCAATTCGATTGAGCAATGTTTAGAAATAGAGGAATTAGAAACCTTAGCTTGTGACTCCCTAAACCCGACCAAGACGGGCCAGCCCAAATTTGAAGTGCTACATTAGCCACTGAAGCGACTCTCAAATTAACGACCACCCAATGCACAACCCAACCTTATAACACCTCATTTATGACTAATTAACTATCATTTATTAATGCCTAAGCAATTTGTGAACCATTTTGAAACTTTTTCTAAGTATTTAAACCTGTTTGTTTGAGCTGTGATTGATATTGCTCTATCTATTCCAGTTTTCTACTTCAGTGTGCAGACGGAAGGTTGACAGTAGGATCTGTATGATGTTAGTGATCTGTATTGTTAACTATTGCTTAATGAAAGTAAAGGAAAATTTTATGGCTTCTGTCATAGTTGTTCCTAGTGCTTGTGAGTATTATCCTTTCCTTTTGGAAATTTTCTAAGATGCTATTGAAACCTTAACTGTTCTACATGAGATGTGGTTACCAGGAATTCTGTGTAGCTCCATGTTCTAAGATTTTATTATCTCAGTTTTATTAGTAAATTACTGTTCAAAGTATCAACCATGAGACATTAGCAGAAAATGCTCTATTGATAAAAATGGTTTCTTCTTATTATGAGTATGTTTATGATGATTACGAGTTCGGGCCTAATAATGAAAGTACAGAGGTATAGTTATCAAAGGTATAAAGATTCTGCTTTTGCACTAGTTGTTATTGTAATTTGTGTTTAAATCTCTCAGATGATCAGGATGTTTTATTTTCACCCAGGACATTATTTACTAAAGTAATTGAGAAGCCAGTCTTATTATGGCATTATGATTTTTGAGTAGTACGAGTATTGTGGCCTTAGTGTAGTTCAGTTCAGACATGTGTATTGATTTTCATTTTTCGCATAATCTTGATATATATATATCAGTGTGTTAAAGACCGAATGCTATGTTCTTTCGAGTTATGCAGTAATAATGATTTGTGATTAGCTTTTTGAAGAAATCACAACAAAAAGTATGTTTGAGATATCATGACAGCATAAAGAAGAACAGTTTTTGAAAATTTATTGTCTTTTAGTTAAGACTGATTCAGTTGAGCAGTTGATTGAGTTATATGTATGTTTGAATTATTTATAGCTTCAGAGGTAAATATTGGTTTTTCATGTATAAATAGATAAATGACCCGAGTAAATAGTACATATTCTAGAGGTTATGGTACAGAGTTGCATACGCATATCAGAAAGGTTGCATCAGAGGTATATTTTTGCAAATCCAAGTTGTCTGATTGTTAAAGTTCTTATTGTATGAAGTTTAGTTTGGCTTGAATTCATGCTAATAAAGTATAAACAGTTGAAGATATTGACAATTGAAGTATCCATTATGATTCAGCTTGGTTTGAATAAAGAGTTTATGGTTTCTAGAAATGTGTTAATGAGAAATCAAGAGATTTTGCAACAGCTATAATGCCTAGCACAGTGATAATTATTTGATTATTTGAGAAGTACAGAGATGGATGATAACTTGAGCTACTTATACTAGTAAGAGTATGAAATGTTATGTACCAGAGTTTGAATCCAATACTTGAACTTTTAAAGAGTTAAATTTGATTTCCAAGTATCTCAGAAGCTATTACAGTTAGTATTGATGTTTGTGTGAAAATGTGAGGGTATTTCGAAGAATTGTGCAACAAAATTAGCATTATCACCGAAAGGTCAAATGAGCTATGGTTGATTGCTTGAAGAAGTTTGTGTATTCTTCTCAGTACGAATGAGTTTTTCTACTGAAGGATTATCTGAGTTATTCATTTTGAGGTTGTTAATTCATTCAAATTTTAGTTATTATGGTTGGAAATCCAGGGTTGCGTCCTGACTTCAGAAGAAAGCTACAGTAAGTTTTGACCATGAGATTGCTAAATGTTACTGCATGTCACCTTTGTACTGATTGTTGAATTGAGGAAGAGAAATTCGCAGAATTAAATTGAGCAGAAAGGATTAGAGGAAAGTGAAAATTAATTACAGAAATCAGAGACAAATTATCAAAAATTGTATACAGAATCGAAAGGTAAGATTATTGACACTCAAAAGAGAAACAAGTATTTTTTTTTGAAAGCACCTTAGTGGAAAAGAATTTCCATTTTGGTAAGAAAAGAAGAGTTAGTTGTGTTTCATCAGAGAGTATGAGGTTAATGATAAAATAAGGTCAGTTACTTATTAGTAGGTATTCTAGTTCAGAGCCTTAGTTTATGAAGTAAAATGTTGGGTATGCCAAGGCTGAATGAGAATTTGAAAGTGTTGCTGGAAACTAATTTCGAATCCATTTGTAGGGCCTAAATGGAATAGTGGTTGTAAAACCATGAATCTGAGGTCAAAAAAATTTATTCCGATTAAGTTTTAAGGCTTATTCATTGATTGAATAATTTTGTGAAAATTTCGTGAAGAAATTTTATGTATAAGTGTCTAATTTGATAATTAGGACTAAATTGTAAAATTAGCAAAATGTGTGTTCTAGATAATAAAGGGGATTTAATTGAAATGGGTTCTTAAAGTGAAGGTCCTTATTTAGTAATTAGGCCATTATATTTAAGTTTGGACAAAAATGGGCAAGGATAGGACAAATTTGAAAGAAAAGCCTTTAAGGGAATTTTGGTCATTTAGTAATTAAAAGAATTAAAAAGGGAAAATAAAACCAAAATTGGTCCATCTTCTTCATGGAGGCCGAATATAGCATGGGGGAAGCCATGATTAGGGTTTCCAAGCTTTCCAAGCTCAATAGTAAGTCTGTTCTAGCCTCGTTTTTAATGTTCTTTATGTTTTTGGAGTCCCGATAACTTGATTTAGCTTATTCTAGCAACAAATCATGCTAGGGTTCATATTTGGAAAAATACCCATATGTTAAATATGTTTATTTTGATGTTTTATGGTAGAATATAAAGCTTGAAATTATGTTAAACAACTTTTGCTAAGCGATTTTAAGTAAAAACGAGTAAAACGACATAATCGATAAAAATACCTAATGTTCATAAGTACATGATAGAGTGGGAATTTGATGTTGCCATAGAAGGGAAAAATGTTCAGCGTGTCATAAAACATAAGAAAAATGGATAAATTTTAATTTCTGAGCCTAGGGGCAAAATTGTAATTCTGCAAAGGTTTAGGGGCAAAATTGTAATTTTTCCAAAGTTTGAGTTAGGGAATGTTTTGAATAGTACATTAATTAAATAAGTGAAATATGATGTTTTAGATCCCGAAAAGTGAGATTGTACCTAGAACGGGAGAAAAACCAAAAATCAGGAAAGTTAGTAAAATGGTCGTTTTAGTATCGAGGTAAGTTCATATGTTTAATAAGCATTTAATTATGCATATTTGAATGATAAATTGATATTTTGGCCATAAATACTTTAGTATTGCGTTTCAGATATAATGATTAATGTTATATAATAATTCGATATTGGAAAGAGAACTTGTATAATTTATATATAAAACCATATTTTGTATTATGGCTTTGTATGATAACAAGAAAGTATTGACTAGCATAGTTTGATGAGAATAAGTTAAGTTGATGACATGATGAGATTGAGAATGTAAGTATGTAAGTTGAGTAGCATTTTATTATTATGCAATTATTGTTATTAGTATTGTTATTATTGAGTTATGCGACTAACCTTGAGAATTTGAGCAAGTATGTTTTAGCTATGACTTGACAAGGCATTGATATCTCAAAGTCCATGGTTGTACCATGGCAATTAAGGAAGAATTGACGAAAAATTCCATGTTCATAACATAGCATTTAAGGAGGAATTGACGGTTAAGGATACCATGTAAGACCATGTCAAGACATGGCATTGGTAAGGCAAGGATCCCGTGTAAGACCATGTCAAAACATGGCATCGACATTGATTAAGGAGTCCATGTAATACCACATCAAGATGTGACTTTGGCACTAAGATAAGGATACCATGTAAGACCATGTTTGGAACATGGCATTTGGTAAGACAATGATACCATGTAAGACAATGTTTGGAACACGGCATTTGGTAAGATAAGGATATCATGTAAGACCGTGCCAAGGCATGGCATTGATAAGTTCTACAAGGCAAGGAAATCATGTAAGACCATGTCAAGACATGGCATTGATGAGTTACTATAAAGCAAAGGTCCCATGTAAGACCATGCCAAGACATGGCATTGGTGAGTTCATAAGGCAAGGATACCACGTAAGACCATGTCAAAACATGGCAATGGTAAGTTCAAAAAGGAAAAGGTTCTCGAGTAATCCAAAGAGTAAGTCAAAGAAACGACAAGGTGAGAACATGAAGAAGCAGTACAGGTATGCATTTAAGACTTATTTAGTATTGAGATTGTAAGTAATTGAGATTATCAAGTATTAAGTAAGTGATGAGTTTTCAGTTATGCTTGTGACACTTTATGACATGATTGGCAATATGTCTATATTATGAAAGAGTACTCATGTGTTAAGTGAGATGTTGCAGGTATGTAAGCAAGCTATTAAGTAAGGTTCCTTTTTTATTCTGAGCCTTTGGTAAGGTTACCGATGAGTAAGATGGGAAAGTAAGAACTAAACATTATTTAAGCAAATTATGACAGCATAGTAGTAAGCTAAATTGATTGCTAATGCTTATTATTTTACATGTGAACTTACTAAGCTTTATAAGCTTACTTCTTTCATTTTCTCATGTTTCAGAGTACTTAAAAGCAAGCTCAGGTTGGAGGTCATCGAAGATCACTTCACACTATCGACTATCAAGTTACCAAATGGGTATCTTCGTTTACAAACGTTCTAGTTTATGGCATGTATAGGGACTTAGCCATTTTGTGTGTATGTCCTCATTTTGTGTGTATGTCCTTATGATATAGCTAAAGAATGGTATGTAAATATTTGATAATGATTAGCTATTGAAATGGCTAATGAAGAACATGTTTCAGTGTTATGTATGCCTAAATGGTAGTTAATACAAAGAAATCTTGAAAAAGTGAAATTAGCATTAAAACAATATTGAGCAGCAGCAGTGATGTGAACTTGAAAAATCACCAAGAATAGTAGAAATGCAATTAGGTGATGAATGAGATATATAATTAAAGCTTATTGAGTCTATT
Organism: Gossypium hirsutum; assembly: GCF_007990345.1. NCBI lineage: Eukaryota > Viridiplantae > Streptophyta > Magnoliopsida > Malvales > Malvaceae > Gossypium > Gossypium hirsutum. The sequence goes on from NC_053434.1 coordinate 94,338,569, forward strand.
TTCATATGAAAGAAAAAGAGTAAGCAAAAGAAGTGTATATTAAGAGATATTTGAATTTTAGTGAGACAGGGTCAGAGCAATTTCTGAATCCCCTATTCTGATTTTATAAATTCACTAAAAATTGTACAAAATGAATTATTAGTTATAGTTTATATTTCTAGATTCCTTAGTTAATCTACTTTCAAGAGAAATAAACGGAATGGTTATTTGAATTTTTTACAGGGAGAAAATTGATTCGTAGTGAGGAGAGTCAGAGTAGTCAAATAGTGCAATAGGGGAAACTTTAACTAATAAACTGTACTAGTTGGCTAGACCAAAAATTTTGAAAAAACTTTAGTAAGAAGATATATGGGTCTAGTTTCAGGGAAAATTCATGAATTTAAATTTTTAGTTTTGTGACTCGAGTTATGATTTATTTAGTGACTATGATGCAGGTGGGTAGTTTTAAAAGGAATAATGAAATAAATTGTTTTGATTTGCCTAAGTATTCGAAAATTTTTTAATGTTCCCTGTTTGGTCCTGAACCATTTCAATTGCATGTTTTAGGGTCTCGAGGGCCCTTTTTAGGGACATATTGAATGAATATAAATAAATTAATTTTAAAAGCAAATTTTATGCCCCGAATTAGTAAGTTAAGTCAGGTAACTCCTCGTGCTCGACTCCAGGATGGTCCCGGGTAAGGGGTGTTACGTATGTGATCAAAATTCGGTAATATTGATATGGAGTAAGTGTTACAATGAAAGTTACTACAAAAAAACATGAAAGAGTGAAATTTAGTTATAACATAGTTTTGGACAGTAGCAATTGTGTGACTTTGAAAAATCACAAAAAATGGTGAAAATAAAATTAAAGGTTGAATAAGATATGAAATTAAAGCTTACTGATTCTATTTTCATATAAAATAAACGGTGTAAGCAAAAGAATTTCATATTATGAGATATTTGAATTTTTGTGAGATAGAATCAAAATGATTTCGGAATCCCTTATTTGAATTTTTGTGAGACAGAGTCAGAATGATTTTAGAATCCCTTATTCTGATTTGGGAAAACCATTAAAAATTGTACAAAACTAATTATGGGTTATAATTTATATGCTTAAAATCCTTAATGAGTCTATTTTCGAAAGAAACAAACGGGAACATTATCCAAATATTGTACGAAGAGATAATTAATTTTTAGTGCAAAGGGGTCGAAACAATCAGACAATAAAACATGGGTGACTTTAAAAAATAAACTGTACTTATTGGATAAACCAAAAATTAGCGGATCTTAATTTGGAGTTCCGTAGCTCAAGATATAAATAATTTAGTGACTGTGACTCGAGTAGACAGCTTGAGATGAACATGAATAAATAGTGGAACTATGTGCAATTATGATTGTATTATCTTGAGAACATATCGTGAAGATTTATAAAAACTTGTTAATAGATTACTTATCATTTACATACCTATTTACTAAATGATAATGCTTACCCCTCTTCCTTTTTTTTCCTATAGTGTCATAGATGTTAGCTCGAGTTGGAGGTCGTCAGAGATTCTATCACACTAACAAGTTATTGATTGGTATAGTATTAACGATCTTCAAGTATTTTTAAGTCTATGGCATGTATAGGGACTTGATTATGTGTATATGTTATTATGAGTTGGCTTAAAATGTTGGCCTATAATATTTGATAGTTCATTTTGTATAAGGCCATTGAGGATGGCTAATATTAGTTAAGTTATATGTTTGTGATGTTGTATTTTGTGGATGTGCAAGCTTGCATGACTTGGTTGAATTAGTGTGTGATGATTAATTACGGAAAGTAAAGTATGTGAATGGTTGTGTGAAGAACACAGCCTTGGACACGGGGGTATACCCCTACTTTCAAGAAATTTTCTAATGTTTTTCAAAGTTCACGGTTTAGTTTCAGACCACTTTCAAAGTATGTATTGGGCCTCGTAGACCCGTATAAGGGATGATATGCATGTGTATGAATGATCTTAAATTGAATGAAATTTTACGGCCTGATTTTGTATGAATGTTTATGCTTAAGCCTGGTAATGCCTCGAAACCTATCCCGACATCGGACACGGGTAAAGGCTGTTACATTTAGTGATATCAGAGCTATGGTTTAGTCGATTCTCAGACTAACATAGCATATGCGAGTCTAGCTATACATGCCATAAGTGAACTGTGATAGTGTGATATCTCCTGACTCCGATAAGATTTGTTTGGATTAAATCAGGGATGCTTTCCAATTGAGCTAGCATCGATAATGTTGAAAGGGGATAAGTAAGTTCATATAACTTAGTGAATATATTGATCTGCTTGAATTGATCTTTGTGATTTGTGATGATATGTATATGTTAATGGATACAATATAATGGATTAACCACAAGTTGAGGAATATGAATAAAATGTTATCGTTCTGATTGAACATTGCATTTCAATAAATCAGAGTGACTTTTTGTAGTGAATAACATGAAAAACTTATTTTGAGATGAGCTTATTACGATTGGTTGATATTTATAAGTGATAATGCTGAGTGTGTTACTAAGATATTTGAAAATGTGTTCATAATTAGTAGAAACCTAGAGATGTATGAATCAGAGTATATGATATTATGTTGCAGTTAAATGCTATATTGTATATGTGTATTGTAACACCTCGAATTTGGGCTTAGAAGTATTGGGCCTTGAGTGTGGGTCTGTAAGGAGGTTGTATATAGGTATTTAATTGTGCAATGAAATGACACAATTAAATGTCTGCTTTGGTGGTTAATGGCCCTGAGAAGTGTTAGAGAAATCTTGGGTTCAAACTTGGGCTTTAGCAAAAATTTTGGTATTAAGAGAAAAAAACCTGGATGCTTGGATGAGGGCTTTTAAATTATTGTGTTAAATAAATGACACAAGGAAGCATGTAGTTTAATGGTTGTGGCGTCATTAAGGTTGTATGGGAGCCTAGGTTCAAGCCTTGGCTCTTGCAATTTATTTTGTTTTTTTAAGGGAACCTGGACTTTGGCCTTTAGACCTTACAATTATTTGGGGATAAAATATGACACAAAAAGCCTTGTGGCTTAGTGGCAAGTAGCGTGTGGAGCATCTGAGGGGAGGCATGGGTTCGAATCCCATGGCAAGCAAGGAGCATTTATTTTGCTAACAGGGGGCGGCAAGAGTTGGTGTTGAATTTAAACCCTGATGTTGGAGGGATCACACATCGAGAAGCTAACATAAGAGTGGATGCGAAGCTGGCTTTAAATAGAGAGAACCATGAGGAGAGTAAAGGTACATTTCTTGGCTGATCCCTTTCGGTTTATGGCGTGCTCGTTTGGGTTGGGCGTCGGCTAAGAGTGCTCGGAGCATGGATTAACTCCAGTCTTCTATCAGGTGTGTATTTCTCACTACTCTAGCTGTAGGATAGCTACTTCGGGCTGCGATGGGCCAAAAGGGGTTATGTGGGCCCAATGGGCCTACGGGCCCAATTGGATAAGTTGTTTGATTGTGTAGTAAATATTGGACTAGGCTAGGTGAATCTCATATCTGTGGCTAGATTTGGGCTAAAAGGGCCACACGAGCGTGTGGGCCCATTTGAGCCGAGAACGGGCTTTAGGCCCATTCGTATTGTTATCCCTGTTTAGAATACTTTAGTTTACCAATTACTGAAATGCCCTTGACTTGTAAAATTACCAAAGTACCCTCGATTTACAAAATTACCGTTTTACCCTCGATTTATAGAATTACCATTTTACCCTCGATTTATAGAATTATTGTTTTACCCTCGATTTACAAAATTACCATTTTACCCTCAATTTATAAAATTACCATTTTATACTCGATTTATAGAATTACCGTTTCTTCCTCGATTTACAAAATTATCATTTTACCTTTGATTTACAGAATTACTGTTTTACCCTCGATTTACAGAATTACAGTTTTACCCTCAATTTATAAAATTACCGTTTTACCCCGATTTATAGAATTACCATTTTACCCTTAATTTATAGAATTACTGTTTTACCCTCGATTTACAGAATTATCGTTTTACCCTCGATTTACAGAATTACTGTTTTACCTTAATTTTGAAATTACTGAAATACCCCTGTAGGGTAGAATTACCAAAATGCCCCTAGTTTGTAGAATTACCAAAATACCACTGGTTTTTAAAATTACCAAATACCCTCAATTTGTAAAATTACCAAAACACCCCTGATTTACAAAATTACAGAAATACCCTTAACTTTCAAAAATTATAGAAATACCATTGGTTTACAAAATTACTAAAATACCCTTGGTTTGTAGATTTACCAAAACACCCTTGTAGGATGAAATGACTAAAATACCCCTAATAGGTAAAAAGAACGTAAAGCCTTTGTAGGGTAAAGTGACTGTAATACCCCTGTATGGTAAAATGTCGAATATGCCCTTATGTTTCGTATGACTGATGTGCTTAGGATTTATATATATTGATATTGGATTAGTTAAGTTTGAGTGTGCTAATAGGTGGTGGTAATCGTAGGTGATTGATTTTGGAAACGTTTCAACTTCAACTGATAGCAGGTGTGTAATAACCCACATAGTAGCTTAGATTAATATTCACTGAAAAGCCGAAATGCTAAAATTTCGGCATTTCGGGAACTTGTGATTTTGCGTTTGGCTATAGATGTGATAAATACGATATGATCAGTGTTTGGATCGATGGAACAGGTAAGAACTCAATTTTGTGCACGATGGTAAGTTGGGCCTCAATGGGCTAGAATTGGGCCCAATGGGCTTTCGGGCCCATTTGGGTAAAATTGATAGAAAATGGAATTTGGAAAAGTTGCATGTTAACACGGTTAGTACTGTTGTAAAATTTGGGTTAAGTGGGCTTAGTGGGCTAAATCGACATTCGTAGGGCCCATTAGGGGTTTTGGGCCCAAAAGCCCGAGTTTGATAAAGGGGGTTAAAGATCATTGTTTAAACACTCAAAAATATTGATAATTGTTGATGAACATGGAAAACCCTGATATTTGGTAAAATTACAAAATTACCCTTATAATGTGAAAAATGACTGTTTTGCCCTTGTGGGCAAGTGACTGACTTGGACTGTGTGGTTGATGGATTTGATTGTGAATATATGTTGGTGATATTAATGACTTGACTATGATTGTTTGATTCAAATATGGGCATGGCATTCTCTATACATGACATGTTGCATGGGTTGGGTTTTATAAATGGAGGAAGTGCTAAAAGGGCTATGCCCCAGTTTACCGAAAAAGGCTTTTGCCCGAGTTGATCAAAAGGGCTTTTGCCCCAGTTTATCCAAAGGGCTTTGCCCTAGTGATTAAAAGAGACTAGGCCTCCAGTTATATGTTAAAGCAGCTATGCTGCCAGTGGAGAGTTTGGTTGGGTGGGTTGAGTTATTCCCCACATGGAGAGCTTGGTTGGTACGGGTAGAGAGTAGCGGATGGTGGGTCGAGTAGTCTCCCCAAATGGGCTTGCATACATTCATTGGTATTTCATGTGATATTGAAATGGGCTTGCATACATTCATTGATATTACATGTGATATTGAAATGGGCCTATGGGCCATACCGTTTATAGTAAAGGCTTCGGCCCAGTGATATGATTTATGAAAAGGCTTCGGCCCAGTATATGTCGAGACTGAAGTAGGGCTTAGGCCTATATTGCTACTGTTTAAGGGCTAAGGCCCAGACTGTACTGTTACTGAATAGGGCTTTGGCCTAGATTGTACTGAGATTATATTATTCACTGTTTGTTTGTTATTGGGGTTACACACTGAGTTTTCATAAACTCACCCCGTTTCTAACTGTGCAAGTAATCCCTAAGCTTAGATGGTTTAGAGCTGCGAGGGACTCGGAGATGGCCACACTACTGTTTCTGTTTTTTAATTTGCAATTAGATTTCATTTTGGATTTTTAATTTATGTAATAAGGCCATTTGTGGGTTTTAAGTTTTAATTTGGATTATGATTTCTTATACTAAACTGCTAGTCTAGGAAAACTCGAGATTTCAAAATGGCATGATTTTTCTAAGGAACACGAGCTCCCAACAACAAAGTTTTCAAAATGCTTTCGCGATTTTAAATGAGGTAATATACCAAAGGCAAACAAAATTGGTAAACGTTTTGATGAGAACTTTAGTTTAATAATAATAAAGGAATTTAGATTCAGTAATGGATTTTCACCGGAAAGATCAAATTTGAAAAATGGTTTGATGTGACACACCAGATTCGGCCATAACGTTTAGGCCGGGTTGGGGTGTTACATGTATGTATGAGAGTCAAAACTTTGAAGGCTTTACAGTCTTCACCCCCTTATCGGTATAGTGTCATATGACTAAGTTCATGAGATTTACATTGAATAAGCTCACAAGTGGGGAACTAAAGAGTTCAGTTGTGGAATAATTAATAATGTGATCAGAGATGGGAATGACTTACCGAGTAAAAATGGTTATGAGAGATATCAGATTATTCTAAAGATTATTTGGAATGTACAATGCCACGGTTAGAGAAAAAGTTAATCTCAGCTAATCGACTCATTCAGGTATGATGTCTAAAGACTGTACTTACTAGGAATTCTTCTAAATTGATTTTGTTAATGAATGAAATATTATGGGATTAATAATGGTAGAAGTAATCTGAGGAATGATGTTTGAAGTTTAAAGATATTTGAGTATGACGGCTACAGTTGAGTAATTTATGACTATCTCTTCTGGGTATTCTATGTATTCTTACATTCTTAGAGGTATTTGTGGTTGCTTCTTTTTTGATGAAAGCATTGTTGGTCTGATTAATTTATGATTGGTATTCTTCTCTCTTCCATTTGTATCCTATTCTGTTACGTCAGAGATAAAGAGTTGACGAATGTATGAACAATGTTTCTTTTCCTTTTGGTTTTCTCTAAGGAATTGCCAGGATCTCTATTATTTCATATGAGTAGTATTCTCAGACATTCAATATGGTCTTGTATGTCAGATTTCATTATCTTGGTTTTTTTTATCATCCTTATTGTTTAATTTATTAAGTATGGCTTATCTTTGAAGTCGATATCGATAAAAGTGTGGCTTATGACAGTCAAGTTCAAATTATAAACTGATTTTCTTTCCTCGGGTAATTTTGATTATTATCAGTGAGTTCAAGCAAGATGTTATGTTTCATTTGAGTTAATACAGTTAGTAAATACTGTGACTGGCATGTTGAAAGAACTATGAAAGATTGCATGTTTGAACTGTCATAACAACATGAAGAAAGGAGAATTTTGTTATGTTATTATTTGATAAACGAAATCGACTTGGTTGTTTTTATCAAAGTGAATTGGTCAGTTGAAATGTGATTTGAGTTACATGTAGTTAAAGCATCCTCAGTTATGGTAATAATTTTGTGCATTCATAAGTATATCGATAGACAGTCTGAATGAAGGATTGATATTCTAGAAAGGATGATACCGAGATACACCTATTAGATTTGTTCTAATATGATGATGTTATTATGAGTTAAAGTTGTTTTGAATGATATGGTTATTACATTTATGAAAATTTAGATGGTCTGTGCATGTTAGCAAAGTTGAAAACAATTGAAGTACTATTAACCGAAGCTCAGGTTCTGAGTTCAGTTTGAATTGAGTAATGAATTCATGATTTTTCAGTGATGTACTATTGAACGGATTGGAATGTGTTTTATTACTAGAATGTAAAGTGATGGTTCATGTTTTCATACCATTAATGTCACATGTTCCTTGATTTCAAGAATTAAAGTATTAGATGTCATAGAAAGATCTGAAGTTAAGATAGTGTTAAAGAATTAAGCTATTGAAAGATCGCGAGTAGTTATTGATTAATCTCTAGGAAAGTAGATATAGTCACAGATGTTATCGGATTGTGATTGATCGCTCGTGTACAGATTTATTGTTTAACAAACTAGCCGAGTAAGATTTTTCTGGAAGTATTTGATTATGCAAAGTATCAGTCTCCATTATTTCGGATTGAGATTCAAGGGCTAAATCCCAATTATGGAAAGAGCTACAGGAAACTATAAATATGCAGTTGCGTCTTGGCATGATAATACACCTGTAAATCGATGGTAAGTCTGAGAGAGTAACTCAAAACTTTGTCAATATACTCCGACTATAACACCCCAAACCCGGCCTGGAAGTTTGGCTCGAACTTGGCGTGTCACATTGAAGTGTTTTTCGAAAACCATGTTTCCATTAAAAACCCTTCTTAATAATTAAAAACTTATACCCTTTTTAAACCTTGTTAGAAAACCTCAGCTGAATAACATTCTTAACAACTTTGTAAAAATCTTGGTAGTTGCGGAAACTTACTTTAAAAACAATTGCGATTACGTGATGTTTTGAATAACAGTAGTTGCTTTGGAAAATCGTGTTCTAATACTAGCAATTATAAGAACAATAAATAAAATTCCAAATTTGAAATCCAGAAAATTACAACGGCTTTACTACAACCCACATAAAATAATTTAAAGGTAATAATCAAAACTGTAACATAAATAGTGTGTGTGGCTTCCTCCGATCCCCTAGCAACCCCGATCCATCTAAGGCTGGAAATTACCTGATTGGAGACTGGAGTTAATCCACGCTCCGAGCACTCTTAGCCGACGCCCAACCTAAACGAGCACGCCATAAAGCGAAAGGGATCAGCCAAGAAAGGTACCTTTACTTTCCTCATGGTTCTCTCTATTTAAAGCCAGCTTCCCATCCACTCTTATGTTAGCTTCCCGATGTGGGATCCCTCCAACATCAGAGTTTAAATTCAACACCAACTCTTGCCGCCCCCTGTTAGCAAAATAAATGCTCTTTGCTTGCTATGGGATTCGAACCCATGCCTCTCCTCAAATGCTCCACATGCCACTTGCCACTAAGCCATAAGGTTTTTTTTGTGTCACAATTTCTCCAACAATATTCTTAAGGCCTACCTACTACACCCAGGGTTTGATTCACCTTAAACCAAATTTTTTTGCTAGAGTCCAGGTTTAAACCCAGGACTTCTCCAACACTTCTCAACACACTTAACCACTAAAACAAGCCTTCATTAACGAAATTTGCATGCACAACAGAATATTATAAGCTACCTTCAACCGCTCCCATGCTCAAGGCCCAAAACTTCTAGGCCCAAATTCAGGGTGTTACACCGACACGATGTGTTAAAGTTTAAAGGTGACTAGAAAGAGATGCAAGGTTAATTTGATTTGTGATTCTAAGAAATTAGTGGAAGTGATTCATGAGAGTTGAAAGTAATTTCTTCTAGTAAGATTTTCAAGGACGAAAATCCCTAAAGAGGGAGAGTTGTAACAACCCGATTTTGGGCCTATTCGGAATAGTGGTTTCAGGACCACAAATTCGACGTAAGAAAATTTATTTTTATTATATTTTTATGTTCTATTATCTCACAAAATGATTTCGCGAAAATTTCGTTCGAAAATTTTAAGATTTGGCCACTCAATTTAGTTAAAAGGACTAAATTGTAAAAGGTGTAAAAGTTGAGTTCTACATGATAGAGGTGTCCAATTGTTATGAAGTTTTAAATTGGAGGTCCTTAAATGGTAATTAGACCATTGGATAATTTGTTGAACAAAAATGGACATGAAATAGGTGAAATAGAATATTTTTAAGTTAGGGGCATTTTGGTTATTTAGTAATTAAAAGAATTAAAAAGCCAAAATCAAAGCAAAATTGTGTCCATCTTCAAGCTATGGCCGAATTTCACAAGGGAAAACCATGGCTAGGGTTTTTCAAGCTTCCAAGCTCGATTGTAAGTTTGTTCTAGCCCTATTTTTAATGTTCTTTACATTTTTGAGATCCTCGTAGCTCGATTTAGCTATTTCCACCATTATTTTGAGCTAGGGTTGTGTTTAAAAATTTATCCATGGATGACATGCATGTTTTTTTTTATGTTTAATGGTAGAATATGAATTTAATAAACGACTTTTACTAAGTGATTTTCGGTGAAATTGTCAAAAAGGACTAGTTTGTAAAAAGTTGTAAAATGTCTGTGAGTGTGTGAATAAATGGAAATTGTGGACTGCTATAGTTGTGGAAATGGTTCGTCTAGGCTTAAAATAGAAGGAAATTGAATAAAAATCATTTTATGATCATAGGGGCAAAAGTGTAAATATGATAAAGTTTAGGGGAAAAATGTAATTGTTTCCAAAGTGTAACTTTAGGCTAATTTGAGTAGCAGGATGAATAAATGAGTTAAATGTGCTGTTATAGATCAAGGAAAACGAGATTCAGACTTAGAACGGGAGGAAAACAAAGAATATGACGAATAAGTCTTTTTCATCGATTGTGCTACCGGGGTAATTTTGTATGTAAATAATATATCATTTTTACTTATCTTATAATATTTTGTTATTATATGAGAGGTGGTTGCATATTGAATGATCACTTGATGTAAATTATGAATTGAAATTGATTATGGATGAATTGGTAAAATGTTGAAAAGTGAGGAATTTCCCGGTTGGACCTTTGGAATAGAAAGATACGAATGATCCATTGTGATAACACATGTGTAGTACTATGTGTAGGCTACTATATGTTTAAAATGGTTTTACGTCATGTATGTAGTACTAAGTGCTGGCTACTACGTGTACCAGATGGTTAGGTCGTATGTGTAGTACTAAGTGTAGGCTACTATGCGTACCCGATAGCTTCGATCACATGTGTGGTACTAAGTGCAGGCCACTATGAGTAAAAGATAGCTTTGGTCACAAGTGTGGTACTATGTGAAGGCCACTTTGTGAAGAAGATAGCTTTGACTACAAGGGTGGTACTATGTGCAGGCCACCGGGCATCTGTTATTATTCCGATGTGTTCAACGGGAAATGACTAGGTGTAATTGAATATGACTATGTGATGAATAAGTGAAGGTTCGTGTGTGTAAACTTATGAGCAACGTGCTTGATATGTGATCGAACTTTGGTAAGATTGATATGGAGTAAGTGTTACAATGAAAGTTACTACAAAGAAAACATGAAAGAGTGAAATTTAGTAATAAAACAGTTTTGGGCAACAACAGTTGTGTGACTTTGAAAAATCACCAAAAATAGTCAAAATCAAATTAGAGGTTGAATAAGATATGAAATTAAAGATTATTGATTCTATTTTCATATAAAGGAAACGGTGTAAGCAAAAGAATTTCATATTATGAGATATTTAAATTTTTGTGAGACAGAGTCAGAATGATTTTGGAATCCCTTTTTCTGATTTTAGAAAATCATTAAAAATTTTACAAAACTAATTATGGGTTATAATTTATTTACTTAAAATCCTTAATGAGTATATTTTTTTTGAGCAAAAGATGACCATAAGGGTCAAAACAATTTATTACGTAACATCACTAAGAACAACATTGTGGATCTCCTTAGGATAATCCGTATCAAAAAGCCATGTTTTTGCTTCTCTACACATTTTAGTACAACTTTATTACAAGACCGATTATCCCAAACTAATTTAGCCGACTTAAAATTGTTGAAAGCAGTTTTACATGCCTTGATTCTATCCCCAGTAATGGAAATATCTGTATTAAATCTGTTTATGATGTTGACAAGGCTTGCATGGTCAGTCTCAAACAAAACGTCTCCATTAACATTTAGATGACTAGCCACCTCAATACTTCTCTTGTAACAGCCCGATTTAGACCCTAATCGGAACGGCGATTTAGGGACCATGAATTCGATCAAAAAATATTTAAATATTATTTTTCGTGTTTATTATATGTGAATTTGCACGAGTGAAAGTTTCGTATGAAAATTTGATTGCTTGTATGCTTAATTTAATAAAATGACTTAATTGCGTAAGTTGAAAACTTGAAAGTTAAAAGCATAAGGGGCCAAATTGCTAATGGCTTGGTAAGTTGAGGTATTTAAGTGGCAATTTGACCATATTTAATTATATGGACGGTAGTGGCCATGTTTTATAATGGTTAAAAATTTGTTATTAAAGGTTATTAAAGTAATTTAATAAAACATTATAAGTTATAATATAATAAAACATAAAAAGAAAACATGCATAGTTCATATTATTTGACCGAAACTAATAAAAGAAAAGAAAAAGAGAAAGAACATGATATTCGGCTATTGTTGATCCAAATTCAAGGTTACTTTGGTTTCGGTTTTTGATAATTATTACGTTTTTGAGATCGTTGCTTCAAATACTATCCGACCCACGCTCGAATTTCTAATTTTGATGAATATTTTGACTTATGCCATTGATGAATATTTGTGTTTTGTGATGTTTGATGATAAATTATGAAAGATATGTTTTGGATTAATATGTTTTGCATTTGAGTTTTTGATGATTTTTAGTAATTAGGACTAAATTGTAAAAATAATAAATTGAGGGACTAAAATGTGAAATAAATGAAATATATGGACGATTATGAGTATAATGAATATTTGGCCTAACTATGTTGTTGTGAGATTGTGCATATTTTGTGTTTTATGCAATATGGACTAAATTGTAAAAAATGTGAAATATCAGGGGTAAAAGTGTAATTTGCCCATTTGTGTGTTTTTGGATGAATTTGGTTGAATATTTGATTTAATAAGTTTAATTTATATTAATTTAGATCAAAAAAAGAGAAAATCTGATTTAGATCGAGGGAAAAGTAAAGTTGTTGACTAGCTGATCCGTACCGGTTTTTCATTGTCCGAGGTAAGTCGTTAAGCAATTAAAATAGTTTATTATGCTGATTTGGAAATTATAGAATTATAGTTGAGTTAGCAGAATATGATTAAGCATGGAAATAATGTATTTGAGCTTAATTCGATTGAGTTATAGCATTTGAAAGTCCGTATGAATTATGTGGAATATTTGGAATTTTTTATATAAGAATTTTTTATGAGACAGTTTTATAATAGTGACATTCAAGCTTTAAGCGTAGCAAGCCTTGTGCTGGTGAATTAAATCGGGCTTTATGCCTAGCAGGCTTATTGCAGGTGAATAAAATTAGACTTTGAGTCTAGCAGGCCTTACGCCGGTGTGTAATTTAGGCTTAGGCCTAACAGGTTTTATACCGGTGATTTATTTTAAGCCTATGACTACAAGACTTCATGTTGATGTGGTAATTGAGTAAGTAAAGTGAGCTAAATGACCATGCATATTCGGCCAGATAGGTATCTTCATATGTGATGTTATATTTGATCTTGTATATTCGGTCACATAGGTATGTACATATATGATGTTATATTTGATCTTGTGTATTCGGCTAAATGAGTGATGTTGGTATATGAAGTTAAGTTTTGTTTTGTAAGCTTGTGTCAATGTGTGGAAGTATATTTGAATGTATAATGATATTTGGCTTTGAAAGTTGAATGAAAATTTGTAAAATGTTAACCTTATAAGTATTTGGCCAAAGTGATAGTTATGTTAAACATGTGTGGTTATGGATTGATTAAGTTGAAATTAAATATGACATTGATATAGTAAATTAGTTTAGTTTAAATTTTAAGGAGTTGAATATATTATTGAGTTGATATTTGCTTATGACTTACGAAGCTATAAAAGCTTACTCTGTGTATATGTGTTTCTATTTTATAGATTTTGGATTAGAGTTACGAGCTCAGGGATCGTCAGCCAAGTCTATCACACTATCGACTGTCTTCGGTATTTTAATAAGCGAACTTTCAAACCTATGGCATGTATAGGCTAGATTATGTTTTGGAATATTGTATTTTGGTCTATGTTTAATGGGAGCCATGCGAAAATGGCTTAATTTCTATGCTTGAGTTCGGTGTTGGTTAAATTATAGTTTAAGTCTATTTTGATTATCATGTTGTGTGCCATGGTTGATTATAGGTTGTGTTACGTGCTTGTATCCAGAGGTGGTATGGGTGAATTGGTTATGTTATATATGTTTGATCTTGGCCTGAGTTTATATCGAGATTGTATTCAAATTGTATGATGTTTGTGAAGCTTGTTCTGTGATTCGGCCATATGGTATTTAATGGTTGTTAATTGAGCTAAATTAGATCACGTGTTAGTTAGGTAAAAATCAAGACTTATGCATGGTGTGTATTTGATGTATACTTATGGACTAATTTAATGATATGAATGACACTTGATTTGTTTGTTATGGTAAATAAAACATATTGGGACTTAGATTCATATGAGGGGATTAAATCGATGAAAAAGGACATGTGTACCTTGGTATTTGTTCATGATATGTTTGTTGAGCTCTTATAGGTTATTACATATACATATATGTGTGCTTATATTGTGGTTGGTATGTACATGTGTATGACTATACAAAATTGTTAGTTACTTGTAAGTTTAATAATAGGTTCAAAAGAACTAAGTTAGCCGAATAGATAAGGAAAATAAAAAAAAAATGGGTTTAATACTTGGCTTTAGGCAAATGTTGGTTTTGCTTATGAATTTGAGTATTAATGTGTATTAATATACGAAATGTGAAAACTCATATTGACTAATTGGAAAATGTTGCATAAATGAATGACTAGTTGGTATTGAAATTTATTTTATTTGAGATACAATTTGTGCACGTGCAAGACTATTATAAAAATGGGTTTGATATTCAATTAATGAAATTGCTGACTGTTATATGTTCTATATATATATATAAATACTTAAATTTTAATTTGTTTGATATAAGCTGAATTATGTTTTAATTATGTTATCAAATGAATTATGTGAAGTTTAAAATTTGATATTTGAAAATGATATGAGTATTGATGTGGTTATAATTTTGAATTGTAAAATGTAATGCATATTTATATGAATTGTGATATGATCAGTATCGCCTTATAACCCTAATCTGACGATGGACACGGTTAGGGGTGTCACATCTCTCAAAATCTGAACACTCAGCCTCCTGGACCAATATTTTTTTCATCGATGAAACCCCCCTCTGCTAAGCACAAAGTCGTCGTTATCAAGAAAGATAACCCCATACCTTGCTCTGTCACCATTCACTGTAGCGTCAAAGTTTATTTTAACAACACCTTTGGGGGGTTTATCCCATTTCTTCATATTGTCATTCTGGGAGCGCATAGGAGCGTACAACAAGTTGTAGATTCTAAACTCTTTTCCAAGGTTGCTAGCCCTATCCCAAATAGCCTGCGCTTTGTCAACTTGACCCTTAAACATGAAATTATTCCTACTATCCCAATAATTCCATAAAATGCTAATTAAGTTAGCCATAGCTTTTTTATCCAAAATTCTCATCATATTCTCCAACCAGCCAATACATATATCATAATGCTCTGTCATGACTCTCATATCCCATCCCCCTATGGAAAGGACTTCACGAGAGGTAGGACAGTCACGAAGAGCGTGCAACATGGTTTCATTCGTGGCTTCACATCTCGGGCATTTTTTATTAAAATCGATTCTGATAGAAGAAATTTTAACGTTAGTAGGAAGAATCTCGTGACCAAATCTCCAAGCAAAAACCTAAATTTTAGGGAGGGTATTAATATTCCAAATAGCTTTCCAGTAGAATCTATGCAGACCGAAACCTATCTCCTTAAGCAGAAGCTAAGAATAAGTCGACTTCAACGTGAAGTAGCCATGGGAATTGTGGAACCAAACCATTCTGTCTCTCTGGCCCTCATTTCCAATGGGTAAGTTACAGATTCTATCAACCCAATCTTTACCATACACCATGTAGACCTTATCCATATCCCATTTTCTATCATTAACCAAACAAAGATCTCTAACACTTTTGATCTCATGATCACTGTTATTTGAAATGATAGTATTTCAGTTTAGTTCTTCGAAACCCCAGTTATCATCCCTAATATTGGTACTATCTTCATTTCCTACTTGCCAACCGAACCCTTTTTTCAACTTAACCGCAGAGCAGCCATACTTGACCAGGTGAACGAAGCTTTTTCCACCCGTTTAGCATTAAAAATATTACCATTAGAGAAATACTTGGATGACAGAACTTTAAAGCAAAGGGAATCTTTGTTTTTGATGATTCTATTTTCAAAAGAAACAAACGAGAACATTATCCAAATCTTGTACGAAGAGATAATTAATTTTTAGTGCAGAGGGGTCGAAACTGTCAGACAACAAAATAGGAGTGACTTTAAAAAATAAATTGTACTTATTGGCTAAACCAAAAATTTTGGGAATTTTATAATAAGAAGATATATGAGCCTAGTTTCAGGGAAAATTAGTGGATCTTGATTTGGAGTTCCGTAGCTCAAGATATAAATAATTTTGTGACTGTGACTCGAGTAGACAACTTGAGATGAACATGAATAAATAGTGGAACTATGTGCAATTATGATTGTATTATCTTGAGAACATATTGTGAAGATTTATAAAAGCATGTTAATAGATTACTTATCATTTACATACCTACTTATTAAGTGATAATGCTTACCCCTCTTCCTTTCCTTTTTCCTATAGTGTCACAGATGCTAGCTCGAGTTAGAGGTCGTCGAAGATTCTATCACACTAACAAGTTATTGATTGGTATAGTATTAACGATCTTGAAGTATTTTTAAGTCCATGGCATGTATAGGGACTTGATTATGTGAATATGTTATTATGAGTTGGCCTATAATATTTGATAGTTCATTTTGTCTAAGGCCATTGAGGATGGCTAATATTAGTTAAGTTATATATTTATGATGTTGTATTTTGTGGATGTGCAAGCTTGCATGATTTGGTTGAATGAGTGTGTGATGATTAATTATGGAAAGTGAAGCATGTGAATGGTTGTGTGAAGAACACGGCCTTGGACACAGGCGTATACCCCTATTTTTAAGAAATTTTCTAATGTTTTCCAAAGTTCACGGTTTAGTCCCGGACCACTTTCAAAGTATGTATTGGGCCTTGTAGGCCCGTATAAAGGATGATATGCATGTGTATGAATGATTTTAAATTGAATGGTTTTGTATGAATGTTTATGTTTAAGTCTGGTAATGCCTCGAACCGTGTCCCATCATCGGAAACGGGTAAGGGGTGTTACACTGACGACCATGATGTAGCTACACGGTGCTGCTTATACAAGCTGACGAGAATCCACAACACATGCCGGATAACTCAACCACTGGTAGGATCTACGGACCAACACCCAAATCACGTAACCCAAGTGACATGTCATTTGTATCCTAATCTATTCCTAAGGTTTAACCGGGATTTCACATTTTCCGAATTGTCATCGAATATATCCGCAAGATCATATTCAAAATTCATTCAATAGTAAAGCATTTAAAACATAATTATAATAATGCTTATTACATATGAATTTACCTTGAATGCAAAAACGATGAATTTGATCGATTAATCCAACACTTTGTTTTTCCCCCGATATAAATTCGAATTTCACTTTTCTTGATCTATATAATATTAAATTTAGTTTATTTAATTATCCTTCTATTCAATTTAGCCAAAAAAGCATATTATAGCAACATTACACTTTTCCCCTAATATTTTAACATTTTTACAATTTAGTCCTTATCTTATAAAAATACAAATTCATGCAATTAAATCCATACCCATGCTAGCCGAATTTCCCTTATTACCATAGCAGCCCATATTTTTCATTTATTTCATAATTTAACCACAAAATTTACACATTTCACAATTTAATCCCTAATTAACAATTTTATCAAAAATCACTTTATAAATGTTGTTGATCTAACAACAACCATACATTTTCTATCATCAAACATAAAAGTACACCTATATTCATCAATGGGAAAACCGTAAACCTTTAAAAATTTTGCAAATTAGTCCCTGGGCTAGCTACTTTAAGCTGCAACAATCTCAAAAACATAGAAATCATTAAAAACATGACAAAAACCATACCTAAATGGACAATGGAAGCTTAGCTGAATGTTAAAAGCAAAAATGGCCTTCTTCTTCTTCACAATCAATTGAAGAAACAAAGTTAAAGATGACAGCTTTAATTATTTTATTTATTTTATCATTATTTACTAATTTACTTAATTAACCTTTAAAAACATTAATAATCACACAAAATACCAAGCCATTATCATCCAATAACATACTAATGGTATAATTACCATTTAAGGACCTCCAGTTTAAAGTTCTATAGCTATTAGACACCTTTAGCTAATAGAACTCAATTTTTACACTTTACGCGATTTAGTCCGTTTTATTTAATTAAGCACTCAAACGATAAAATTTCTTAACAAAAATTTCACACAATCATATTATCATGCTGTAGACATTAAAATAATAAGTAAATAATTATTTTGACCTCAGATTTGTGGTCCCGAAACCACTGTTCTAATTTGACTAAAAACTGGCTGTTACAACTAATGCATTTTTACATCCCACAGCTTTGGTAGATCACTTAGCCCGTTCATATTTGGTGCAAGATCGCTCGACCAGTGAGCTATTATGTACTTTTTCAAGGGTGGCTACTTCTAGGAAAACGTCTTGGCTATATCTGCACCCTACCTTCTTTATTATTGAACGGTAATTTAGGGGCCATAACTAGTGATCTAGGCTATTTCCCTCTCGATGACGAAGCTTATCCCCAACCATCTCACTGGCCGTGTAATAGCCCGATTTTGGGTCTAGTCGGAACAGTAGTTTCGGGACCACAAATCTGACGTAGAAAAAAATATCTATTTTTATTATATTTTTATGGTCTACAATTTAATGGAATGATTTTGTAAAACTTTTACTTGAAAACTTTGACGTTTGGGCACTCAATTTGGTCAAAAGGACTAAATTGCAAAAAGTGCAAAACTTGAGTTCTATAACCTAGAGGTGTCTAATTGTTATGAAATTTTAAATTGGAGGTTCGTAAATGGTAATTAGACCATTGGTTAAGTTGGTGGACAAAAATTTACATGGTTAGGTATGTTTTTAAAGTTTTTCATTAATGGCATTTTGGTAATTTGGTAATTAAATGAATTAAAAATCAAATTAAAAGCCAAATTTTGTCCATCTTCTTCCATGGCCGAATTTCACAAGGAGAAACCATGGCTATGGTTTTTCAAGCTTCCAAGCTCGATTGTAAGTCTATTCTAGCCCCGTTTTCAATGATTTTTACATTTTTGAAATCCTTGTAACATAATCTATCTATTTCTACCACTAATTTAAGACATAATCAAGGTATAAAATTTTACCCATGATGGATATTTGTGTATTTTTATGTTAATGGTAGAAAATGCATGTTGGTTGTTAGGGAAACAAATTTTGCTAAGTGATTTTTGGTGAAAATGCCTAAAAAGACTTATTTGTAAATGTTATAAAATAAGTAGTAAAAGTGTGAATTAATTAAAATTGTGGGCTGGTATGAGTAAAATAAAGATTTGGTTAGGCTCGAGTAATGAAGAAATTTGATGAAAATCATTTTACGAGCCTAGGGACTAAAATGTAAAAATGTGAAACTTTAGGGTCAAAAATGTAATTTTTCCATAATATTTTTTGGGCTGATTTGAATATTTTAATGATTAAATAAGTTGAATGTGATAATATAGATTAAGAAAAATGAGGTTCGGACCTAGAACGGAGGAAAACCGAGTATTTGACGGTTAGACCCTTTTCGCCATTTTTATGCCGAGGTAAGTTCGTATGCAAATAATGCATTATTTTTAATTATGTTTTAATGCTTTATTATTGTATGAATTATGATTGACCATTAAGCATGTTCAAAAAAGTTCGACAAGCGTGAAATCCCAATTGAATCTTAGGAATATTTAGGATACAAATGTCATGATATTAGGGTTACTGAGATTACGTGTAAGACCATAACTGGGATATGGCATCGGTATGGGACTTCATATAAGACCATATCTGGGATATGGCATTGGTATGAGATTTCGTGTAAGACCATAGCTGGGCTATTGGCATCGATACAAGATTACATGTAAGACCATATCTGAGATATGGCATTGGTATGGTACCGAGTGTACGGGACTCCCGAGTATCCTTTAGTATTCTAAGTGGTTCAAAGGGAAATTTAACGGGTATGTTTGTAACACCCCAAACCCAACCTAGACGTTATGGCCGAATCTGGTGCGTCACATCAAACTATTTTTCAAATTTTATCTTTCCGGTAAAAATCCATTAATGAATCTAAATTCCTTTATTATTATTAAACTAAAGTTCTCATCAAAACGTTTACCAATTTTGTTTGCCTTTGGTATATTAACTCATTTAAAATCGCGGAAGCATTTTGAAAACTTTGTTGTTGGAAGCTCGTGTTCCTTAGAAAAATCATGCCATTTTGAAATCTCGAGTTTTCCTAGACTAGCAGTTTAGTATAAGAAATCACAATCCAAATTAAAACTTAAAACCCACCAATGGCCTTATTACATAAATTAAAAACCCAAAACAAAATCTAATTGCAAAAAGAAACAGAAACAGTAGTGTGGCCATCTCTGAGTCTCTCGCAGCTCCAAACCATTTAAGCTTAGGGATTACCTGCACAGTTAGAAACGGGGTGAGTTTACGAAAACTTAGTGTGTAATCCCAAAAACAAACAAATAGTGAATAACACAGTATCAGTACAATCTGGGCCAAAGCCCTATTCATTAACAGTACAGTCTGGGCCATAGCCCTTAAACGATAGCAATATGGGCCTAAGCCCTAATTCAGTCACGACATATACTGGGCCGAAGCCTTTCGTTAACGGTTACTGGGCCGAAGCCTTTTCATAAATCATATCACTGGGCTGAAGCCTTTACTGTAAACGGTATGGCCCATAGGCCCATTTCAATTTCACATGAAATACCAATGAATGCATGCAAGCCCATTTGGGGAGACTACTCAACCCACCATTCGCTACTCTCCACCTGTACCAACCAAGCTCTCCATGTGGGGAATAACTCAACCCACCCAACCAAACTTTCCATTGGCAACATAACTGCTTTATAATATAACTGGAGGCCTAGCCTCTTTTAATAACTGGGGCAAAGCCCTTTTTGATAAACTGGGGCAAAGCCCTTTTCAGTAAACTAGGGCATAGCCCTTTTAGCACTTCCTCCATTTATAAAACCCAACCCATGCAACATGTCATGTATGCAGAATGTCATGCCTATATTTTAATCAAACAATCACAGTCAAGTCATTCATATCACCAACATATATTCACAATCAAATCCGTCAACCACACAGTCCAAGTCAGTCACTTGCCCACAAGGGCAAAACAGTCATTTAACACCCTAGGGGCAAAACAGTCATTTAACGCCCTTGGGGCTTTTACATATTATAAGGGTGATTTTGTAACTTTACCAAATATCATGGGTTTTCCATGTTCATTAACAATTATCAATATTTCTGAGTGTTTAAACAATGATCTTTAACCCACTTTATCAAATTCGGGCTTTTGGGCCCAAAACCCCTAATGGGCCCTACGAATGTCGATTTAGCCCACTAAGCCCACTTAACCCAAATTTTACAACGGTACTAACTGTGTTAACATGCAACTTTTCCAAATTCCATTTTCTATCAATTTTACCCAAATGTGCCTAAAAGCCCATTGGGCCCAATTTCAGCCCATTGAGGCCCAACTTACCATCGTGCACAGATTGCGCTCCTACTTGTTCCATCGATCCAAACACCTATCATACCGTATTTATCGCATCTATAACCAAATGCAAAATCACAAGTTTTCAAAATGCCAAAATTTTAACATTTCGGCTTTTTAGCGAATATTAATCTAAGCTACTACGAGGGTTATTACACACCTGCTATGGGTTGAAGTTGAAACGTTTCCAAAATCAATCACTTACGATAACCACCACCTATTAGCACACTCAAACTTAACTAATCCAATATCAATATATGTAAATCCTAAGCACATTAGTCATACGGAATATAAGGGCATATTTGTCATTTTAACATACAAGGGTATTACGGTCACTTTACCCTATAGGGGCTTTACGGTCACTTTACCCTATAGGGGCTTTACAGTCTTTTTAACTATTAGGGGTATTTTAGTCATTTCATCCTAAAAGGGTGTTTTGGTAAATCTACAAACCAGGATTTCAGTAATTTTGTAAACCAATGGTATTTCTATAATTTTTAGAAAGTCAAAGGTATTTCTGTAATTTTGTAAATTAGGGGTATTTTGGTAATTTTACAAATTAAAGGTATTTCGGTAATTTTACAAACTAGGGGTATTTTGGTAATTGTACAAACTAGGGGTATTTTGGTAATTCTACCCTACAGTGGTATTTCAGTAATTTCACAATCGAGGGTAAAACGGTAATTCTGTAAATCAAGGGTAAAATGATAATTCTGTAAATCGAGGGTAAAACAGTAATTCTATAAATCGAGGGTAAAACGGTAATTTTGTAAATCGAAGGTACTTTGGTAATTTTACAAGTCGAGGGCATTTCAGTAATTGGTAAACTAAAGTATTCTAAACAGGGATAACAATATGAATGGACCTAAAGCCCATTCTCGGCCCAAATTGGCCCACACGCTTGTGTGGCCATTTTAGCCCAAATCTAGCCACAAATATGAGATTCACCTAGCCTAGCCCAATATTTACTACACAATCAAACAACTTATCCAATTGGGCCCATAGGCCCATTGGGCCTAATGGCCCATTTCGGCCCATCGCGGCCCGAAGTAGCCATTCTACAGCTAGAGTAGTGAGAAATACACACCTGATAGAAGACTGGAGTTAATCTATGCTCCGGGCACTCTTAGCCGACGCCCAACCCAAACGAGCACGCCATAAAGCGAAAGGGATCAGCCAAGAAAGGTACCTTTACTCTCCTCATGGTTGTCTCTATTTAAAGCCAGCTTCGCATCCACTCTTATGTTAGTTTCCGATGTGGGATCCCTCCAACATCAGAGTTTAATTCAACACCAACTCTTGCCGCCCCCTGTTAGCAAAATAAATGTTCTTTGATTGCCATGAGTTTTGAACCCTGGACCTCCTTGCCAACTCTATGACGCCACCTTGCCACTTCACCACAGGCTCTTTTTGTGTCATATTTTATCCCCAATTAATAATAATGTCTAAAGGCCAAAGTCCAAGTTCCCTTAAAAAAAAACCAAAATAAATTGCAAGAGCCAAGGCTTGAACCCAGGCTCCCTTACAACCTTAATTACGCCACTTCCACTAGACCACGTTGCTCCTTGTGTCATTTATTTAACACAATAATTTAAAAAACCCTCATCCAAGCATCCAGGTTTTTTGTCCACTTAATATCAAAATTTTTGCTAAAGCCCAGGTTTGAAACCAAGATTTCTCCAACACTTCTCAAAGCCATTAACCACCAAAGCAGTCATTTAATTGTGTCATTTCATTGCACAATTAAATACCTATATACAACCTCCTTACGGACCCACACTCAAGGCCCAATACTTCTAGGCCCAAATTCGGGGTGTTACAATGTTAAAGAAGAGAAAGAGCATGTAAGTATTACGAACTTGTACAGGTATGTACATAAGTATATAAGCATTGATTTCTTGATATCTTGAGTTCGTGATTTTCATGAGAATGTTTTGTGAAAGCTTGTGATTATTGGCCTATGCTTGTGATGTATGAAATTCATGATAAATTTGGTTGAAGACCATGTGATTGGCTTTTGGGCCATATTTAGTTATAATATAACGTGTTTTATTCATCTGAGTTGCGATCTATCGGATATGAGAAAAAGAAAAGATTGGTGAAATTTCCTATTAAAATGATTATGGAAGTATGAGAAGATATGAATTTGGAACAACTGAAAAATGTTAAAATATATGCTTGAAATGTGAATACTCATATTTAATGTGCATGTTTACTATATGGTTTGAAATGACATGTTAAGTGCTCTGATATGTTACAAAAGAGAGATTACGATTGTTAGGCTAATGGCAAGTTATGTTAAATTATGCTTATGAGTTAATAGAGTAGACATTGTGACTGAATAAAATTATAACTATGAAATTTATAGCTATTAGTACTATCTTGTTTTTAAATTGTTGAACTTAATAAATTCTTAATAAGAGTTGCATATTATTTCTATACGGACTTACTAAGCTATATATCTTACCCCCTTCCTTTCCCTTATCTTATAGTGTCGTCAAGCTAGCTCAAGTTGGAGACCAGCGGAGATCCTATCACACTATCAAGCTATCACTTTGGGTATTGATGAATTCAAATATTTTGAGTTATGGCATGTATAGAGACTTGGTTATTTTGTCATATGTGCCATATGATTTTAGCTAATGTATTGGCTTGTAAGGATTAAAGGCTTGTTTTGATATTTGGCGATGTAAATTGGCTTGTTTAGCTAACATGGTTGTAAACCTAAGTATATTCATATATATGTCAATGCCTTTGGTGATATGATCATGGTATGCATGGTGAGTGTGAATTGTTTGGAAATGTGATTTATGGCATGAATGTGAAATGTTTAGTAATGTGGTCTATTGATGAGATGATAAATTTGTGTGTACAATAAGGTAACTAAAAGTAGTTAAATGAAGCCTAATGAAGGTGAAATTGACATGAATGATTTATGGCATGATAAATGTTGTGTGTATGATAGATGTTGATATGGTACTCATATGTGATGGTCATAATTGTGAATGGTCCATAGTTCATTTTGTATATAGCCTTGGAAGTTGGCTAATGTTGGTTATGAGTATAATTATATTAATGTCATTTGTGAATGTGGAAACTTGCATAACTTGATGTGGAAAAGTTGATGTTTTAAGCATGTTTAAAAATGGTATGAGAATGACATGTTATTGTCTTGGTTGTGATTATTTGGTTGCTCTTCATGCTTGAATTTTTGGCATGTGATTTTGAGTAGATATGTGCAAGTGAGGGTGACAAAATGGCTTGGTAAAAAGCATTATTTGTCCACACGAGTAGACACATCGGCGTGTGTCTAAGCTGTGTGTGACACACGGTTAGCCCTATGGGCATGTGATTCGACCGTGTCTCCTCTGCACCTTAATTGTTGCAAAATAGAATGCTCGGTATCAAGCACACAGACAGAGACACGAGTGTGTGTCTCAGCTATGTGAAGGACACGACCTTGGGACACGGGCATGTGTCTTGGTCGTGTGACTTCAATTTGTTCTTAAGTGACAAACAGAGAGTTACACGGGTTAGGGACATGGGAGTGTATCACCACACGGCTTGCCTACACTAGTGTGTCCCAAGCCACACAAGCATGTGACCCCTATTTTAGCAAAAAATTTCTAAATGTTGTAAAAATTTCTAAAGTTCTCGGTTTAGTCTCAAACCACTTCCAATGCATGTTTTAGGCTTCGTAAGCTCGTTAATTTATGTTGCTTATGTTTAAGTCCTATAATGCCTCGTACCCTGTTCCGGCTTCGGATACGGGTAAGGGGTGTGACAGGCCAACCTTGACCCATGTTATTTTGAGGTCATCTCTAGTATTCAGAGTTTGCCTCAATTTGGTACCGCTTTCACAGCCCGCACAGAAACTGTGCTTTACCCCTAGATTTCTAGTCAACTGCTGGGCTTCAACACATTTTAGGGAGAACTAGCTAGCTTTGGGTTCGATTGGCATTTCACCCATAACCACAACTCATCTGCTGATTCTTCAACATCAGTCGATTCAGACCTCCACTTAGTTTCACCCAAGCTTCATCCTAGCCATATAGATCACCCAGGTTCAGGTCCATAAGCAGTGACAATTGCCCTATGAACAGTTGCTCTTGCTACGGCTCTGGTGGGTTCCTTTAACCAAGCCACTACCTATGATTTGCCGACTCATTCTTCAACAAGCACGCGGTTAGAGGCCTAGGCTCCTCCCACTACTTGGGAGCTTATAGTTTCATGTTCTATTTCACTCCCCGACGGAGGTTCTTTTCACCATTCCCCTACGGTACTACTTCACTATCGGTCACCCAAGAGTATTTAGCCTTGCAAGGTGGTCCTTACTGATTCATATGGGATTCCACGTGCCTCATGCTACTCGGGTTAAAGCGTAAGCTAGTGATGCTTTCAGCTACTGGACCATCATCATCTAGGGTTTGACACTTTACCACTTTGCCTAGAAGAACGACACTTTTATTGCTTTCCTACAACCCTATTTTCATGATTTAGGCTACTCTAATTTCGCTTACCGCTACTATGAAAATCAATTTTGCTTTCTTTTCCTCCAGCTACTAAGATGTTTAAGTTCATTAGGTTGTCTCTTGTCTGCCCATGGATTCAACAATAGTTTGAAAGGTTAACCTATTCGAGAATCTCCAAATCTATGCTTATTTTCAACTATTGGAAGCATTCACTGCTTACTATGCCTTTTCTTGTCTTTGTGTGCCTAGCTATCCACCATAAGCCTTTCCTTATTTGAACCTCGCCCTTAATTTTACCTTAATTTAATTTAAGGCTATGTCATCTTAAGGTGCTACTAAATGAAATGGAAGGATCTTATCAACGTCCATGAATGATAAATCATACATCAAACTAATTGCGGAATAAAAAAATTAGGAACTATCATATAGCTTTGTTTCGGCTAAGTTCACGAGTTAGAGATAAGCGAACTCGAACCGTTGAAGTTTGCCACAAGGTAAACCACTGCCTCTCAGGCCCTTGACTGATTCTACAGTAGAGGCTAACGATAGACAATAACTCCTTCCCCGAACACAGCTTACAACTTTCATTGTACTGTGCTCTCCAAAGAGCAACTCTTCTCAAAATCTCAAAAGGTGCTGGGTTGGAATCCTATTCTAACTAAGGATTCTTGTTGTTCCAGAGGATCTTGCTACAAGAAAACTAGGAACAACGGAGAGCTTTCCCTCCCCCGACTCTTTGGTATTAAGAATGTTGGTTTTAAGAACAAGTGATTGCCCTTCTCCGACCCTTATTGCCCAACCTGAGAGCAGACAGCTAATGCATTCCACTTATTGAACAGGGTTCTATGGTTGGTTCGCAACTCTTGGATACTGAAGGTGTCCTTGAGGTAATCTCATAGTTCCTACAGGGTGAAGGCGATAGGGTTGGTTCATGGATTTTCCTTCCTTTTGCCGCATTTCATTTAAAGGGTTGAAGAGAGATAGCGCATCAAGCTGTTCGCAAGGGCCAACTTGATCCTCTTCCCCACGGATCCCAGATAGGGGAACCTAGGGGAGTTGCCAACTCCAATTACCGTTCATGTACGATGCATACTAGATCTGACCAACCGCCCATCCTACTCTTCTACGTTCTTGATAGCCCATCTTTGTCTCAATACAGTCTTTCAGTGGCATGTTTTGGTCCTCTTTCCCATTACTTAGGAAAAGTGAGCCACCGGTTCAGGTACTAGATACTATCCTTACTGCCTAAACAGTTAGACACCCAACCCGTAATCGCAATGACCCAATTGCAAGAGCAGAGCTCTACCAATTGAGCTATACCCCTCGAGCCAAGTGGAGCATGCATGAAGGAGTCATATGCTTCTTCTATTATTTTCCTTGGTGTAGCTGGGCCATCTTGGACTTGAACTAGAGACCTCCCTGTGAAGTAAATCATCGTACCTATGATCCATCCAATTAGGAGAGAATCAATAGATTCATTTTCAGGAGCAATTCATCCTTCCTAAATGCAGCATACAACTCAATGTTGTACTGCGCTATCCAAGTGTGCTTGTTCCCCCTTTTTTTCCTTACCATGGAAAGTATTTATGAAATAAGAAATAACTCCGATGAGAAGAAAAAAAGGGCATTAAGAGACCCCTTTCACCCAACACTAAACATTATAAGATCCTTTTTCAAACCTGCTCCCATTCTGAGTCAAAAGATAGATAAATAGACACATCTCATTACATTGATTGAGGATGTTCATAGTAATTGAGGGGGTCGAAGACCAAGAAGTGAATTATTTATCAGCCAAGCATTCTTCTTAAGGCTAGCTCTAATCTCCTGGTCCTTGCAGAAAGGAAAAAGAATTTCACGTTCTTCCTTTCGGGAAGGGAGGATTAGGAAAATCTTACTGATTGCAAATTTATCTGGACCTCTAGAAAAAACATAAAAAGGCTCGAATGGTACGATCCCTTCGTCACCCCAAAATGAAAGAGGCGATCTCGTAGTTCTTGGTCTGTGAAGATAGGTTGTTATGTGCTCTATTTTATTTTTCCAGTAAGGCCGAACCTAAACATGTGCTCAAGAGATAGTTGTCTATACATTGATAAGGGATGTATGGATTACGCAGAAGAGAGGAGCCGTCATGGTCCCCCCGGACCGCTCAAATCCCACGAGTGAATAGAAAGTTGGATCTCACCTGAATCACCCCATCTATCCTCCTAATGAGAAGTTTGGTTTCAAACCCCGGTTAAAAAAACAGGAGAAGTACGCCATGCTAATGTGCCTTGGAAGATCCACATCTCAGGGTCAGGCACTAATGAGCACATTAAACTATCCATGTAGCCAAGAACCCTTACAACCCAAGCACAATGGCGCAATTATCAGGGGCGCGCTCTACCACTGAGCTAATAACTCATCGTGCGGGCCTCATATTAGGGTGGGCTAATTTACCCATTTTTAAATAGTGGGAACAAAATGCAATCTGACTCCAACAACAAAAACCTCCATAATATTTTTATCCAATTAATCTCATATTTTGCATATTTTTTATGATAGTGACCTAAATTATATTTTTTATTATAATGATTTAAATTTTATACAACTCTGTATTTTTATTTTGTTTAACATAAGATTTCTTTAAGTTTTCATGTTATTTTTATGTCCTGTAATTTTTGTTCTCATTTTTTTATTAATTCATTCCATATTTTGCTTTATTATTTTGTTATAATAATTCAAGTTTAACATTGAATTAATTTCCTTAAAAATTGGATGATTGCATTTATGATTAATATGAATATTACATTGAAAATTTTCGTAAAATTTCTTCAAGCATACGGGCATATTCTAGTAACATATTGTAATCATCTCCAAAATCCATAGATTTCCCAAATATATTTAATCCTAGGCAAATTGTCTCATATTAATTCGGCAATACCGTCCTTGAATACAAGGTTTATTTTTCCATTAAAAAAAATAAAACAATATAGTTTTAAGAGAGGGGATTATATGAAATTGTGATTCCATATCATCCCTATCTCTTTTTCTTTCTAACAGGAGAATGTTAATATGATTTTTCATCTTGATTTTCATTTTTTTCTTCTTGAAAAAATTCAAATTCAACTAAAAGTGTTAAAAATGAGGAGGAAAAATCTGATTTATCATTCTCTTATTGGAAAGCAATAAGGATGACTTGAAATCACAATTTCATATCATCCTTTCTCTAGTTTTAAACCTAAATCTTGTACTCTTTTGAACCCAAACAAGTAGCTTTTAACACTATGAATACTTTCTTCAACCTATGGTTTTCCACAAGTCTTCCATACCCAGAAAACAAACAAAAAAAATTAGAGCAAAAAATTAGATTTTATTTTTTGAGCTTAATAAATCAAATGGCTGTTCATCGTTCATTAGTTATTTTTGCAATTGTTGCTTTCATGGCTCCGGTGATCACATTGGCTATGGATTATGTCATGGGTGATGATAAGGGGTGGAGCTTATGTAATGGCCTAAATTCAAAATTATCGGAACAGTAGTTTCGTAACCACAAATCCGATTTAAAGAGAAATTTATTTTAATATTTTTGCATGAACATTGATATGATAGGAAAATCGTATGAAAATATTGATAGAAAAATTTTACCGATTTAGTGATTAGATAGAAAAAGAAATTATTGAAGAAATTGGGTAAAAACAAGGTATCGAGACCTCTATCTCGTAAAACCGAGTCAAAAATAATTTTATAAATATTTATGAAATGTTATTAATGTGGTATTAAAATTTCGTTAGGAAATTTTAATGTTTGGGTAGTCAATTAAATGAAAAGGACTAAATTGTAATAGGTGTAAAAGTTGCTAGAATGATTAAATAGCTTAAGAGTCTAATGAGAAAGGATTTAAAAGGCAATTAGACCAAAAAGTTATTTGGGCTGGACGGCAAGGGTATGAAATCAGCAGAAAAATTGATAAATTAAGGGTAAAATTGGAATATTGCAAAATTAACTAAATAAAACTAGGACTAAATAGGAAATATCTAGATTTCTCTTCATTTCTCTTCAATTCCAGCAGCTAAAAACGCCATAGGAGGGTTCTCTAAGCTGGTATTTCATGATTTTTGCACCAAGTAAGTTAATCCTTGCCTTTTTCTTGTAATTTTTGTGTTTCTAAGACTTTTACAACTAGGTCCTACTATTAAATTCATTAGTTTTTGATTTCATGGATGGAATTGAAAGTCACCATGGTTGAGTGCTGTAAGTTTATAATGAAATAGAATGAAATTAAAGCTTTAATTTGTTTATGAGATGATTTTATTAGGTAATTTCAATAGAAATTGATTTTTAGGACCTAATTGTGAAAATGCTTGGAATTAAAGTCTATTGCTAAAATTCTGATTCCTAAAGGTTGTAAACTAGTTTAAGGTGA
The DNA here is from genome assembly GCF_007990345.1 of Gossypium hirsutum. NCBI lineage: Eukaryota > Viridiplantae > Streptophyta > Magnoliopsida > Malvales > Malvaceae > Gossypium > Gossypium hirsutum. The sequence continues at coordinate 94,368,927 of NC_053434.1, forward strand.
TAGAATAAAATGTTAATTGAGAAAAATCAGCTCAATTGAGAGGCTAATTGAGTAGCGACGAAATTATCATTTATTAAAAGCTTAGGGGAAAAATGATAATAAACAGCTTGCACAAAAACAGTTTGGACAGCAACAATAGACTAATTTTGAAAAATCACCATAAATTTTAGAAATCGAATTAGAAGATGAAAAAAATATTTCATTAAAGCTTATTGAGTCTAGTTTCTCATAGAAAAAATAGTGTAAGCAATGGATTTTAAATTTTGAGATATAATTAATTTTGTGAGACAAGGTCAGAATGAATTCGGGTTCCCCTGTTCTGACTTTTAAAAATCATAAAAAATTGAATAAAAACAATTACGGGCTTAAATTTATATTTTTAGAATCCTTAATGAGTCTATTTTTAATAGAAACAAACGAGAAAATTATTTGAATTCTGTATGAAGAGATAATTAATTTTTAGTGAAGAAGGATCAGAACTGTCGACAGCAGAACTGGGGTGACTTTAAAGAATAAAATGTACTTATTGGCTAAACCAAAAATTCTGAAAATTTTATTGTAAAAATATATATGAGTCTAGTTTCAGGGAAAATTAACGGATCTTAATTTGGAGTTCCGTATCTCAAGTTATAAATAATTTAGTGACTATGACTCAAGTAGACAGCTTTGAATGAACTATAAATAATAGTTGAATTATAGAGAATGTTGCATATGAACATGAAATGTATTAAATTTATAATTAAATTTATTTATTTAGATCCGGAAGATTCAAATATGAAGCTAGATCGAGGAAAGGAAAAAGTTCGGGATTAGTAGATTTTTATTGTTTACAAACAAGTATCAAGGTAAGTTCATGTAACTTGAATCATATTCTTAAATGCTTGAGATTGTATGTTATTGATGTGAATATGATTTGAGTGTTCATTGTATGAAAGTTAATGAAACATTGATATATTTGATAAAATGGGAAGAAATCCCGGTTGAATGAAAGGAAAATTCGATGGATCTCTGAAAAGGAATTGACAGTAAAAAGGATCTAGCCCGGACGGGTGATCCTATCCTGATATAGCCCTCCCGAAGAATATGTGTAAAATGGATTTAGCCCGGACGGGTAATCCGAATTAGGGTCTGAATTTAGCCTGGACTGGTAATTCAGATCCAAGCTCATTAGAGTAATTGTTGTTGCAGGGAATTTAGCTTGGACTGGTAATCCCGACAATACTCTATGAGTTTATATTGCAGGGGATTTAGCCTGGAGTGGTAATCCCACTGCAAGGTTGAGGTTCGCGGGAGTGTGCTCTCTGAAATGGAAATGTGCGCACATGAATATGAATTGACGGACCTGGAATTGTACATTAAAAGTGTACCTCTGAAAATCTATCGAAATTCCGATAAATTCAACGGGATAAGTATAAAAAAATAACAAGGAAATGGAAATTATGATATTGATGAGCTCATCAATCATGGTATATATTATTGGTACATGGAAATTATTGTACTAACTTGAATGTTGAGTTTGTGCATATTAGGGTAATAATGCATTGAATGGATATATGGATGTTTATTGTATTGTATTGAAAATATTAGGTAAATATAATTCTTGTTACATGAGCTTACTAAGCACGAAGTGCTTACCCCGTTTCCTTTTTCCCTGTTTTGTAGTGTTAAGAGCTCGGAGGTTGGATTTGGTCGGAGACACATCACACTGTCAACCTCAGGATTTCGGTATATAAAGAAACTTTATTTTGGAAATAAATGGCATGTATAAGCTAACAAAGTAAATGTTAACGTGAAATGAATGTAAAGTTAGCCATTAGTATGGTTAACAAACCTAGTTTTAGATATGTGATGACATTATCTTATAAATATGCATGAATTTATCTTGAAAATATGTTGAATTGATTTGGTTGATGTGGATTGGTCTCTATTTAATATTGCAGGGAAGGTTAGATATTTATAAAGGGGCTATATTGAATATATAAAAAAAATTAATTCGTAAACTTCGGTAATGCCTCATACCCTATTCCGGCAATGAATACGGGTAGGGGTATTACAGCTTAAATGTTAATTATGAAGATTGGGCTGAAGACAAGCAGTTCTATGTTGGAGACAATCTTCGTAAGTTTATCCGTTCCTTACAATTCTTTTTAATTAGTAATAAAATTTATGTTGTGTTTATTATGCATACTTTGAAAGGAAGTTAGGGTTTCACGTAATTATACCTAACAACTTAAACCCAAGATGGATTGTAATCCTAAATCAACTTTTGGGTCTATAAATTTACTTGTGGATCAAATACTCAAGTTTTTCTTTTTTATTTTGGGCTGTAGTTTTCAAGTACAACAATGCTAGTCACAACGTTTACAAACTGAATGGAGATGACTTCAACAGCTGCACTGTTCCATCAAACAATAGTTTGGGTTTATTCAGCGAAAACGACAGAATTAAGTTTGAAGTTGCTGGAAAAAAATGGTACATTTGTGGTGTTACCGGCCATTGTAATCAAGGGATGAAGCTTAAGATCATAGTGCTAGACAGTACTGCCCCTGCTGCTCCTCCTAGCGCTACTTAAACATTACTTGCCAAAGCGACCAATTTCTAGATAGTGTTAAGGATGACTTTATCCATCGCGGCTGCATTGATCATGGTCTAGTGAAGCTTTTATTCATGGGGTGAAGTTTGAAGGCTTAGCATTTTAATGAATAAAACAGTCTGATGTTATATTGGATTGGATTTGTTACTTGCGATTGTTTGTTTTTTTGTTTTTCTTCCATATTTATTATTAAATAAATTTTGAAAGAGAAATTCTTTCACCCATATTATGGGTGTAACAAAATCTAGTATATATTGTTTTTATATTAATTTTCAATTATTTATCATATTATGTTCATATCATGTCTCAATTCATCTCATATTTTGCATAGTTTTGTTTGTGATAAAATTTAAATAAAAATATTTACATTTGTATCGAGTTCATACCATGTCTCAATTAAATAGTAAAAATATTGTAACGCCCCAAATTTTGGGGTTAAAAGTTTTTAGGTATGTGTTTAGGGTCAGTGCGTAGGTCGATCGATTGTGCGTGTTTCCGCGTTTTAATGTCAAAATGGGCCTACTAGTTTGGTGGTTAGTTGTGTCTTAGTATACCTTTGGGTTTTAGGTTTGAGTTCTCTTGTGTGTATTTTGCGAAGTATTTTTACTCTAGTTTTGATTTATGTTTTAAATGCTTATTAGTTTATTTTTTTTTTTATTTTTATTTTATTTTTTTCTCTCACGTTCTCCTCTCTCAGGTTAGTCTCCCCTCATTTTCCCTTCACCATTGTTCCCTTATTTTTTTCTTTCTTTTCTTCTTTTGAAAAATAAAAAGGGTTTTGCTTGTGGTTTTCGGAAAGCTTCAATTTTCCTGTCATCAAGTCGGTGTCTGGACGTATTGATCGTGAATTAGGTGTGGGTTCAAAAATTTTCTTTTCAATTTCATTTGTGAATTGTTGATTTAATTCTGTGTGTTCAAAAACCGGTCAATTGATGAACTGTATTGCAAATAAGTAGCATAGTATTCAGTTTTCTACGTTGTGTCTCTGAACTGCTAGAGATAGGGATCATTACATGTCAAAATTCACATTTTTTAGGATGTTTTAGGGTAGTTTCGTGACCACAAGGGTGTGTGCCACACGCGAGTTGTCCATACGACCGTGTGCATTTGGGAAATTTGGGTTTCCAGGTAAATTTTGGTGCCACATGGCTGTATGGCTAATTTTGGGAATTTAGGGATTTTAGTCATTTTTCACACGGGCATGTGTTTTGGACACATGGCCGTCTCCTATAGGCACACAGGCGTGTGAGATTTCCACACAACCAGGCACACGGCCGTGTGGCCCTACTTCTCTAATTTTTGTATAGTGTCGATTTATGACCTGATTGTATTTTTGTATGTTTCGACCCTTGGCCAGGTCTTAGTAAGGGTGGTCGAAATGCTGTTTTCGCTTAGACTTGTGTGTTATTTGCAATCGTAGCTTTAGTTATTGGTTCGTTTCAGTGATTAATTGATGTTACTTTATAATTGAGTACCGTTATAATCGATTCTGAATCTAGGCTATTCAATGTGTGCAGCTCTGAATTTGTTTGATTAATTGATGTTTGTATATGGTGCGCATTCTGCAACCGCATGGGAATTCTATAGTTGATTGACTGAATATGTGCTTCTATGTCTGTGTGACTGATAGTGTTTGATGTGCATTAGTTCATAAACATAAATTGGTGTTTTGGTTGTGAAGAGAAAGAAGTCTGATAAGATTTGGCAGTTTCAATTACAACACGTCTGTATAGCGGTTTACCGCATAGTACGACACGTATGACAACTCAGTTGCATACTGTTATTTACGTGGCTTAGTTTCACATATGTAGTGTGTAGGGTTGGATGGGCCTTCTAAGGTCCTATGTGGTGTGCATGGTTGGTTGGGCTACTACTAGCTCATTTGCGGTGTGAACAAGGATCAGAGTGGTGTTTGGCTGGGACGGTGGGTTTACTCTTAATATGTTGCATCCGTACATATGTCTGGCTGTTTGCTTATTTTGAAAATATAATAATTGTATGTTATGATTTGCTTGATAACTACGAATGGCTGGCACGTTGGTTTTGTGTTTCGATTTAACTATTGGAATAAACTTTGATTGAGTTTCTGACTTTAAATTCTCGTAAGTAAATTTCTTATGAGTATTGTATTGAATCATTGTTGTAGCTTTTTCCTTCTTACCTTCTATTGTGTTCGAACTCACACTGAGCTTGTATAGCTCACGCCCTTAGTTTTCCTTTTTCAGGTACTTGCGTTTTCTGTAGGTGGACTCGGCATGCCGTAGGTCTCGGACAACCTTGTTTTAAACAAGCTAAGAAATTATTTCTATAGTTCTGATATATAAATAAATAATTTTTAACTGTAGGATTTTATAAGAACTATGGTTTAAGTTTCTTTTTGGGATTATTTGAAACTCTTTTTTTGGACTATTTTCTAAAACTACAGACTTATGTGTACGAATTTTTTAAACACAACTTAAAATTTTGAATTGAAATCTAAATGATTAGTCGATCTAGTTTGAGGTTAGCAAATTGGGTTCGTGATGAAGTTTTAACAATTCATTTTGTAAAATGGTTTTCAGATCACTTCAGTGATCAATGTGACCTCTGAGATTCAGACTAAACTTCTAGGTCGAGTTTTGAGGCATTACATTTAGTGGTATTAGAGTCAGATTTACAAAAACTTGCCTGTGTTTTATGTATCCGTGTGCACACGTGGTGGCTTAAAATTTTTTTTGGGAAACTTTACCACAGTAACTTGAAATAATTTGCGTTTTGGAAATGTTCTACAAAAATAAAATGTCTGAGCCTCCGACACTAGTTTGGGTGGAAATTCAAAACTGTAAGATTAGAACTATACTATTAGATATTTATTTTGTGTTCGTTTCCTAGAAATGAAGATATTCTAAGTTAGCCACAAGACTAATATGGATTCTGAAGGTAAGCATGCTCGTGAAGATCAACCTAGTGAGACTCTTGAGGAGTCGTTAATTTTTTCGGGGTATGTGTTTGTTCGGGAGTTGAAAGTCAATGCGATTTCACTAGCTTCGGGTAGCAATAACCCAGAGGTTGGTACTGAGGCATTGACTAGGGAAGTGAGAGAGGTTCTAAGGAAGGTGGTTGAGGCTATCTTAGAAAGAAATAGAGAGATGGTACAAGGTAGGTGAGAAGATTGTGGAAAGAAAAGAGATCGTAGTTCTTCGAGGTTGGAGCCTCGATCTGCGAATTGTGTAAAAACGTAATTGAGTGTCGGTAAAGGTAGTGCGGGGAGTGATAGTAGTGGTGCGAGCATTCTATTTTGTGGGCACTATAAGAAGTGCTATTCGGGTGATTGTTTGAAAAAGACAGGAGCGTGTCTTAGATGCGGGTCTACGGAGTATTGGATTAGGGAGTGCCCTCATCATCATTAAGTCAAGTATGGTTGTGTGTGTGATTGGTAAATATAAAATATGTATTTGCTTCAGTAGCTAAATGTTTTGGATGTGTGTTTGAGGGTTTAGGTTCTAGTGTTCGTGTATGTAGGTACATTGATAGGTGCGTGAAGTCTTTAAGTCTAGTATGGTATGGTTCAGAATTAGGGTGCGCAGTGGGAGCATCGTGGTGTAGCTTATGTTAAACAACTGTTCTATTAGTTGGTAATGTCGGGGACGAAATTTCTTTTAGGAGGACTGAGTTGTAACACCTCAGATTTTGAGGTTAGATGTTTTGAGGTATGTGTTTATGGTCAGAGTGTAGCTTGACCAATTGTGCGTGTTTCCTCCTTTTGATGTCAGAATGGGCGTGCTGGTTTTGTGGTTGGTTATGTGTTAGTGTACCTTTGGGTTCTAGGTTCGAATTCATGTGTGTGTATTTTGGGAAGTATTTTTACTCTAGTTTTGATTTATGTTTTAAATATTTATTAGTTTATTCTTTTATTTATTTTTATTTTATTTTTTTCTCTCACGTTCTCCTCTTTCACGTTGTCTCCCCTCCTCTTCCCCTGAACATTGTTCCTTTTTTTGTCTTTTCTTCTTTTGAAAAAAAAGGGTTTTGTTTGTGGTTTTCGGAAAGCTTCAGTTTCCTTGTCGTCAAGTCGGTGTTTGGATGTATTGATCGTGAATCAAGCGTGGGTTCAAAATTTTTCTTTTCAACTTCATTTGTGAATTGTTGATTTAATTCTGTGTGTTTGAAAATTGTCAATTGATGAACTGTATTGCCGATAAATAGCATAGTATTCGGTTTTCTACGTTGTGTCTTTGAACTGCTAGAGGTTAGGGATCATCACATGTCAAAATTAACCTTTTTGGGCTATGTTAGGGTGGTTTTGTGACCACACGGGTGGTCCACATGGTCGTGCGCATTAAGGAAATTTGGGTTTTCGGGCAAATTTTGGTGCCACACAATCGTATGTCTAATTTGGAGATTTTTAGTCTATTTTCACAAGGGCGGTTCACACAGCCGTGTGGAAATAGGGATTAGGGTTTTAGGGACGATTTTGGTGCTAGATGACCTTGTGGCAAATTTTGTGTATTTAGGAATTTTATTCATTTTCCACATGCGCGTGTGTTCTGGACACACAGCTATGTCCTGTAGGCACACGAGCATGTGAGATTTCCACACGGCCATGTTTGCCTTGCACCTTATTTTAGCACAAATAACTCACTGTCCACATAGCTATATTCCCTAGACATACGGGCGTGTGTCACCTATACACAGCCGTGTGGTTCCTCTTACACGGATGTGTGCGTTCCTCACATAGGTGTGTTGACCCCCACACGACCTAGGCACTTCTACACGGCCGTGTGGCACTACTTCGTCAATTTTTGTACAGTGTCTATTTATGACATGATTGTGTTCCTCTGTGTTCCAACCCTTGGCCAAGTCTTAATAAGGGTGGTCAGAATGCTATTTTCACTTGGACTTGTGCGTTATTTTCAATCGTAGCTTTATTTACTAGTTCATTTTAGTGATTAATTGATGTTACTTCATAATTGGGTACCATTACAATCTATTCTGATTCTGGGCTATTCAATGTGTGCAACTCTGAATCTGTGTGATTGATGTGTGAATGGTTTTATATGTTGCGCATTCTGCAACCGTATGGGAATTCTGTAGTTGGTTGACTGGATATGAGCTTCTATGTCCATGTGACTGATAGTGTATGATGTGCATTAATTCATGAGCATAAATTAGGGTTTTGGTTGTGAAGAAAAGGAAGTCTGATCTGATTTGGAAGTTTTAACTGCAACATGTTTGTATAGCGGTTTGCCGCACAGTACGATACGTATGGCAGCTCAACTACATACTGTTATTTACATAGCTTAGTTTCACATATGTGGTGTGTAGGGTTGGATTGGCCTTTCGAGGTCCTATGTGGAGTGCATGGTTGGTTGGGCTACTATTAGCTCATTTGTGGTGTGAAGGGGGATCAGAGTGATGTTTGGCTGGATGAGTGGGTTTACTCTTAATCTGTTGCATCCGTTTTGCATCCGTACATATGTCTGACTGTTTGCTTAATTTGAAAATATGTTAGTTATATGTTACAATGTGCTTGATAACTATGAATGGCTGGAACGTTTGTTTTGTGTTTCGATTTGACTATTGGAATAAACTTTGATTGAGTTTCTGGTTTTAAATTCTCGTAAATAAATTTCTTATGAGTATTGTATTGAATCATTGTTGTGTCTTTTGCCTTTTTACCTTCTGTTGTGTTTGAACTCATACTGAGCTTGTGTAGCTCACCCCTTAGTTTTCCTTTTTCAGGTACTTGCATTTTCTATAGCTGGACTAGGCATGCCATAGGTCTCGGACAACCACATTTTAAACAAGCTAATAAATTATTTCTCTAGTTTTGAGATTTAATAAATGGTTTTGGACTATAAGATTTTATAAGAACTGTGGTTCAATTTTCTTTTTGGGATTTTTTGAAACTCTTATTTTTTACTGTTTGCTTAAAACTATGGACTTATGTGCACAAATATTTTAAACACAACTTAAATTTTCTAATTGAAATCTGAATGATTAGTCGATCTAGTTTGAGTTAGCAAATTGGGTTCGTAATGAAGTTGTGACAGCCCTAATTTGACCCTAGTCGAAAAAGTGGTTTCGGGACCATAAAACTGAGTCAAAAAAATAATTAACTGTTAAATTCTATGTTTAGTATATGTGTAAATGCATGTGTGAAAGTTTCATACTTTAATCTGGTCATTTGTATGTGAAATTTATAAGATAGGACTCATGTGATAAAACTTCTAAGTGTGATAGGTAAATTTTAAAGTACCAAATAATGCATGAAATGATGACATGAGGGATTTGCATGTCAAATGGACCAATTTTGTTTAGTGGCCTGCCATAAATGATGGTTGATGTATAATATATGTTTTATTTTAGTATTATAATAAGTGATGGCTTTATTTTTGAAATAAATTAATTAGTAAAACAATAAAAGATGACAAAAAAAATGGATGTTCATCTTTTATCTTGATTCCCGAAATTGGGGAAAGAACATTTTGAAGAAAGAAAAGGGGGAAGACTTTCGGTCATTTGAAGGCTTAAGAAGGTTAGTATATTGTGTTAAAGTTGTGAAATTTTAGCTTGTTTTAGGTTAATCATCATGGTTCTTACTTAGCCCATGCTAAATTTTAAATTTTGATGGATGGATGAGCATTCGGCTATGGTTATCAAAGAAAGAATTTGATTATTTCCTTTAAGTTTTGATGAAGAATGTGTTGAGGAAAGAAATTGATCTTGCTAAAAATATGAATTTTTAATGCTCATATATGTAATAGCTGAAAATAAAAAAATGCTTGATGTCTTGAACAAATGTTGTTTCGATGTGTTAAATTGAGTAAATTAGATGATTGAACACCTAAGGATTCGGCATTGTTCATGATTCTTTTATTTAGAATGTGATTTTGAATGTTATGAGTATTGGAATGTAAGTATATGTGTGCTCGGTCATAGGAGTTTGATATGAAGCTTTGTTAGGTTTGAGTGATGAATGGCCGAATGAGCTATAGGCTATGTAAGTATGAATTTTGTATATAAGTTGTGTGTGTGGCTTTATTAGTTAATGGCATTCGACATTATTATTATTATTATTTTTATATATATGTACATTCGGTCTTTGGGGGTAATAAGATGAAGTTAAAATGTTAAAGAATGTTTCTAAGACTTGTTAAGTCGTTGTGACCATTGCCGAATGTATGTTTGGTTAAAGGAAATTTTCAAATCGTTTATGTATGTGTATGTGAACTAAATATTTAATGAATATTCGGCAAAATGGGGTTAAAGGTTAAGTCATAAGAATTTTGGGCGGTATTAATATTTGGACATTAAGGTTATATGTACTTTGGCTATGTGAGTTAGGTGTTAAGTAACCTAATTATCTTGATATGCATATTACAAGGTATATATGATTTGTGTTTTGGTTGCATAACTATGTTTGGTTAATAATATGAATGTAAAGAGTTGTGAATTAGTATATTGTAATAAATCTGCTTGAGACAACAGCTGTAATGTGATTTTATAAAATCACCATAAATTGAGGGAAATGAGTTAGAAGCTGAATAAATTATGTAATTAAAGCTTAATGAGTCTAGTTTCTTATAAAAGAAACCGTGTAAGCAAAAGAATTTCCGATAATGAGATATTTGAAGTGATGTGGGACAGGGTCAAAATGACTTCTAGATCCTCTGTTCTGTTTTTACAGAATCATTATAAATTGTACAAAAATGGTTATAAGATGAAGTTTACATGATTAGACTCCTTAATGAGTCTAGTTTCAAATGAAATAAACAAGAACATATTTTGAATTCTGTACAATGAGAAATTTGATTCGTAGTGTAGAGTGGTCAGATTAGTCAAACAGTGAAAGAAGGAAAACTTTAAGAAAAATCTGGTATTGATTGGCCAAACCAAAAATTCTGAAAATTTTATGGATAGAATATATATGAGTCTATTTTCAGGGAAAATTAACGGAAATTGATTTTGAGTTTCATAGCTCCAATTATAAATGATTTAGTGACTGCTGCTCAGGAAGACAGCTTGCAGTGAAATTATAATTATGTGGTAAACATGAACAAAAATTTGTTAATGAGTTGCTTATTGATTTCTTATAAGCTTACTATGATCTGTATGTGTGAAAGTCGAATAATGACTAAGTTTAAAATTGTTGAATTTAAGCTCAAGAGCATAGAGGGGAAAATTCGGAAGGGAAAAGAGAAAGTAATCGAATAGCCGTTGTAATCATTCGGCAACATTCAAGGTAAGTTCTTAAGTGTTTAAGCTTGATTCCTTTTTATATGCCCAAGAGTTAAATTAATATGGAAAAGGGAATGTAAATTTTATTTAGTTAATGTGCCGAATATGTAATGTAAATTTTATTTAATTAATGTGCCGAATATGTAATGATTTAAGGCTATAAGCCGGTTATGGCTATTATGCTTAAGTTGAATTGGATTTGGAAATTTGATACACTAAATGAGAATTACAATGAATAAACTGTGCCGTATATGTGCTGGTGGAGATATCACGATTTGTGATTATTAAATACCTAAAGGAAACCATGATGTGTATAAAATTATTATTATTAGTCCTTTGTGGTAGCTGAATATGGCTTGGCACTAAAGTGATTAAATGTGAACTTCGATGAGGTAAACTATTAAAAGTGTGGTGCTATAAGACTATGGGCTAATACGATATGTGGATTCGTTCCGTAAAGTAAATTATTAAGGTATGTGATATGTACTTATGCATGTTAAATCGATTGGAATTGAATCATGAATGTGAATTGCGAAGCATAGGTAAAAATGCCTATGACATATATGTGAGTAAGGGTAAAACCATCGTAAATTATCGATAAGGATGGGCTATGTGCGGAACCATCTTATAATTGCTAATTTGAAAGGTTGTGTGTGAATCAGTGAGTAATATGTATATATTAGATGAATCGTGACCTTTTGGTTCTACTTGAATTAAGTTGTGCGATAAATAATTTATGTATATGACTTATAGTCGAATGGTCACTATGGGTTAAGTTTGAATGGTGAAATGGATATGTGATATTTATGAATGACTTTTGAACCGAAATGTAAACGATGGTGTTCATATGGAGCTTATACCCGAATGTTGCAAATGACTACGAATGTGATATGTTGAATGACATGTATTAATATATGATTAAATATGCATGATATTTGATGTGTATTTGGGTTAAATCCCGCAGGCTTCGTGCTGGTATTATATCCGGGATAAATTTCACAGGCCTAGTGCTGGTATTATATTCGGGCCTTCGTGCCTAGCAGGCTTAGTGCCGGTGATGTGTATTCGGGCCTTCGTGCCTAGCAGGCTTCGTACCAGTGATGTGTATTCGGGCCTTCGTGCCTAGCAGGCGTAATGCCGGTGAAATGATATGTTATGTGAATTCGGTGTTCCTTGTAAGATAAGGGTTTAGCCGAATGTTAAAGATGAAATGATAGTGTATTGTATCATGCTTATATGGCCTAATGGCAAGTATAACATGTTGGTAAAAATGCAATATGCTTTTATAATCGAATGATAAGGTTGAAATGAACGTGAGTGAAATGTTATGCATAAGCTATCAAATGCTAAGTGTGAAAATGAGATGAAAGAAAAGTGTTTGAGATGTATAATTATATACGTTCGAATGATGTTAGTACTTAATTGATATGAATATGTTATATGGAACTTGTTGACTTGATTATTCGGGCCTTTGAGCTTAGCAAACGATAATGCCGGTGAGATACTATTCGGGCCTTCAAGCCTAGTAGGCTATAATGCCGGTGAACTGATATCGGGCCTCGAGCCTAACAGGTGAAATACCGGTGATTTGAGAAAAGTCCATGACTAAGGTACCTCGTGTTAGGTTGACAAATAAATACATTCAGTACGTTAAGTGGGCCAGGTATGCATTATGTACTCATATGTGAGTTTGATCTGCAATGAATCATAAGCGTGCATTGTGATACATACGTGAATAAATGTTATAACTATATCTATGATCATGATACACTGGGTTAGGGTGTGAAAGTATGTGAAAGTATTCGATTTAATTATGTTATACGAATTCAGATTAAGTGTGATAAAAATGCTGAACGTGCATTATGTGTTTGTGTGTATTCGGCCAGATGGCAATATACCTAGAATATGGCCACTTAAGAAATTGAATAATCGAAGTATAATTGTGTTTATTTGTTTGCATTGCTTAAGACTTACTAAGCTTATGAAAGCTTACTCCGTTGTTACATTCCTCTGTTTTATAGATTGTTGACTTTGGTTACCTGCTTGGGTTGGAGTTCGCCGGAGATATTATCACACTGTCGAGCTCACGCTATTGGTGTAAGTAAATCCTAGTATTTCGAGTCTATGGCATGTGTAGGGTTTTAATGTTGAGTATGTGATATTATAATTTAGCCAAAGGTGTTGGCTAGTGATGTTTTGGGCCTCGTAAGCCCATATATGGGACAGATTGTATGTGAAAAGAAAAGTTTTAAATTGGTTGAAATTTTTTGGCACTGTTTTTGTGTGATTGATTGAGTTTAAGTCGGGCAACACCTCGAACCCTGTTTCGGCAAGGGATACAGGCGAGGGGTGTTACAGAAGTTTTAACAATTCGTTTAGTAAAATGGTTACCCGATCACTTCGGTGATCAATATGACCTCAGAGATTCGGACTAAACTTTTAGGTCGAGTTTTGGGGCATTACATTTAGTGGTATCAGAGTCAAGTTTGCAAAAGCTCAGCCTGTGTTTTATGTATCCGTGTGTGCATGTGGTGGCTTAAAAAATTATTGAAAAACTTTACCACGGTAACTTGAAAATGATTTGTGTTTTGAAAATGTTCTACGAAAGTAAAATGTCTGAGACTCCGACCCTAGTCCGAGTGGAAATTCGAAATTGTAAGATTAGAACTGTACTGTTAGATATTTATTTTGTGTTCGTTTCTTGAAAATAAAGATATTCTAAGTTAGCCACAAGACCGATATGGATTCTGAAGGTAAGCATAATTGTGAAGATCAACCTAGTGAGACTCTTGAGTAGTCGTCAATTTCTCCGGGTCGTGTGTTTGTTCGAGAGTTGAAAGTTAATGCGATTTCACCAACTTCGGGTTGCGATAACCCGGAGGTTGGTACTATGGCATTGACTAGGGAAGTGAAAGAGGTCTTAGGGAAGGTGTTCGAGGCTAGCTTAAAAAGAAATAGAGAGATGGTACAAGGTAGGTGGGTAGATTGTGGGAAGAAAATAGATCGTAGTTTTTCGAGGTTGGAGCCTTGGTCTACGAAGTGTGTAAAAATGCAGTTGAGTGTCAGTAAAGGTAATACGGAGGGTGATAGTAGTGGTGCGAGCGTTATGTTTTGTGGGCACTGTAAGAAGCGCCATTCGGGTGATTGTTGAAAAAAGACAGAAGCGTATCTTGGATATGGGTCTACAGAGCATCGGATTAGGGAGTTCCCTCATCGACATTGAGTCAAGTATGGTTGTATGTGTGATTGGTAAATATGAAATATGTATCTGCTTCAGTAGCTAAATGTTCTGGATGTGTGTTTGAGGGTTTGGGTTCGAATGTTCGTGCATGTAGGTACATTGATTTGGTTCAATATCTAGAGGTTCTAGATAGGTGTGTGAAGTCTTTAAGTCTAGTATGGTACGGTTCGGGATTATAGTGTACAGCAGGAGTGTAGTGGTGTAGCTTGTGTTGGACAATTGTTCTGTTAGTTGGAAATTTCGGGGACGAAATTTCTTTTAGGAGGGGTGAGTTGTAACACCTCAAATTTTGGGATTAGAAGTTTTGAGGTATGTGTTTAGGGTCAGTGCATAGCTTGACCAATTGTACTTGTTTTCTCATTTTGATGTCAGAATGGGCCTGCTAGTTTTGTGGTTGGTTGTGTGTTAGTATACCTTTGGGTTTTGGGTTCGAATTCCCTTGTGTGTATTATGGGAAGTATTTTTACTCTAGTTTTGATTTATGTTTTAAATATTCATTAGTTTATTCTTTTATTTATTTTTATTTTATTTTTTTCTCACGTTCTCCACTCTAACGTTAGTCTCCCCTCCTTTTCCCTTTACCGTTGTTCCTTTTTTTTTCTTTTTGTTTTTTGAAAAAAAATGGTTTTGTTTGTAGTTTTCAGAAAGCTTCAGTTTCCTTGTCGTCAAGTCAGTGTCTGGATGTATTGATAGTGAATCAGGTGCGGGCTCAAAATTTTTCTTTTCAACTTCATTTGTGAATTGTTGATTTAATTCTGTGTTCAAATATCGATCAATTGATGAACTGTATTGCCGATAAATAGCATAGTATTCAGTTTTCTACATTGTGTCTTTGAACTGCTAGAGGTAGGGATCAATACATGTTGAAATTCATGTTTTTCGGGCTATTTTACGGTGGTTGTGACCACACGGGCAGTCCATACAACCGTGTGCATTTGGGAAATTTGGGTTTCCGGACAAATTTTGGTGCCACACGTCCGTATGGCTGATTTGAAGATTTTCAGTCGATTTTCACACCCGCTGTTCATACGACTGTGTGGAAATGAGGATTCAGGTTTTTGGGACGATTTTGGTGCCACACGACCATGTGGCTAATTTTGGGTATTTAGGGATTTTAGTCATTTTCCACTAGCGTGTGTTTTGGACACACGGCCATGTCTTGTAGGCACATGGGCATGTGAGATTTCCACATGGCCGTGTTTACCTTGCACTTTATTTTAACACAAATGGACAGTGAGTTACACGAACTGTCCACATGGCCATGTTCCCTGGACATACGGACGTATGTCACCTATACACGAGTGCGTGCCTCCTCTCACACAGGCATGTGCCTCCCTCACATGGGCGTGTTAACCCCCACACGACCTAGGCACTTCCACAAGACTGTGTGGCCCTACTTCGCCAATTTTTGTACAGTGTTGATTTATGACCTGATTGTGTTTCTGTGTGTTCCGAGCCTTGGCTAGGTCTTAATAAGGGTGGTCAGAACGTTGTTTTCGCTTGGACTTGTGTGTTATTTGCAATCGTAGCTTTAGTTACTGGTTCATTTCAGTGATTAATTTTTGTTACTTTATAATTGAGTATCGTTATAATCGATTCTAGTTCTGGGCTATTGAATGTGTGCAACTCTAAATCTATTTGATTGATGTGTGAATGTTTGTATATGGTGCGCATTCTCCAACTGCATGGGAATTTCATAGTTGATTGACTGGATATGAGCTTTTATGTTTGTATGAATGATAGTGTTTAACGTGCATTAATTCATGAGCATAAATTGAGGTTTTGGTTCTAAAGAGAAGGAAGTCTAATCTAATTTGGAAGTTTCAACTGCAACATGTCTATATAGCAGTTTAGCGCATAGTACGATACGTATGGCAGCTTAGCTACATACTATTATTTAGGTAGCTTTGTTCCACATATGTGGTGTATAGGGTTGGATGAGCCTTTCGGGGTCCTATGTGGTGTGCATGGTTGGTTGCGATACTATTAGCTCATTTATGGTGTGAACGGGGATCGGAGTGGTGTTTGGCTGGATGGGTGGGTTTACTCTTAATCTGTTGCATCCGTACATACATCTGGCTATTTGCTTATTTTAAAAATATGCTAATTGTATGTTATGATGTGCTTGATAACTACGTATGGTTGGAACGTTGGTTCTGTGTTTCGATTTGACTATTGGAATAAACTTTGATTGAGTTTTGATTTTAAATTCTCGTAAGTGAATTTCTTATAAGTATTGTATTGAATGATTGTTGTGTCTGAACTCACATTGAGCTCGTGTATCTTACCCCCTTAGTTTTCCTTTTTCAGGTACTTGCGCTTTCTATAGCTGGACTCAACATGCCGAAGGTCTTGGACAACCACGTTTTAAACAAGTTAATAAATTATTTCTCTAGTTCTGAGATTTAATAAATGGTTTTTGATTGCAAGATTTTATAAGAACTATGATTTAAGTGTCATTTTGGGATTGTTTGAAACTTTTATTTTTGACTGTTTTCTTAAACTGGGACTTATGTGCACGAATATTTTAAACACAACTTAAATTTTCTAATTGAAATCTGAATGATTAGTCGATCTAGATCGACGTTAGCAAATTGGGTTCGTAATGAAGTTTTAATAATTCGTTTTGTAAACTTGTTTCCAGATCACTTCGGTGATAAATGTGACCTCCGAGATTCGGCTAAACTTCTAGGCCGGGTTTTGGGGCGCTACAAATATCATGGAGGTGCTTGTATTAGGAGCGAGATTGCATTGCCTCTTTACTCACAAAATGTGCAATTAGCCCTATACATTAGAAAAAAAATTGCAAATTAGTACTTTTATTCAAAATTTTATCCATTTGTGTTGTTAAGTGATGTTGAATTAAAGAATAAGTAAAAATAAGTCAAAGTATCATAGAGACCTTGTACTAAGAGAATCGTATTTTGTCCCCCTTTACTAAAAAAAAATAGGCAAATTAATCATTGCATGTTAGATCAAAGAGCAAGTTGGTCCCTTTATTAAAGTATCCACCATTTATACTACTAAATGATGACATGATTGACAGAGCAACCAAACAACGACATATGTACCTTATGCTAATTTGGCATTTTGCCATATCATCAAAGATTTTAAACTTTAAAAAAATCTAAAATAAAAAATATTTAAAAAATATTTAAAAATTTTAAAAATTTTAAAAATTATTTAAAAATATAATAATTTATTATAATTTTTTATATCTGTAACCTCCCCAACCCAGCCTAGACGTTAGACCTGAATCCGGGAGATTACATTAGCCACCGCAGTGGCCTAATAAGTTATCAGAGTTTTAAGGACAGTTAATTAAAACATTTTTTTATTTTAGAAGGAAGTTAATTCTCTTTTTAGAAAAATGCAGGAGTTTTTTTAAAAAACGATTAAGTTTAACATCTTCATTATAACGGTGTTTACTATTGAAAACTTAGTTGAAATCTGAATTACTTTTTTAATAATACATGTGTACAATTTAGCAGCGGAAAAGTGATATTAATGTAAATTTAATAAAAACCATGTTTCATGCATAATTAAATAAAAAAAATCATATTCTAATAACTTAAATGATTGAAGTATCATGTATGTCTAAGTGAAAACTGTAAACTAACTCCCATCCACAATAATGATATAGTTTCAAATAATAGGAATTATAAAATAATCAGTCTAAAAATACTTTTATATAGAAATCAATATTCTGAGCCGAACTCTCCGAATGTCGAGTCTGCATCCTAACTTTGTGGGTTATCTTAAAAGAAGTAAAATAAGAGAAAGTGAATTATGAAAGCTTAGTATGAGTTGAATCACAAGAAAATAAAAGCAAGTTATAACATATAAAGTTATTTTTATGTCCTCTCATTTTATTTTATTTTTCTCATATTTTTTTATTAAGTCATTCCATAGTTTGCTTAATTATTTTATTATAATAATTCAATTTTAACATTAAATTAATACACATAAAAATTAAGTCATTGGATTTATGATTAATATGAACATTACACTAAAAATTTTCGTAAAATTTCTTCAAGCATACGGGCATATTCTAGTAACATATTGTAATCATCTCCAAAATCCATAGATGACCCAAATATATTTAATCCTAGAAATAAGCAAATTGTCTCATATTAATTCGGCAATACCGTCCTTGAATACAAGGTTTATTTTTCCATTAAAAAAAAAACAATAAAACATTATAGTTTTAACTCTAATCTTGTACTCTTTTGAACCCAACAAGTAGCTTTTAACACTATAAATACTTCAACCTATGGTTTTCCACAAGTCTTCCATACCCAGAAAAAAAAAACATTAGAGCAACAAATTAGATTTTATTTTTTGAGCTTAATTAAATCAAATGGCTGTTCATCGTTCATTAGTTATTTTTGCAATTGTTGCTTTCATGGCTCCGACAATCTCATTGGCTATGGATTATGTCGTGGGTGATGATAATGGGTGGAAGTTAGAAGTTAATTATACAGATTGGGCTAAAGACAAACAGTTCTATGTTGGAGATACTCTTCGTAAGCTTATCCATTCTTACCCTTCTTTTTAATTAGTAATAAATTTATGTTGTGTTTATTATGTATACTTTGAAGGAAAGTTGGATTTCACGTATTATGTTGTAACGATACCTAACAACTTAAACCCAATATTGGATTGTAATCCTAAATTAACTTTCGAGACTATAAATTTACTTGTGGATCAAATACTCAATTTTTTTTATTTGGGGCTGTAGTTTTCAAGTACAACAATGCTAGTCACAACGTTTACAAAGTGACGGGAGATGACTTCAACAGCTGCAATGTTCCATCAAACAATAGTTTGGGATTATTCACAGGAAACGACAAAATTAACTTGGCAGCCGCCGGTAAAAAATGGTACATTTGTGGTGTTACCGGCCATTGTAATCAAGGGATGAAGCTTAAGATCACGGTGCTAGACGGTACTGCCCCTGCTCCTCCTCCTAATGCTGCTTCAACATTACTTGCCAAAGCGACCAATTTCCGGATAGTGTTAGGGATGACTTTATCCATCGCGGCTGCATTGATCATGGTCTAGTGAAGCTTTTATTCATCGGGTGAAGTTTGAAGGCTTAGCATTTTAATGAATAAAGCAGTCTGATGTGATATTGGATTGGATTTGTTACTTGCGATTGTTTTTTTTCTTCTATATTCATTA
Source organism: Gossypium hirsutum (assembly GCF_007990345.1). Classification (NCBI taxonomy): domain Eukaryota; kingdom Viridiplantae; phylum Streptophyta; class Magnoliopsida; order Malvales; family Malvaceae; genus Gossypium; species Gossypium hirsutum. The sequence continues at coordinate 94,388,165 of NC_053434.1, forward strand.
TTAAATAAGTATGAAAAGAAAATTTCCCCACGCATGTTACGGGTGTGACAAAATCTAGCATAATTATTTTTTATTAGTTTTCAATTATTTATCATATTATATTCATATCATGTCTCAATTCATCTCATATTTAGCATAGTTTTGTTAGTAATAAAATTTAAATAAAAATATTTACGCTTGTATTGAGTTCATACTATGTCTCAATTAATAGGTAAAAATATCATAGAGGCCCTTGTATTAGGAGCGGGATTGTATTGCCTCTTTACTCACAAAATGTGCAATTAGCCCCTATATGTTAGAAAAAAATACAAATTGGTCCTTCTAGTAAAAAAATTATCCATTTGTGTTGTCAAGTGATTATTTGGGTTTTTTCACAAAAAAAAATATAAGTGATATGGAATTAAAGAATGAGTAAAATTAGGTCAAAGTATCATGGAGGCCTTGTACTAAGAGAATCGCATTTTGCCCCCATCTACTCAAAAAATGATCAAAATAGTCCTTGCATGTTAGATCAAAGAGCAAATTGGTTCTTCTATTAAAGTATCAATCCATTTATACTGTTAAATGATGTCATGGTCGACAGAGCTACCAAACAACGATATATGTACCTCATGCTAATTTGGCATTTTGCCTCATTAAATATTTTAAACTTTTTTAAAAAAAAAACCCTAAAATAAAAGCATATTTAATAAGCATTTAAAAATTTTAAAAATTATTTAAAAATATAATAATTTACTATAATTATTTATATTTGTAACCTCCCTATCCCCATTTAGATATTAGACGCGAATTCAGGAGATAACATTAACCACCAAAGTCAATAAGTTATCGGAGTTTTGAAAATAGTTAATTAAAACATTTGTTTATTTTAGAAATAAGTTTAGTCTTTTTTTAGGAAAACACAGGAGTTTAAAAAATTTGGTTAAGTTTAACATATTCATTATAATGGTGTTTACTATTGAAAAATTAGTTGAAAATCCGAATTACTTTCATAACAATTCACGTTTACAATTTAACAACGGATAAGTGATATTAACGTAACTTAAATAAAAACCATGTTTCATACATAATTAAATAAAAAACCATATTCTAATAGCCTAATGATTTAAATGTCCAGTATGCTTAAGTAAAAACCGTAAACTAACTCCAATGCCACAATAATAATAATATAGTTTCAAATAACCAGAATTATAAAATAATTAGTCTAAAATAATTTAATATAGAAATCAATATTCTGAGCCGAGCTCTCCAAATGTTGAGTTCGCGTCCTAACCTTATGAGTTATCTGAAGAAAGGAAAATAAGGGGAGTCGCCTATGAAAGCTCAATGTAATGTCCCAAAAATTATGTTTTTGATTTATTAGACTCTTGACAAATAATTGGTTATGATGTGTTGGTTAACTACGTTGGGTTGTTTGCTGTGGTCTTTGGTTTGAGTCTTGGTATGAGCAAGTGGATTTGTTTTATATATATAAGGGTAGTAATGGTTACATGTGAAGGGGATAATAAATGAATTAGATTATAGTTGTTTTAAGCAATCTGTTAGTTCGGGATTAGCATTGGGGTGGTTTCGGGATGGTGGGGTTTTATTAAAAGATGCTATCTTATTTGTTTTTTTTTAAATAATTATTTCAGTTTCTTTTTCCGAAAAAAATCCCAATACACCCACGTTTCCCTTGTTTTTTTTTCACGTTCTTTTCTTTTGCTTTTCTTTCTTTTTCTCCTCTCAATTTCCATTTTTCCTTTCCTTTCTTTTGTTCAAACAACAATCGTCCCTTTCTTAGTGTTGTCAACTGTGTGGGTTGTGCGTTTATTTGATGTGCTTAAAAATCGGTTCGTAAATTTTGTCTTTATCCTTTTCAATTTAAAGAAATTCTTTTTTTGTGAATTTAATTTTTGTTGAATAAGCAAATTTTGGTTATGTGTTTAGGAGAAGTTCAAGGAAAATTTGACTCAACAGCGAGTTAAGTTTGGGGGCAGTTTCGTTCAAAGGTGAGCATTCTTTGAATCTACATCTGTGATGTTTTTGTGGTGTAGGAAGGGGTTTTCGAATGATATTAGGAAATCGGGGATTTCGTCCATTAAATCATTTGTTTGCATTTTAATTTAGTGTTTCAATCGGTGCATTTAGGTATTGGTGATCTCGTGGGGACGTTCGCATCAAAATAGAGCCATGTGTGTAACGAGAAACTCAAAAATTAGCGAACGATGAAAGCCGAAGTTGAGGCCTGTCGATGCCACATGGTAGTCTGCCAGGCCGTGTGGTAGGCCTTGTGCCATGTCGTGTGGTAGGCCATGTGCGAGGCTGCGCGTGACACACAGTTTAGGCTAGTGTGGGCCACACAGGCATGTGTGGCCCAAATTTTAGGATTTTTCCCTCAGGTCGTACATGTCATCCTGATCGACTGTGGGCCTTTTGTAAGGTCGATATGTGACTATATAAACTATTAAGCATGAAATCTGAAAATCTTATAGTAGGAAACTTGATATAAATGACATTTAATAAGTTTGATCTGTTATGCATAAGCATGTTTAATGTTTGTTATACGAGCATGCATGTTATATATGTTCTGGTATCTGTTATTCCATTATATTTGATATTCTATCTGCATCTGGCTATGGGGCAAGCTATGTATTATGTGAAGGAAGTGTTCTGTGTGAGGCGATATCTTGTCATTATACTAGCAGCACAACTACAATTATTCTTAAAAGTGTTGTATGGACACTAAGCGGTGTGTAGGGCTGGATGAGTGTTTTATACCCACGTGGTGTAACAGCCAGATTTAGACCCTAATCGGAACGGTGGTTTCGGGACCACGAATCTGAGTCAGAAAATATTTAAAAATTATTTTCTGTATTTATTTTGTGTGAATTTATATCTGTGAAATTTTCGTGATTTAATTTTGTCATTTGATTGTCCGATTAAATAAAATGACTTAATCGTGTAAAATAAAAATTTGTTGGTTAAATTTGAAAGTACTTAATTGTTGTTGTCTTTATAAGTGGAGGCATTTATTATGTAAATAGGCCATTAGAAATATAGGTGGACAACTAAGGACATGTAAATGTGATAATATAATGTTTTTAACTAAGGTTAATATGGTAAATTAATAAAATAAGTTAATATAATATAACCATATCATAAACAAAACCATATATGTGTTATTTTCATGTTCCTGCCGAAATAAGAAAGAAAAAGAAAAGAAACTAGGGTTCGGCCATTTCTCAACTTGATTCAAGGTAAGTTCTAGCTCGGTTTTTAATAATTTTTACGTTTTTGAGATCGTTGCTTCAAGTACTACAAAATCCATGCTTAAATTTTTGATTTTGGTGAATATTTTGAGTTATGCCATTATTGAGAGCTTGTAATTTTTGTTGTTTGATGATGAAATATGAAAGATATGTTTTAGATTAACATGTTTTGTATTGGAGTTTTTGATGATTTTGTGTAATTAGGACTAAATTGAAAAATAATAATTTGAGGGACTAAAATGTGAAATAAATGAAATATATGGACTTGTATGAGTATGGGTAAAATTCAGCCCAACATGGGTATATTGAAATTTTGTATATTTTGTGTTTTTTGTAATAGGGACTAAAATGTAAAAAGTGTAAATGTCAGGGTAAAATAGTAATTTGACCATTTATGTGTTTTTGGACTAAATTGAATGAAAACATGTTTGAATGAGCTTAATTTGAATATGTTTAGATCAAGAACCAAAGAAATCTGATTTGGATCGGGGGAAAACGAAAGTTGTCGACTAGCTGCCCTGTTCCATTCTGTATCGTCTGAGGTAAGTTTATAAGCAAATAGACGTACTTAATTTTAATTAAATGCTTTGTATACATGCTAAAATGAAATGTATGAATTTATATATGCTATAGCCGAATGTGAATAAGCTTGGCTAGTATATTTCCAAATTTGTTTCGACTGAGTTACGACGTCTGAAAGCCCCGTATGAACGCTAGGAATAGTTAGGATACATATGTCATGACATAGGATTCCAATATATGTGTGCGAGTAAGACCCTATCTGGGATAGTGACATTGATATGTGATTACATGTAAGACCACATTTGGGACGTTGGCATTGTACGATATATCTGATTATCCGAGTGTATGAATTACTTGTTAACTATGTGAGATAAGGTAAATGGCCAGGTGCGAATTACTTGTTACCTATGTGAGATAAGATAAGTAAGTACTTGAATATTTGTTTAAAATCATGTATGATAGAAATGAAAAATATATGTGAGGTTGGTATGCGTATTCGACCTTGTGACTAAATAATTTGAATATCATTGAAATGATTCCTAATTATGTACATATGTGTGACCATGTATATTCGGCCATATAGGTAATATACATATGTGGTGTTATATATGATCTTGTGTATTCCGCCAAATAAGTGATGTATGTATATGAAGTTAAATCTTGTATTGTGAGCTTGTGTAAATTAGTGGAAGTATATTTGAATGTATAATGATATCTGACTTTGAAAGTTGAATGAAAATTTGCCAAATTTAACCTTATAAGTATTCGGCCAAAGTGATAGTTATGTTTTAAAAAAAATGTGTGGTTTATGGAATGTATAAGTTGAGATGAAATGTGGCATTGATAATGTAAATTGGTTTAATTTAAATTTAATGAGTTGATTATATTATTGGGATATTATTTGCTTATGACTTACTAAGCTATAAAAACTTACTATGTGTGCTCATATTTCTTTGTTTATAGATTTTTGGAGTCAAGCTACGAGCTTGGGGACTGTCAGCAAAGTTCATCACACTATCAGCTATTTTGTTACCTTTATAAGTTAAACTTGAATTATGGCATGTATAGGTTGGAATGTGTTTTGAAAAGTAGAACTTTGGTTTGTATAATCTATGCCATGCGAAAATGGCTAATCTTTAATATTGAGTTCGGTTATGCTTGGTTGTGGCTCAAATTTATTTTTGGCTATAATGTTAAGTGCTATGAAGGAATGATGTTCATGATGGGTGTTTTATATGTTGAAAATGTTTAATAATTTGGATGAATAAATGGCTGATTCTGTTAAGGTATACATAGAGTGAGGTATATGCGAATGTGGTGGTGGTAATTAGATAATGTATTGTATGTAATTTGGTATTTCAGGTTGTTGGCTAAGTTCGGACATAATGTAAGCTTTGTTAAAATATGGTTACTGGCATGATATACTCAAGTTTTAATTATATGTCTAATTAAGATTAATGTCTTATTCTTGTGATGTAAAAATTGTATTATGAGTTGGTCTGAAAATTATATAATAATGTATTATAAATTCGTTCATAAGATAAAAATATGTAAGTTGGTTATGACTAACTTGTGATTTGGCAAATGCTTTTATATATGTTAATGCATGTGATGAATGGACTTGATATGTATCTCACTTTAAGGTGTATTTTGTAATAAATAGATAATATGCAAGATTATTTGTGCTTTTCTAAGCGAAGTTTAGATGACCGGATTGGTGGTAAATAGATTAGATATAACCGAAATTTTGGCATGTGAAATGTGTAAATTTTGAGTCGTTACTTCTGAGTTAAATGGTTAACTAAAAATAATTAATTGAGTATGATTTTAGTTCGTGAGTTGAGCTTGGTAAATTTTGTTATTAATGTTCAGTTATAATTCTTGTTTATATGGTTAAAACGTGTTTAACACTTATTTTTTTAATGAAACATGTTTGATTATTTGTGAGGATATGAATAACGTGTATGCTAATAATTAAAATGCCATGAGTTAGATTCTACTTAACTTAGTTTGTACATATTTCGTAATATGTCTTAAAATGTTTGATGTCTATTAGATAAATAAATTTGATTCGTATTTGTATTTTATGAAATGATAGAATTTCAACTAATATTTAACTGGACATTCGTATGTACATTTAAATATGATGTGTGAGAATATTCAAAGTTGTGCTTTTGTCTGGTAATGTCTTCGGACCCTAATTCCGCGACGGATATGGGTTAAGGGTGTTACCCGTGGTGTGTTGTGATATTTGGAGCTCGTGTGTAGAGGATGGGGGTAGGATTATATATATCTATATCTGTACTACTCTAATATGATTCTGGTTTTGTTTATGAAATAAGTTTGTATCTATTTTGCCATGTAACTGAATTTGTGATTTTGTTTCTGTTAAGTTACACACTGAGTTCTTAAACTCACTCTTCGTTTGTCTGATAATTTCATGTAACCCTCAGACTTAGGCGGGTCAGTGCGATAAGAGCTCGGTTATGTTCATTCTTCCATAAACCACTTTTATTTTAATTATACTTAAATAAAATTTTGGGTTAAGAGTTTTGTAAATTGTGGACTCTCTGGACTTTTGGGTTTATTTTGGATTTGGATTTTAATTTGGGTTTTCTAGCATGAGGTTTGATAAAACAATTTTGCGAAAATAACTCTTTTATGCAATCAATCGATTTCGATGAAACAAACTTGATTTTTCAAAATATAACATCTTAAGAACTTCCGGTGCAAATTATTCAAAACATAAACAATTGACGGGTTTAATTAATAAGTATGAAAAAAGTTTTCATACAAATGAGTTTATAATTAGAAGAGGTTCACAAAGTTTTTCAAAAAATTGAAATCTAGGTTTTAATTATGTTACATAACATTTTCAGATTTGGCTATAATGTTTAGGCTGTGTTTTGGGTATTACATTTATTGGTATCAGAGTTAGGTTGCAAAACTTGGGTTGTAAAATTTTGTGTTCAAAATTATATTTGTAAAAAAAAACTGTTTCCGAGTAAAGTTTATTTTCAATTCGAAATGTAAGTTTGTGGAATACCGAGTCTTCGGCACCGGTCCTGTAAGTACTTCTAACTTATAAATAATTTAGTTAGAAAATTATGAAATGATTAAAACTTTATTGAGTTAGTTAGAGACTGAGAATTTCTAAAATTTCTGAAACTACTTTTGATAATTATTTGAAACATAAAATACTTGCTAATAAACACTGAAACTAATATATAAAACTTTGTAATGTAGATAAAACTGTGAATATGATGAGTGCTCATGGAACATGTGGTTGTAGTACTCGTAGGCGCGGCAGGCGCCGTAGAGGGATTCGAGCTAAGTCGTCCTCGAAGGGTAGTATGTCTAATCTGGATACGAGTAAGACACCGACTATACCTACTGCTGAGACCGAGTCTCGTACTCGCTCGGGTGGGGACGACACATTGTTCCAAGCCATGCTTAGAGTATTGGAAAAGGTTGCTGGGCTTCAATTCTGGTTCTGGGAGCTGTGGGTTAGTAACTAAACGACTTCGGTCCAACGGTGCTGAGCTGTTGAGGGGCGTCATTGGAGTCACCCCGACTGTGGCCGAATATTGGTTAGAGGCCACTAAGAGGATCATGAATGATATTGACTGCAACTCTAAGTAAAAATTAAAAGGTGCAGTATCTCTGTTTCGTGATGAGGCGTATCAATGGTGGTTAACGGTTGAAGAGGGTACTTAGCTAGATCAGATTAATTGGGAATATTTTAATATCGCCTTCCAAAGTAAATATGTGGGGGCGAGTTATGTAGATGCTCGTAGATGTGAGTTTATGAATCTCACTTAGGGGATAGAACGGTGATTGAGTATGAGGCTGAATATCTAATACTGAGCCGTTATGCTCGTACCATGAGAATGTGTATCGACAACCGTCAGTTGAACAAGTTAATAGTAAAGAATAAGTACCTACTTCCAAGGATCGACAACCTTTTTGATTAGTTTCATGGTGCTTCTATATTTACTAAAATAGATATTCGTTCTAGGTACTATCAGCTTAAGGTTAAGGAGGTTGATGTCTATAAGACTACTTTTAGGACTAGTTATGGGCACTATGAGTTCCTAGTCATTCCCTTTGGTTTGAAGAATGTTCCGACTACATTCATAGATCTTATAAACCGGGTTTTTCAATCATACTTGGATCAGTTCATCATGGTCTTCATCAATGACATTCTAGTATACTCTAAATCGAAGATGATCATGATGAGTATCTTAAAGTAGTCCTTCATATACTTCGAGAAAAATAGCTTTACGCTAAGTTGAGCAACTATGAATTCTGGTTAAGGGGAGTAACTTTTCTCAGGCATGTGATTTTTGCAGAGGGGATTCAAGTTGATCTTAGAAAGATTGAAGCTGTGATGGATTGGAAACAGCCTAGGAATGTTTCTGATATCAGTAGTTTTCTGGGTCTTGCGGGATATTATCAAAGGTTTGCCGATGGGTTCTTTTTTATTGCAGCTCATTTTGACTAAGCTATTGCATAAGAATGCCTCTTTTGTCTTGACTGATGAGGAGCAATCAAGCTTTGAGAAGCTCAAATCTGTTTTGACTCAGGGTTCTGTTCTGATACAGCTTGAATCTAGTAAGGAGTTCGTGGTATACAATGATGCATCGCATGTTAGTTTGGGATGTATTTTGATGCAAGATGGTAAGGTAGTGGCTTATGCATCTTGACAGCTTAAGTTACATGAGGGGAATTATTGGACACACGATCTCGAGTTAGCTGCTGTTGTTTTTGCCTAAAGGATTTAGAGGCACTATTTATATAGTGAGAGGTGTATTATTTGCACCAATCACAAGAGCCTTAAGTATCTCCTTACTCAAAAGGAGTTAAACCTCAGATAGCATAGATGATTAAACTACTTAAGGTTTAGGACTACATGATTGAGTATCACCCCAGTAAGGCCAATTTGGTGGTCGATCCTCTTAGTCGTAGGGCAATGCCTGATTTGAAGTTGATGTTTGCTCACCTATGTCTGTTTGATGATGGGAGTTTGTTAGCCAACTTGCAAGTTAAGCTGACTTGGATTGATTAGATTTGGGATAAACAATTAAGGGATGATTATTTAGTTCTATGATTTCATCAGGTGGAGTATGGTAGTACTTCTGATTTTGTGATGAATAGTGATGGGATTCTCTGATTCTGAGGACGGGTTTATGTACCTAGTGATTTTGATTTAAGGCAGTCCATTCTGAGGGAAGTGCATAGTAGCCCTTATGCTATGCACCTCAGTGGAAATAAGATGTATCGGGATCTTTGCGAACTGTACTAGTGGCCTGGTTTGAAACAGGAGGTGACAAATTTGTTTCTCGTTGCTTAACATGCCAGCAAGTTAAGGCTGAGCACCGGTTGCCTTTGGGTTTGCTTCAACCCATTAAGATTCCCATGTGAAAATGTGAGCATGTGACTATAGACTTCATTAGTGGGTTGCCCCTAACACCTACTAAGAAGGATTCTGTATGGGTTATCGTATATCGGTTGACCAAGTCTGCCCACTTCATTCTTGTTCGGACATATTATTTTCTTTAGAAGTTGACCAAGATTTATATTTTAGAGATCGTGAGACTTTATGGAGTACCGATCTCGATTATTTTTTTATAGAGATCCTCGCTTCACTTCTCAATTTTGGAGGAAACTTCATGAGGCTCTAGGTTTGAGGTTGGACTTCAGTACTATCTTCCATCCTCAAACAGATGGTCAATTTGAGAGGGTGATTCAGATACTAGAAAATATGCATTAGATTTGTGTGATCAATTTTTGAGGTAGTTAGGCGGATTTTTTATTGTTAGCTGAGTTTGCCTATAATAACTGTTTTTAGTCTAGCATTTAGATGGAACCTAACGAGGCTCTGTATGGTTGTAAGTGTCATACTCCATTGTGTTGGACTGAGTTGGGTAAGTAACGAGTTTTGTGCCCTGTGTTGGTATCTGAGACTGAAGACAAAGTAAGACTGATTTGAGATCATCTTAAGGCGGCTTTTGATAGACAGAAGTTCATCTGATTCTAAAACATGTGTGATTATGTGTTCCTTAAGATATCTCCATGAAAGAAAGTTCCACGGTTTGGACGTAAGGGCAAATTGAGCCTGAGGTTCATTTGGCCTTATCGGATTCTAAAACATGTGGGACCAGCTGCATATCAGTTAGAGCTACCTCTAGAATTAGATTGTATCCATGATAAGCATCATATCTCCATGTTCTAGCGGTATCGGTTGGACCTATATCATGTTGTTCCTGTTGAGAAGATCGAGGTTAGATTTAATTTGACATTGAGGAGGAGTCGGTTCAGATTCTGGATCAAGACGTTACGATCTTAAGGAGGAAATCTATTTTGTTGATTAAGATTCTGTGGCGGAATCATGGCACTGAGGAAGCCACATGAAAATCTAAGGACTCGATTCGTCAGCAATATCCACATCTGTTTGAGTCAGGTAAATTTCGAGGCCAAAATTTCTTTTCGGGGAGGAGAGTTGTAATGTTCCAAAATTTATGTCTTTGATTTATTAGACTCTTGATAAATAATTGGTTATGGTATGTTGGTTGACTACGTTGGGTTGTTCGCTGTGGTCTTTGGTTCGAGTCTTGGTATGAGCAAGTGGATTTTTATATATATATATATAAGGTTAGTAATGGTTACATGTCAAGGGGAGATTGAATTAGATTGAAGTTGTTTTAAGTGATCTGCTAGTTAGGGATTAGTTTTGGGATGGTGGGGTTATATAAAAAGATGTTGGTTGTTAATAACTTATTTGTTTATTTTTTAAAATAATTAGTTCAATTTCCTTTCCCAAAAAAATCCCAGTACACCTACGTTTCCCTTGTTTTTTTTCCACATTCTTTTCTTTTGCTTTTCTTCCTTCTTTCTCCTCACAATTTCCACTTTTCCTTTCATTTCTTTTGTTCAAACATCAATCGTGCCTTTGTTAGTGTTGTGCATCGTGTGGGTTTTGCATTTATTTGGTGTGCTTTAAGATCAGTTCATAAGTTCTGTCTTTACTTTTTTCAATTTGAAGAATCCTTTTTCTATGAATTCAATTTTTGTTGAATAAGTGAATTTTGGTTATGTGTTTAGAAGAAGTTCAAGGAACATTTGACTTAATGGCAAGTTAAGTTTGGGAGCAGTTTTGTTCAAAGGTGAGCACTCATTGAATATAAAATTGTGATGTTTTTGTGGTGTTGGAAGGGGTTTTTGAATGATATTAGGAAATCGAGGATTTCATCCATTAAATCATTTGTTTGCGTTTTAATTTAGTGTTTCAATTGGTGCACTTAGGTTTTGGTGAGCTTGTAGAAACGTTCGTATCAAAACCCAACCAAGTATGTAATAAGAAAGTCGAAAATTAGTGAACGGCGAAAGCCAAAGTTAGAGCTTGTCAACGCCACACAGACCATGTGCCAAGCCATGTGTGATGCACGGTCTAGGCCATTTTGGCAGTGTTGGCCACATAAGCGTGTGGCCCAAATTACAGGATTTTTCCATAGGGTTGGACAAGTCTCGATCGACTGTGGGCCTTCCATGGGGTCAATATGTGATTATATAAGCTATTAAGCATGAAATCTGATAGTAGGAAACTTGATGTAAATGGCGTTTAATATGTTTGATTTGTTATGCATAAGCTTGTTTAATGTCTATTATATGAGCATGCATGTTATATATGTTCTGGTATATGTTATTTCATTATATTTGATATTCTATTTGAATCTGGGTATGGGTTGGGATATGTATTATGTGGAGGAAGTGTTCTGTGTGAGGTAATATCTCGCCATTATATTGGCATCACAGTTGCGATTATCCTAAAAATTATCGTATAGACACTAAGCAGTCTGTAGGGCTGGGTGGGTTTTTATACCCCACGTGGTGTGTTGGGATGGTGTGAGCTGGTGTGTAGAGGCTAGGGGTAGGATTATATATATTTGTATCTGTACCACTCTGATATGATTCTGATTCTATTCATGAAATAAGTCTGTATCTGTTCTACCATGTAATTGAATCTGTGATTCTGTTTCTGTTAAGTTACACACTGAGTTATTAAACACACTCTTTGTTCGTCTGATAATTTTAAGTGACCCTCAGACATAGGTGGGTCGGTGCAACAGGATCTCAGTTACGTTCATTCTTCCGTAAAACACTTTTATTTTAATTAAAACTTAAATAAAATTCTGGGTTAAGAGTTTTATAGATTTTGGACTCCTTGGAGTTTTAGGTTTATTTTGGATTTGGGTTTTCTAGCATGACGTTTGCTAAAATGATTTTACGAAAATAACTATTTTATGCAATCAACCATTTTTTATTAAACAAACTCAATTTTCCAAAATATAACGTCTTAGGAACTTTTGCTGCAAATTACTCGAAACGTAAACAATTGACAAGTTTTAATTAATAAGTATGACAAACATTTTCATAAAACAGGTTTATAATTAGCAAAGGTTCACGAAGTTTCAAAAAAGAAAAAGCCAAGTTTTAATTTTGTTACGTAACATTTCTAGGTTTGACCATAATGTCTAGGCCGAGTTTGTGGTGTTATACTCAATGTAAGTTCAATCACAAGAAAATAGGAGCAACTGATAACATATAAAGGAACAATTCATAGCACATTTAGTATTTTGGAAATATAGAGCAATTTAATATTGTATAAACATGCATGTAACTCACCATATCGATGATTCCAGAATCCCAATCACATGCTTTACAAATACAGAGAGGTTTAGTTTAACAAATAAAATCCTACAACCACTACACATGATAAGAGATTCCCAGAACTCATCCATCCCTCCACACCGATTTGTCGATCATCCACAAAAAGATGCAAGTTAATACGTTGCCAGATGGTTGTAAAACAACAAAATTGAAGATAAAAGCTATCAAAAATTATGTGGATAAACCACTAGATTTGTAGATTTATAGTTTGTCGGAACTTCCTCATTTACAAAACATCCCAACCTAAGTGTCAAAATAAGACATGCTTAAACATAACATATATAATGATTAAAAATAATCAAATTTCATAGCAATAATTATGCTTTCAAACAATTAAATCAGTAGAAAAATCATATTTTTTTCAAAGGTTCAATTTAGCAGTGTCATAAGGCATGTCATACGAAAATCACAAGTATGTAAACAATTAACATGATTACTCACAATTCATGCCATTAGGTATATATTTAGCGATAATTCAATTAATTAAATCATGCATATTCAAGCATTATTCAAACTAATAGGGACTTCATTCCATAAATTAAGAACCATTCAGGGAAAAATTTGCACAAAACATAAAATTAAGGCAAAACTATAAAATTTAAGAAAAAGGGGCACATAGCCATGTGAGATGGCCCAGGCCGTGTGGTCTGGGCTGGGTGTAACGCCCTAAATTTGGGCCTAGAAGTATTGGGCCTTGAATATGGGTCCGTAGGGAGGTTGTATATAAGTAGTTAATTGTGCAAGGAAATAACACAATTGTGTATCTTCTTCAGTGGTTAAGTGCTCTGTGAAGTGTTTGAGAAATCTTGGGTTCAAACCTGGGCTTCAGCAAAAATTTTGGTTTTAAGTGAATAAAACCCTGGATGCTTGGATGATGGCCTTTTAAATTATTGTGTTAAGTAAATGACACAAGGAAGCATGTGGTCTAGTGGTTGTAGCGTTATTAAGGTTGCAAGGGAGCCTAGGTTCAAGTCTTGGCTCTTGCAATTTATTTTGGTTTTTCTTTTAAAGGAACCTGGACTTTGGCCTATAGACCTTATAATTAATTGAGTATATGTTGTGACACAGAAAGAGCCTGTGGTGGAGTGGCAAGGTGGCGTGTTGTGTAATTGTGAGGTCTAAAGTTCAAGTCCTGGGAAGCGCAATGGAGTTTTTATTTTGCTGTTTGAGCTGTGTAGGAGGTGGAGTTGCACTTGAACTCTGTGGTTGATTTTCCTAATGGTTGAAAGTAATCCCACATTGGGAAGCTAACATGAGCATTGGTGAGAAGCTAGCTTTAAATAGAGCGAACTACATGAGTTGGTGAGGGGGAAAGTGATTAAGACTCAATGCAGAATGTGCCAAAGTTGGTGATCGTGGACTTCGGCGTATTCTCATAAATAGGTGTGTATTCACGCCTTTCTTTGTTGGAAATCGAAAAAAGCCAAAAAGCCAAAACTTCAGCATTTGAGGTCTCACGAGTGTGTGACCGCTCGTGTGATAAACCGAGCCCACAAACTATGGGCAATAGAAGCGTTCTCATGTACTTGGACCAATGGGCCCCGTGGGCCCACTTGTGTAAATCTAACTGATAGGTGGGAAGTAGTTGGGCTTGTCATGTCATGCGCATGGCATAGGCCGTTAAGGGCTTCGTTGGGCCGAAATAGGCCGGGAGGGCCCAACAGGCTCGTGGGCCACACACAGATTAAATCCACAGTAAGTGATAAATTTTGGACTAGGCTATGTAGGTTACATAGCCGTAGCTAATTTTGGGCTAAGTGGGCCAGACGAGTGTGTGGGCCCACTTGGGCCTAATAATGGTTCTTAGGTCCATTTACTCCGTTAGGTCTGCTTAGGTTACTTAAGTCGCTCAAGGCGATTGTGGACCTTTCGAGAGGTCGATTATTTGTACTGAGACCCTAGAGGGTAAAATGACCAAAATAACCTTGAGGGGTAAAAATTACTATTCTACCCCTAATGGGTGGAAATGACTATTATACCTTAGAGGTAGGTTAATTGATGAGTGTATGATATATGCATGACCGTATTTAAGTATGAAACCTTGCATACACGAAATATTATGACATGACATACTGCATTGGGGTTGGGATTCTGATTTGGAGGAAGTACTATTCTGGTGGCTTTGCCACGTATTCTGATATTAGTGGTTACGCCACGTTTGCCGCTATTAGCAGCTTTGCTGCATTACTATTAGCAGCTACGCTGCGATATTGGTGAGTTGGCTAGGCGGGTTGATTTAATCCCCACATGGTGAGTTGGTTGGTACGGGTGGTGAGCATGATGGGTTGGGTTGGGTTGCATACCTACATTGTGATTATACTATTTTGGGCATAGGCCCACACTGTTACTGCATAGGGCTTACGCCCAGACTGTACTATTATTGAATAAGGCTCAGGCCCAGATCGTTATTGTATGCACTGTTACTATTGACCGATAGGGGATTACACACTGAGTTTTCATAAACTCACCCTTCTTTTAACCGTGCAGGTAATCCCCAGCCGTAGATGATTTGGAGCCGCGAGGGACTCAGTGGTGGCCACATATCCGCAGATTGGTTGTTAATAACTCAATTTATTTAAGCTTTCATATTTGGGTTTTAGTTATGTAATACAGCCATTTGGGGTTTCTAACTTTTAATGGGCATTGATTTCTTGTATTAAACTGCTAGTCTAGGAAAACTCGAGTTTTCAAACTATTCACAATTTTCTAAAGAACACTAGCTTTAAATAACAAAGTTTTCAAAAGAGCTTCCGCGATTTAAGTTGAATTAATATCCCAGAGGCAAATATTTTGAGCAAACGTATGTGATGAGATGATTTGCTAGCCCCGTATAAAAGGTTTTACTTTTAGAAATAAACTTTTACCGACAACTTGATTTTTGAACGACGCTTTGATGCAACACACCATATTCGATCGTAGCGTCTAGATTGGGTTTGGGGTGTTACATTGGTTCGATTTTGCCTCAATTTTCTCGTAAAAGAAAACACACCTAATTTTCAGGGTCTTGTACAATGATCATCATGTCCAAATCTAATTCGGATCACCTACAATGAGTTTTTTGATCGATAAAAATGCAAGAATTAATATCTACCTACAAGATTTATCGAATTTTAGCAAGACTTTAGGGGAAACTCGAAAAAGATTTGAAATCAATTTGAAAGATTGTCAAGAATATTGCTATTCTAGAATCCTAGGGTTCTACGGAATTAGAAACAAGATTGCTTACCAATCTTGGCTCGTTTAAGCATGGATTTGAAGGTGTTTTACTAAATTGACACGAAAAATGGATTGAACAGGGTTTGCTTTTGGGTTCGGGATTCAAACATAAAAGTTCCAACAAAAGAAGATGAAGATTTTTATGACAAAGGAAAGTGGGAAAATAAAAGAAAAAGTTGTATTTAAAGAAGGGAGAAAAATAAATTCTAATTAAGTTTGAAAAGGTAACAAATATCCTATTATGATTAGGAAAGGGACCAAATGGTTAGGTTAAGCAAACTTTAGGGCTTGATTTGGCAATTTGTCGAATTTGTCAAAATTTAATATAAGAGGAAGGGAATTGGTGTGGATAAACTTAGGACTCTAGTTAGGATGAAGTGATGTTTAGCCATTGGGTGATTGCCCATTTCTTGGTCATTACTACCACTTTATTTCCTATATTAACTTGGTTTTCATCCTTAATTGCTAAAAAGTAAAGAGGAAAAATGCAAATAGTAGGACTTGAACATTGGTTCTATAGGGGTTATACTAAGCTCTTAACCATTAATACTAGGCCTAAATTTATGGTAATTTTATAAATTCTAACCCCCTGATTCATGGTCATTAGCTTAAACAAAGAATCTATTATTTTCTTCTTTTTTTTTGTTTTTTTAAACTAACCACCATGCTTTCGCTGCGTAAGTATGATTCTTGTTCTCTTTAACTTCATACGACCTTTTTCTTGAAGATGCTATTTACTACCATAGACTATCATTTGGTAACTTCACTAATAGTTTCCTCTATCCAAATTTCTAATTTAATAGAAACACAATTGTTTCTTCAAGTCGAAGCTTTGTTTATGCTTTTCAAATAAAAAAGTTCAAACATTAGTTGCTTTTTTCCTGAGTATTTACACTCTAACAGTCATGATTTATCTAATACCTTTAAGAGTAACAATAACTATAGTAGGAACGACACCAGTGTCTCAGATTCAATTTCGTGCTAAAAATAAATTTTCAAAAACTTGTGGCATAGTTTTTCCCAAAAATACCCTTTTAATGCATGCATGCAATTTATCCATATTTCTATGGTCTGAGTTTAGATTATATTAGTCACCGAAGTGCGCTGATAAGTTATTGGAGTTTTAAAAAAAATTAATTAATTTTTTTATTTTAAAAGGAAGTTTATTCTCTTTTTAGAAAAACACAAGAGTTTAAAAAAATGATTAAGTTTAACATCTTTATTATAATAGCGTTTACTATTGAAAACTTAGTTGAAAATTTGAATTACATTTCAACAATAGAACAATTTAGCAACGAAAAAGTGATATTAACATAACTTTAATAAAAACCATGTTTCATGCATTATTAAATAAACATTCATATTCTAATAGCCTAAATAATTTAAATCTCATGTATGCCTAAGTAAAAATTGTAAACTAACTCCCATGCCACAATAATAATATAGTTTCAAATAACAGAAATTATAAAATAACTAGTCTAAAATACTATTATATAGTAATCAATATTCTGAGCCGAGCTCTCCGAATGTGTAACGCGTGGTTTGTGCAAGTATACATAGTTGTTATCAAGTAACAAGTAAGTAAAAGAGTTATCATCTCTATATGGGTTTTGTATGTTAACCAATTAATTATAAAATGAAAGTTCACAAGTTGGTGATAAAAATACAATATTTTGAGTGATGGATGTAAAGAATAATTAACTAGATGCAAGATGATCCCAATTGCAATTTATCCCAAGTATAATGATTAAAAAAGAATGTATGAGATGAGTTTAGCAGCAAAATCACAAATTTCAACAACAGTAACATGCATAGGCTAGAATAGTCACATTATTCAACTTAGTTCATTTTCATCATGCTTACAATGTTCCGAAAAATAATCCAAGGCAACTCGATCTCTCATGAGTTTGAAACTAAAATTAAGTCCTTTTGGATTCTCTAACTTAGAAAATCATGCATTTTACTAATCATATTCAAGTAAGGGTTTCTTAGAATACATGTAAAGTAATAGGGACGAGTTAGGATTGAAACAATTTAATCACATAAACTTAAGAACCATACAAGATAATAGAGCTCTTTTAAGTTATTATGAACCTTCAATTTAGTCGGGTTAGGATCTAAATTAAGCATGCACTTTTCAATTATTGCGCCTATTAGTTGGCATCTGGTTAGGATCTTTCAACTAATTCTAATGCATTCAATCACATAGGAATTAAATACATACTTGAGTTTAATTGAAAACATGAACGATTGAGGCATATAACATCATAAACACAATTTAAATGAAATTTATTAAATTAATGCAACCATTCTAGCTAAACAAATTTAAGCTACCATTATTGATGACAAGATAACAAAACACATTGCAAACATGATTAAATGTAAACAAGGATAAGGAAAAATAAGCTCTTGGTTGTTTTAGCAATTTTACAGAATCTACGAAGTGGTTTCCTCCAATCCTCATGTTGCTCTTTTGCAAATTGCTTTTCAATGTGGCTGACCAAGAGAGTATCTTCTCAAGGTTTCGCTGGCTAAGGGAGAAGGGAATTATGGATGCTTATGTGTGGGAAGGAAGGAAACAAATGAAAGAATGAAAGAATGAAATGAGAAATGAAAAAATGATTATGAAATGAGGGATGATTAAGGGATGATTGAAATTAAGAATGGAGATGGGTATTTAGAGTGAAGAATGGTAGGTCTGTTTACTAAAAATAGCATGATGGATCTCTTAGGTTTCTTCTTCCCATGGCTAGCCATAAATTGTGGAGATGGGAGTTAGTTTGGCTCCTTGATTCATGCATGAAATCATGCTTAAATCAACCAAGTGGTGGATGATTTCTTGGGAAAAGTTGGTGTGCTATTTTTTGATTTTTTTGCAAGTGTATGAACCTTCAGTAAATATCTCAAAAGTGAATTTTTGAGCAATCCAAATGCCTTTGCTAAATTGGGCTTGTTCTCCCTTGTCTGGATAGTTTGGTGACCCAATTGTTTACCAGACTTGTTCATCAATTGACCCTTATTTAATTAGATCAAATCAACTCTTCTTAACCCACTTTGCATGTGTTTTCTATCCATGTAGAGTGAAATTAGGCATGTCCATGCAGATTTAATTTAAAAAATAAATCATGCATAATTTCTTTGGTCCAACTGCATTAAAAAAATAATGTCAAGATAAATATGTAGCATAAAATAATTAAGTTATGTACAAATTTAATGCATAATAGCATAAAATCGCATTCTTCATTAAATCATGCTCATTATTGAAATAT
The DNA here is from genome assembly GCF_007990345.1 of Gossypium hirsutum. NCBI lineage: Eukaryota > Viridiplantae > Streptophyta > Magnoliopsida > Malvales > Malvaceae > Gossypium > Gossypium hirsutum. The sequence continues at coordinate 94,407,153 of NC_053434.1, forward strand.
AAATAAAATTTGTCCAATTAATAATCAAATAGTCAAGATTAATATTATTTTTAAGTAAAAAAGGTGTCATAAACTACTAAAAGATCTATATAAATTAGAGTTTACACACCCCCAAACTTAATCCATTGCTTGTCCTGAGTAATGTAAAGCAAAAATTTAGATAAGGCAATCTTGCAATAGGCTTTAATAGAATCCTTAAGCAGAATCAACTTTTGCACATACACATACATCAGCAAAATCATGCTCATAAACTTTTTTTATTGATAAGTCACTCATATGCAAACATTATTTCAAAATTTTATACTAAGCGCGAGAAAAATGCTAGCTTAAGTCATAGAGTGCATGCTTTTCCGGGTCATACATAACATTCACTATTCAATTAAAGTCTCCTCATCAACTAGAAAAACAATCACAAGATTTAATTAGTGGTCCTCATATGTTGAACTTAGCAATTCCTCTCCATTAATGGAGTCGGCATAATCATCAAAATCGATAGGTCTTTTATATAGTTGTAATGGAACTAGTTTCAAGGTAAGGATAAAGAGAAGTAAATTTTTAGGTTCGGTAATCTTAACCCTAACTTTGCCTTGGATATTTTTAAGATACATCCTTCCTACTAACGGGTTTTACCATCCTTAAACTTAATTTGAAGCTTTGTTCCCAAATATACTTTTAAATACTTTGAGTAGTTATTTTGCTCTTTTTACTTGACATTTGAACAGAGTTCTTTTTTTAAACACACATAGAACATATACATCTTCTTGAATTTTTCCTTGATCTTTGCTCACCAAGACTTTTCCTTGATCTTTACTCACCAAGACAAGTATAGTTAAGATAGGTGCAAAAATAGGATAAAACTTAAAACAAAATGGTAATATGGCTTATGGTGTAGGTGAATAGCAATAAAATAGGCTTAAAGGCTCAAACTAAGGTTTCAAGGGTTAAATTCATTTGGCAGGCTTGAAAAGCTTAAACGATCCAAAGAATATTGTGCCTATATCATGTTTTGATTCTTATGCCTCCTAGGATTTCACCTCAAGATGGTTACTAAGTCAATTCTAAGGACTTAAACCTTCGTGCATGTGTATTTCTGAGGAAATTAAATTTTCATGACAAAAGACTACATAAGACCTAAGAACGTACAAACATTCCATAACTCAAGATAACATCAAAAAAATTCAGATAAAAATAGAAATCATGCTTGCATTTGAGCTAACTTATGAACAAAAATTCAGATTATAGAATTAAAGTGTGGAAATGGTGAAACTCTGCGGGTTGAATCAGATAAATCAAAGGCATTGCCTAGTGTGATTTCTTCAATGTCGGCTCAAAGATATTTGAGAAAGGGTTATGAAACTTATTTGGCGTATGTAATTAATACAAAAGAAGTTGAAAAGAAAGTTGAATCAGTGCCGGTTGTGTGTGAATTTGCGGACGTATTTCCAGAAGAATTGCCAGGTTTGCCTCCAGTCAGGGAAGTAGAATTTGGTATTGATTTGATACCGGGAACAGCTCTGATTTCGATTGCTCCGTATAGAATGGCACCAACAGAGTTGAAGGAATTAAAGTCGCAGTTGCAAGAGTTGACTGATAAAGGTTTTGTGAGACTGAGTTTTTCACCTTAGGGTCCTCCCGTGTTATTTGTGAAAAAGAAGGATGGTTCTATGAGGTTGTGTGTTGATTATCGGTAGTTAAACAAGGTGACAATAAAAAAACAAGTATCCGTTGCCAAGAATTGATGATTTGTTTGATCAGCTAAAATGAGCGACATGGTTTTCAAAGATTGACTTGAGATATGGGTATTACCAACTGCGGGTAAAAGAGTCGGATGTGCCTAAAACTGCTTTTAGAACAAGGTATGGTCATTATGAATTTTTAGTTATGCCATTCGGATTGACAAATGCTCCTGCTGTGTTTATGGATTTAATGAATCGCATATTTCGGCCATACTTGGACAAATTTGTTGTGGTGTTTATAGATGATATTTTAATTTATTCAAAAGATGATACAGAGCATGCTGAGCATTTGAGGATAGTTTTGCAAACTTTGAGAAATAAGCAGCTGTATGCTAAGTTTAGTAAAAGTGAATTTTGGCTTCGAGAAGTTGGATTTTTGGGTCATATTGTTTCAGGTGATGGTATACGGGTTGATCCTAGTAAAATTTCAGCCATTGTTGATTGGAAACCACCGAAAAACGTAACCGAAGTTAGAAGTTTCTTGGGGCTAGCTGGGTATTATCGGCGGTTTGTAAATGGATTTTCTATAATTGTGGCTCCTATGACTAGACTACTCCGAAAGGATGTTAAATTTGAATGGACGGAAGAATGTCAACAGAGTTTCGAAGAATTGAAAAAGTTATTAACTGAAGCACCAGTGTTGATACAACCCGAATCAGGTAAAGAATTTGTGGTGTATAGTGATGCTTCTCTAAATGGTTTGGGATGTGTGCTCATGCAAGAAGGAAAAGTGGTGGCTTATGCTTCGAGGCAGTTAAAACCTCATGAGAGGAATTATCCTACTCACGATTTGGAATTGGCTGCAGTGGTGTTTGCTTTGAAGATTTGGCGACATTATTTGTATGGTGAAAAGTGCCGAGTATATACCGATCACAAAAGTCTTAAGTACTTGATGTCACAAAAAGACTTGAATTTAAGACAGTGAAGATGGTTGGAATTATTGAAAGATTACGAGCTTGTTATTGATTATCATCCGGGAAAAGCGAATGTGGTTGCTGATGCTTTGAGCAGAAAGTTGTTGTTTGCTTTGAGAGTTATGAACTCTCAGTTGAAAGTGTCAGATGATGGTTCGATTCTAGCAGAGTTAAGACCAAAACCAATGTTTTTGCAAGCCAAGAGAAAACAGTGTGAAGTTGATACAGAGTCAGATTTCAAAATTGGTTCTGATGGGTGCTTAATGTTTAAAGATCAGATTTGTGTACCGAAGAATGAGGAATTGATTCAAAAGATCCTACAGGAAGCACATAGTGGTTATTTCTCGATTCATCCGGGTAGTACGAAAATGTATAATGACTTGAAGAAAATGTATTGGTGGAATGGAATGAAAAGAGATATATTAGAGTTTGTGTCCAAATGCTTAATTTGTCAATAGGTGAAAGCTGAACACCAAGTGCCTTCGGGATTACTTCAGCCTCTTATGGTTCCTGAATGGAAATGGAATCGGATTACTATGGATTTTGTTTCAGGATTGCCATTGACTCTGGGAAAGAAAGATGCCATCTGGGTAATAGTTGACAGATTAACTAAGTCGGCTCATTTTATCCCGGTATGTACGGATTATTCTCTTAACAAGTTGGCTGAACTGTATATTAAATAAATTGTTAGATTACACGAAATACCATTGTCGATTATTTCAGATAGAGATCCAAGGTTTACCTCACGGTTTTGGCAAAAGTTGCAAGACGCGTTAGGTACAAAGTTAAATTTTAGTACTGCTTTTCATCCACAAACTGATGGACAATCAGAGAGAGTAATTCAGATTCTTGAAGATATGCTTAGATGTTGTGTATTGGAATTTCAAGGAAGTTGGGAAAGATATTTGTCGCTGGTAGAATTTGCTTACAACAATAGTTATTAGACGAGCTTGAAAATGGCACCTTATGAAGCATTATATGGTCGTAAATGTCGAACGCCATTGTATTGGACTGAACTCAAGGAAAATCAGATTTATGGAGTTGATCTAATAAAAGAAACTGAAGAAAAAGTGAAAGTAATTCGAGATTGTTTGAAAGCTGCTTCAGATAGACAGAAATCTTATGCAGATCTAAAACGAAAGGACATTGAATTTCAAGTTGGTGATAAAGTATTTTTAAAGGTGTCTCCATGGAAGAAAGTCCTTAGATTTGGACGGAAGGGCAAATTAAGTCCGCGTTTTATTGGGCCGTATGAAGTAATTGAAAAAGTTGGACGGGTAGCATATCGGCTAGCATTACCACCTGAATTAGAGAAGATTCATGATGTGTTCCACGTATCTATGTTACGTCGGTATCGTTCGGATCCTTCACATGTAGTTTCACCGACAGAAATTGAACTACAACCAGATATGACCTACGAAGAAGAACCGATTAAGATTTTAGCTCGAGAGGTCTAACAACTAAGGAATAAAAATGTTGCACTTGTGAAGGTGTTGTGGAAAAGGCATGGAGTAGAAGAAGCTACATGGGAATCCGAAGAAACTATGAGAAATCAATACCCACATCTGTTTACAGGTAAGATTTTCGAGGACGAAAATCCTTAAAGGGGGGGAGAGTTGTAATATCCCGAATTAGGGCCTAATCAGAATAGTGGTTTCGTGACCACAAATCTGAGATAGAAATAATTATTTTATAATTATTTTGATGATTATGATATGATTGCATGATTGTGTGAAAATTTCGTGATGAAATTCTATGCCTAAAGTGCTTAAATTGAAAGTAGGGACTAAATCGAATAAGTTGCAAAACTTGCATTCTAGAAGTTTTTAGTATGAAATTGTTTTGGAATATTAATGAGGAGGTCTTAAATAGCAATTTTACCAATTTTAAGTTCATGGACAAAATTAGGATATGGAAGGAATTTTTGGAAAGTTTAGTAGTAAGGGTATTTTGGTCATTTAGTTATTAAAATGAATTAAAAACAAAATTAAAAGCCAATTTTTGTCCATCTTCTTCATTAGGCCGAAATTTCAAGGGTTCTCCATAGCTAGGGTTTGTTTCAAGCTTCCAAGATCCATAGTAAGTGATTCCAAGCCCCGTTTTTAATGATTTTTACATTTTTGAGATCCCGGTAACTCGATAAAGCTTATGTTAGCAATAATTTAACCTAGGGTTTATATTTGGAAAAATACCCATAGGTGAAATTTGTGTATTTTGATGTTTTATGATAGACTATGAAGTTTTAAATTATGTTAGACAACTTGTACTACTCGATTTTAAGCAAAAACGAGTAAAAGGGCTTAATCGGTAAAAATACCTAATAGTCACAAGTACATGTTAGAGTGAGAATTTGATGTTGCCATAGAAGAGAAAATTGATCAGCATGTTGTAAAACATAAGAATAAGGAATAAAGTTTAATCCCGAGCCTAGGGGCAAAAATGTAAATATGCAAAAGTTTAGGGGTAAAATTGTAATTTTGCCAAAATTTGAGTTAATGATTAATTTGATAATGTGAGTATTAAATAAGCTAAATGTGTTATTTTAGATCAAGAAAGACGTGGAATCGACCTCAATCGAGGAAAAGAAAAGATTGTGAACTAAATTGCAAAATCCTTGTATTTTGGTACCAAGGTAAGTTCATGTGTAAATAATGTAGCATAATGGTTATTTTTAAGTTATTGATGTTAGTTATATGTTATGCTGAATTTTATTATGAAATGTATGCTTTGTGGTTAATTTCAAATAATATGTAAATTATGTGAACTACTTGTTAAATATAATTGTTACCGAGTATTGATTTCGACATTCTACGGAAGATGGCAAGGATAAGTGTTCGAGAAAAATCCTGTTTGAACCTTAGGAACAGATTAGGATACAAGTGACATGTCACTAGGATGGTTGAGCATCCGAACTCGTTGAGTTGAGTCTGAGTTCACTTATGGATGCGAATGTCCGAACTCGTTGAGTTGAGTCCGAGTTCGTGAGATGTAACTAGGCATCCGAACTCGTTGAGTTGAGTCCGAGTTCGCTTATGGGCGGGTTACATGATTGCTTGATTGAATATGTGGCACTTATATGCAAATTATCCATGTATCCGAATTATATTCCGATATGTTCAATGGGTAAAGCTCTACTCAAATGGAGGAATATTTGAGATGTAAAGAGACGTATTGGTAAGTGATGTGAAATGGATATTTTGAACAGGTATGTATTTAACCCTTGGGTTGAGTATTGATACAACCACGATAAGGTAATAAGATGATGAAAAATGATTAGAAATGTGACATGTGTTTTAGTGATGTATGCTAATGTTGATTGGTATAACTGTTTGTTATGTTACTTATTATTTGCATATGAACTTACTAAGCATTTATGCTTACTCTCTCCTTCTTACTCATTGTAGTTTTGGACAAGCCAGCTCAGGAGTCGGGATAGGTCGAAGGCTCAGTCACACTATCCGGAAGACTTTTGGTAAAGGCTTGTAAATTTAAGTATGGCATGTATAGCAATATACTTATTTTGTGTAAATGATCTTATGATATGGTGACAGAATGGTTGAGAAGATATTTGATAATGATAAATTATGAAAATGGTAAGTTTAGATTATGTTTGATGTTAAGGAAAATTATTAAGATACTTAGTGCATAAAAACTCATAAGAGGGATGAAATTTGCCATAAACAGAATACTGCAGGAACACTGACGCGAGTTTGAAAATTTACTAAAAATCATAGCAATTGAATTTGGTGATGGATTACATATCAAATTGAATATTATTATGTCTAGTTTCACATGAAACAAATGAAATAGGTAAAGGAATTATATGTTAGAAGATATTTGAATTTTAGTGAAACAGGGTCATAGCAGTTTCTGAATCCCCTGTTCCTACTTTAGAAATTCACCATAAATTGTAAAGATATAATTAGGTGGTGTATTTTATATCCTCAGAATCCTTATTGAGTCTAGTTTTAGGAGAAAAAAACCTCATAGTCATATGAATTTTTTTACAGAGAGAAATGTGGTTCGTAGTAAACAGAGGTCAGACCAGTCAAGTCCTGAAACAGGGGTAACTTTAACTAATAAACTGTACTAATTGGCCCAACCAAAAATTTTATAAAACAATTAGTAGATAGGTATATGAGTCTAGATTCAGGGAAAATTTACGAATCTTGATTTCGAGTTTCGTAACTCGAGATATGATTTTTCTTGTGACTGTGGCGCAAGTAGCTTAAAAGCTGTGAATGTAGAAACAAATAATCCAAAGTTCTAAAAATGTTAAACTAAGCTTAGTAACACCTCACACTCGACTCCGGCGACGGTCTCGGGCGTGGGGGCGTTACAGTTGGGCTGCAACAGGATTAAAACTATTAGCTGTAAACTATTTCAACATTGAAGATATAGAAGATACATGAGCTGAGAGTGACGTAAGGGCGTCCACTTCATGCACTCTGGCTACTCGTCCTCCTGAAGCTATTTAATTTTTTAGCCATTGGTAATTGTTATTCACTATTCTCTCAATGATCTTGTAAGCTTCATTGTAAGACTTTGAGAAGAGAGCACCATTCGTAGAAGCATCTACCATCAACCTTGTGTGAGCGTTGAAACTATTATAAAATGTCTCCAAATAGATGCAATGTGGAATCCCGTGGTGAGGGCATCTATGAAGTAACTCCTTGAATCTTTCTCATGCCTCATATAGGGACTCATCATCCAATTTTTTTAAAAATGGTGATCTCATTTCAGAAACTATCATTTTTTTTTGGGTGGGAAATACTTTACCAGAAATCGTTCAGCTAATTCTTGTCAAGTTGTAATTGAATATAGTTGTAAGGAATTAAGCCATGCTTGTGTTTGATCTTGCAACGAGTATGGAAACAACTTCAATCTCAATGTGTTTTCAATTACAACAGCTATCTTAAAGGAATCGCTCACCTCCATGAATAATCAAAGGTGAAGGTGTGAATCTTCTGTAGGAATACTACTAAACTGGCCCATAGTTTGAAGCATTTGAAACATTACTTGATTCAATTCAACCTATGGTGCCTCGACTCTAGTCTCCTAATTCCTGGATTTAACTTATTAAAAAAGGGTAGTGTGTACTATCTTATTGTAACACCCCTAACCCGAATCCATTGTCGGAATAGGGTTACAGAGCATTACCAGAGACTACAATTAAAATAATAAAGACATTTAAAACATTTAATTCACATTGTTAAGCATAGAAAAACCAATCAAAGACATACATATTGTCCTTTATTCGAGCCCTTGAGGCCTTAAAAGCACATTAGAAACAAGTGGGACTAAATTGGAAAATATAGAATTTTTTAGAAAAAGACGAAAATTTTCAGTTGCAGAGGTTACACAGCCGTGTGGCCAAGCCATGTGACATGCCCATGTCTCAGGCCGTGTGGGCATTCGAAGTAGGGACACACAGCCCTATCCTAGCCCATGGCTGTACCCATGTAACTCTCTGACTTGGGTTACACGGCAAAGCCACACACCCATGTGCTAGGCCGTGTACCCTTCGAAATGGCCTCATACACTTATGTGCCAGGCTGTGTGTTAGGCCATGTAATTGCCTAACTTGCAACCTTTTGAAAGCTACAAGGGACACACGTCTGTGTTGCATGGCTGTGCGTCACACATAGTTGAGACACAAGTCTGTGTCTTTGGCCATGTGGACGAAAAGTAGGCCATTTCCAAGCCATTTTTCTCACCCATTTAATCACATACCTACAAACAATTTCCCATTATACACAAGCCTTTAAGTTGCACTTAAAACATGCATAACTAATCTAAATCAATATATCATATATTCATACAACCAATATGCCCAAAGGGCACCTCAGTCACGAATTAAACATGTACTAAATTAAGCACAAAACATCTAATTTGTAACTAACTTCATACCAACAATTACCTCCATGTTCACATATTATAGTCACACTCATTATACCAATTTGGCCATTCAAAGTCCATGAACAAAGCATTAGCACAAATAACCATGTATATATCAACTATAACTAATAAACCAAAATAACCACATTCAAACATATTTAAGAACAACACATAGCATACATTTTAACTACCATTCCATCTTCCACCATTCAAGCACCAAATACATTTATATGCTAACATAACAACTTAATTCATCAAACATTAAAACCATTCACAAGTGTTTGCCTTCAAAACATTATATCAAGTCAAAAGATTTATATATACAAACCCAGAAAACAAAGTATCTAAACACATAACTTAGTAGTTCATCATTATACCAAAAACAACTAGACACACACATATATACACTTATAGCCACATATACATGCCACAACCCTAAAGAGTTCAAAAGCTACTAACTATGATGGATAGTGTGAGTCAAAGATTTGATCCATCCAAAGTCAGCAAAAGTGATCTACAAAACGACACACAAACACATATAAGCTTATGATGCTTAGTAAGAACATAGCAAACTAATTAACTTAACATCATTTGAATAAAACACTTATTTTACTTGATTGAAGTTATCAAAATATAATCAAGGGAAAGTAAGTGCAAATCAGGGGTACCAAAGTGCAACAGGGGCATGTATGTGCATTTAGGGGTACCGAAGTACAAAGGGGGCACGTAGGTGCATTCAGGGATACCAAAATACAACGGGGGCACGTAGGTGCATTCAAGGGTACCAAATTACAACAAGGGCACATATGTGCATTTAGAGGTACCAAAGTACAATGGGGGCACATAGGTGCATTCATGGTTATTGAAGTACAACAGGGGCATGTATGTGCATTCAGGAGTACTGAAGTACAACAGGGGCAAGTATGTGCATTCAGGGTTGCCAGAATACAATAGGGGCACGAATGTGCATTCAGGTACAATTACATAACAATTAACTACTTAATCAAAAAATACCAATACATAAGAAAATTTAATTATACAATTTAATACTATGAACTTACTTCGACAAGTAACGCGTAAAAGTACGTCCAGCTAATTCGCGATTTTGCCTTCCTTCGATTTAAATTCAGTTGAGATTTATCTTGCTCTAAATAAATAAATTCAACCAATTTAGTAACAATTCTATTCAATTCAATCCAATTTCACATCTTCGTAAATTACACTTTTGCCTTAAATATTTTGATTTCTTTACAATTTAGCCCTTAAGCTCGTAAAATGAAATTCATGCTATTTCATCCCTACTCAAGCCTAGCTAAATTTCATTTAAGCTCCTAGCAACTCACATGTTTCATTATTTCACAAATTCCATCATGAATATTTCACATTTTACAATTTAATCCCTAATTGACAAATTCATCAAAAATCACTTAACAAAAGTTATTTATCTAACAACAACTATCCATTTTCTTCCATCAAACATCGAAAACAAATTATATTCATTCATGATATAACCCTAACCTTTTAACATTTTTAAAAATTAGTCCTCGAGCTAACTAGATTAAGTTACAACGATCTCAAAAAACATAGAAATCATTAAAAAACAGGGCGAAAATGCACTTACATGCAAGGATACTATGACCGAACCTTCAAAATCACACCAATGGAGTTTTTCCTCTTTATTTTCGATTGAAGATGAGTTAGAAAGATGATACATTTTTCTTTCATCTTAGTTTAATTACATTTATTTAATAATTTACATATTTAACCTTAAGTAATAACTTTTAAAACCAAGATATAAGTGTCCATGTTTGTCCAGTAATAATACTAGTGGTCTAATTTTCATTTAAGGCCAGTCACATTCCAAATCCATAGCAATTTGTTACTTTTTACTTATAGAACTCTAATTTTGCACCTTATGCAATTTAGTCCTTTTTATCAAATTACGCATGCAACCGATAAAATTTCTTAACGAAATTTTTAATCGACACTACTAAAATCCTGTAGACATTAAAATATTAATAAAATAAATATTTTCACATCAGATTTGTGGTCCTAAAACCACTGTTCCGATTTCACTAAAAACAGGTTGTTACACTTAGAGCTCGATCCTTATCATCAGCAATAATGATTAAATTGTGCACATTAGCGGCTCTATTCCCTTGACCACCATTTTGATTTCTAAGGTCCATTTCAACTTGTCTTTGGGATATTCTTTCTCATCTTCTTTGTCTAAATGTCCACTCAATTTTAGGGTATATAGCTAATAGATTGATGATTTGATCTATGCTCATAAACACCTTAAAAATAAATTACAAAAAATAAGAATAAAGAATTAATTTGTAAAGTTAGAAATTAAACAGAAATAAAACAAAAACCAAATTGCAAAGAATAATTTCACAAAAAATGATTAAGGTAATAGTCCCCGGTAATAAAACCAAAATCTTGTAATGCGTAATTTGTGCAAGTGTATACAGTCATTATCAAGTAATAAGTAACTAAAAGAGTTATCATCTCTATAGGGACTGTGTTTTTTAATAAATTAATTGTAAAATTAAAGTTCACAAGTTGATGATAGAAACACAATATTTTGAGTGATGGATGTAAAAAATAATTAACTAGATGCTAAATGATCCCTAATGCAATTTATCCTAAGTATGATGATTAATTAGAATGTATGAGATATGTTTAGTAGCAAAATCACAAATTTCAACAACAATAAAAAGCATAGGCTAGAACAGTCACATTATTCAACTTAGTTCATTTTCATCATGTGTACAATGTTCTAGAGAATAATCCAAGACAACTCAATCTTTCATGAGTTTGAAACAAAATAGAAAAACATGCATTTTACTCATCATATTCAACTAAGGGTTTCTTAGAGTTCATGTGAAGTAACAGAGATAGGTTAGGTTTGAAACAATGTAATCCTATAATCCTAAAAACTATTCAAGATAATAAAGCTTTTTTAAGTTATTATGAACCTTCAATTTAGTTGGGTTATGATCTAAATTAAGCATGCACTTTTCAATTATTGTGTCCATTAGTCATCGTCTGGTTAGGATCGTTGGTCGGCTGTTTAACGTCACAACAATAATGTGCAAGTGTACACTACTAATGCAAGTATAGTAGACATATGTGAATTTTTCAGATATTGATCCCACAAGGATGGTAGTATTTTGTCTATTAATGTCAATGCAATAATTAGATATAAACAAAATAAATTGTGAGGATAGTTATCGATGCAATAACTTTAAAAACAATAAAATAAAATATGATGATGATAAACTAGGATCCCCAACATGAATCTTCAGCAAAATATTAAGTGCTTACAAGGTATAAAAGTATAGGTGCTTGTCAATGCAATAAAATTCAAAGTATATCTTACCCAACATTACTCATTTATTTAATCTAAGACTTAAACATGCATATTAACCTCATCTTCTGGAACGCGTAGGTTTGTGCAAGTGTACACAATCATTAACAAGTAATAATTAAGTATCGAGTTATCGTCTCCATAGGGATTGTATTTGTGTTAAATCACTTGATTGTGAAATTACCCTTAACAATTTGGTAAATAAAAACACAATATGGTTGAGAAGTGATGATTAAAATATATTAAACTAAATGCAATGATCCCTAATGCAAATTATCCTAAGTTTGCAAACTATATGAATGGAATAGATTTTAGCAAAATTGAACACAATTTGCAACAATTATAACGTAAATAAACTAGGAAAATTACTTTAATTAAACTCAATTTATTATCAACATGCTTAATAACATTCGAAAAAACATTCCATGACAACTCGATCTTTCATGAGTTTGAAACCAGATTAGGTCCTTTCGAAATCTTTTACTTAGTAAATATACATTTTACTGATCCTTATTTACTAAGGGTTTCTTAGCATTTGTGTGAGGTAACAGGGGTGTGTTAGGTTTGAAACAGTTTAATCACACAAATCTAAAAACTATGCAAATAACAAAGCTTGGTTAGAGTTGTTATGCAACTTGCAATCTAATCGGTTTAGGATCTAAATTGAGCATGCATATTTTAATTATGTGTCCACTAGCCGTCATTTGGTTAGGATCTCTTAGCTAATCTAGGTGCATTTCAATCACATATGAACGAAATACAGACTTGATTTTAATTGAAAACATGATCGATTGAGGCACAAACATTATATGTAACACCTATTTTTAGTCAAATTGGAACAGTGGTTTCAGGATCACAAATCTGAAGGTGAATTAATTGTTTTAGTTTTATTTTAATGTCTACAGCATGATATATTTTTGTATGAAAATATCGTTAAGAAATTTTAACGTTTGATTAGTCAATTTGATAAAAAGGATTAAATCGCGTAAAGCGCAAAAATGTTATTCTAACAGTTAAAGGCACTAAATGGTTATCGAATTATGTAGTTGAGGGATTTATGTGGCTATTATACCATTTTTTAATTCAATGGACAAATATGGACAAGAGATTAAGTGTTTTTAATATTAATAGCCAAGGTTAAATAAGTAATTTTGTAATAAAATTAAAAATAAGTAAAACCAAAGTCCAAATTTTGTTCATCTTCCTTTCTAATTGGAAAAATTGAAGAGGGGAGAAACTATTTTAGAGTTTGAAGCATTCGGTCACTTTGGTGCTCAATTGTAAGTCTATTTTTGTCTCATTTTTATTGATTTCTATGTTTTTGAGATCGTTGCAACTAGGTCTAGCTAGCCAAGGGACTAATTTGCAAAAATTTTAAAGATTTTGAATGCTTCCATTGATGAATAAGTATGTATTTTGAAGTTTCTTGATAGATTATGCATGCTTGTTGATAGATATACAAGTTTTATTAAGTAATTCTTAATGAAAATGCTAATTAAGGACTAAATTGTGAAATGTGCAAATTTAGTGATTAAAATGTGAAATAAATAAAAATATTGGGCTTCTATAAGCATGATAAATATTTTACTAGGCTTGGGTTGTGATGAAATTGAACGAATTTTGTTTTATAAGTCTAGGGACTAAATTGTAAAAGATGTGAAACATTAGGGGCAATTGTGTAAAAATGCTTTAAAGTGAATTTTGGACTAAATTGAATAGAGAGATGATTAAACAAATTAATTTTGATTATATTTAGATCAAGAAGGGTGAAATACAGATTTATATCGAGGAAAGAACAAGGTTATAGAATAGTTGATTCATTTCGTCGTTTTAGCATCCAAGTTATGTTTGTATGTAATAAGGTTCATTATAAATGTATTTTAAATGCTTTAATATTACATAAACTGTGAATACGAGACTATGGATATGTTCGAAAAAGATTCAATGATGATTCGGCGTTTGAAATCCCGGTTGAACTTTAGGAATATATTTAGATACCAGTGACATGTCATTAGGGATTGTTGTGATTATGTGATCCGGGTGCTGGTCCTGTATGTCCTACCAGTGGCTGAGTATATCGGCATGTGTTGCAGTTACTTGACAGCTTGTATGAGCAGCACCATGTAGCTACGTCTTGACCCATAGCTTATGTGAGCAGACCCGTTGATAGCTCTAGTGTGAACAGTATATGTGATGTGAGATTGAGATGCCTCGGCTATATATGTGGCACTTTGGGTGCGAGTTTTCCATGTATTCGATAGTATTCCGATTAGTTCAAAGCATAAATGAAAGACGTGGATGTGTATAAGATTGGTATAAGATGGTACAGGTATGTATATGAGCCATATAAGCTTAAATCGAAGAAGTTTTGAAGTTCGTACATAAGGCTATGATTGAAAACATGAAAGGTTTGTTAGTTAGATGAACTACATGTTAATATGTTCAATTTAATGAATTGTATATTTATGTTAAAATTGAGTTTATTTCATATGATCTTACTAAGATATATAGCTTACTTTGTTTAATTTTCCATGTTTTATAGTGACTTTAAAGCTAGCTTAGATTCGGGGATTGTCGGAGACATCGTCACACTATCCATCTATCAATATGGTACTTTTGAGTTTATGTTTTGGTCATAGGGCATGTATAGGAATATGGTCATCTTGATATGTATTTTGGTAGTGAATTTCGTCAATTGAGTTGGCTTGTAAATGTATAGGTTTTGGTTGTAAATATATAGCCATGAGATTTGGCTTAAGTTGGTTATTTTGGATGTATATGTATATATGTGAGAAGGGCCTATGATGTGGTCCATAATTGCTTGCAAATGGTTTGTGGTAGTTTAGTATTTATGGTAGCTAATGGTTAGAAATGGCTATTGTATGTTTGTGATTTTAGGTAAGGTAAAATGTTTGGTTGAAATAATGCATATAAGTGTTTTGAGATTAATGTGTCTAGAGAATGGGAGTATTGAATGTGTAGGAATTATGTTTGATTTTGTTGAATTGAAATGCCTTTTGATGCTATGAATTAGTGCCTTTGAGTTTGATATAGGTGAGCATAAGTTGGGTAGCAAAATGGCTTGGTAAATAGCCTATTTTTATCCACACAGGCAGAGACACAGGCATGTATCTCAGCCATGTGTGACACACGGTTATGTTACACAGTCGTGTGTCCATTGGTGTTGAAATTAAAATCAAGTCAGAATGCTCTACATAGCCTCACACACTGGCATATGACTTGGTCGTATGGTATAAGTCAGTATTGTAACACCCCTAACCTGTATCCATTGCTGGAATATGGTTACGAGGCATTACTAGGTAATACACATCATTCACATAAATTTATGCATTCATAATCATCTCCATTCAACTCATACATATTGTCCTTTATAAGGTCCTATGAGGCCTTAAAAATGCTTAGAAGTGGTTCAAGACTAAACATGTAACATTTACAAACTTTGAGAAACTTACAAAATTTTCAAACATTAAAGGGTCACACACCCGTGTGAATAGGCCATGTGAGACACGCCCATGTCACATAACCATGTTTAACATAACCATGTGCCACACACGGCTGAGACATACGCCTGTGTCTCTGCCCGTGTGGACAAAAATAGGCCATTTGTAAAGCCAATTTGCCACCCTTCACTCATGCACACATAGCAACCAAATTGGTACCATTTTAACACATATTTTAGCAATCAAAACATGCCAATTTATACACATATCATGCCATCTATCCACAACCATTTCAACTATTCAATTCCATATTAAAAAACATACCAAATCATTAAACCAAAATCATCACAACTTACATAAGTTCCAAATGTATTATCATCACATTTCCATCAACTAAATCATGCCTCTCAAATATATCAATTCATCATCTATAAATCATATCGTAACATACCATTCCTCAAGCATTAATACACCAACCTACAACTATTTAAAATAGCCAACACATAATCATACCAAACAAGCCAACACATAAGGCATTATATACATCACATATATATCAGTTATCAAACACAATTCAAGCCAACTTAAATGGCCATACATACTAACATTGACAAGCCAAATCTCATTGCTAATATCATAACTCAAAACATACCATGATGACACTAGCCTATACATGCCATATACCATATAAACAAAGCTCCAAAAGTAACAACGAGATGATCGATAGTGTGATGACATTTCTCGACGATCCCCGAGTCTGAGTTAACTTTAATAATCTATAAAACAGTGGAAAATAAACACAGTAAGCTTTAAAAGCTTAGTAAGCCATACACAAATAAATCATCTCATGAATCAATATCATTTCCATCAATTAAGCAAGATATGAATAAGCACATCTAAATACACATTCAAGTTCACAAACCTTTCTCATTGTTCACACAGATTCAATATCATAATTGAATTCATCAAATGTTTTCCTTTTCAATACTCGTATGAATCTCGTACGTACCTGAGTCATTGAACTTATTCACACATTCACACATTCTTTCTCGACTTTACTTTGCCCGTTGAACCGTTTGAAATCATTAAGGATACTCGGTAATCACATATAGCTTGTACACTGCCATATCCCATATATGGTCTTACATGTTATCACATACCAATGCCACTTTCCCAGATAGGGTCTTACATGTAATCGATTAACGATGCCAATGTCCCAGACATGGTCTTACACATAATCTCAATATAATGCCAGTGTCCCAGACATGGTCTTACATGTAATCACATCTCAATAACCTAATGTCATGACATTCGTATCCTATATTATTCCTAAGGTTCGTACGAGACTTTCGGATGTCGTCACTCTATTGATTCTTGCTCGTAATTTCTCATTCAACATTCATAGCAATTCAATGACAATTAAGCATGTATAATTCAATTTAAAGACATTTATTTGCATATGAACTTACCTCGTAATAGAGATAAACGGACTAGATTGACTATTTGATAACTTTCAATTTCCCTCGATCTAGATCCGATTTCTTTCGTTCTTGATCTATATATATTCAAAATTAATCCACTTAATCATCAAATCAATCAATTTCATCCACAAACACATATTTAAGCCAATTTGCACTTTGGCTCTAAACTTTCACATTTCTTACAATTTAGCCCTTATTTCACAAAAAACACAAATTACACAAAATCTCAATATTCCATGCTTGGCAGAATTACCCTTGAGCCCTCGCATCCCATAATTATCAATATTTCACACATTTAACCCCTCAAATTACACTTTTCATAATTAAATCCCTATTTGACATTTTTGTCAAAAATCACTTAACAAAACTTTAATATCTATCATCAAGCTTTCAAAATTCATCAACAATCATTCAAAAGCTCAAGAATTCATCAGTGGAAACTCACAAATTCATCAACAATTTTAAAAATTAGGGTACGGGCTAGCTAGATTACTAAGCAATGATCACAAAAACGTAGAAATCATAAAAAACGGATCAAAACCCGTACCTTAATGAACTAGAAATGCTTGGCCAAGTGAAAACCTAACTCTAGCTATTCCTCTCTTCATGTTTCGGCTAATGAAGATGATAATATAACAAATTTTAGCTTTTTTTTTTAATATATCATTTATTAACCATTTACCAATTTAACCTTAAAGTTAATTCAATATTTCAATAATGCCAAACCAAATATCATCCACTAACTCACAATAGGGCTATTTACCTTATAAGAACTTCAACTTTAAAGTTCTATAGCTATTAGACACTTTTAGCTAATATAATAGCACTTTTGCACTTTATGCAATTTAGTCCTTTTTCTCAAATTAAGATATTAAATGATAAAATTAGCTCATGAAATTTTCACACATATATATTCACATGCTATAAACACCAAAAATAATATTAAAATAATTTTACAACCTTGGATTTTTGGTTCCAAAACTACTATTCCAGTTTAACTAAAACCAGGCTATTACAACTCTCTACTCTTAGGGATTTTTGTCCCCGAAAATCTTACCAGCGAATAGGTTTTGATATTGCTTTCTCATAGCATCCTCGGGTTTCCACGTAGCTTCTTTAACCCAGTGTCGATGCCATAATACTTTCACTAACGCTATTCTTTTATTTCTTAGCTCTTTGATCTCACGAGCTAGAATTCAGATCGGTTCTTCACTGTACGATAAATCTGAATGAATTTCAACTTCCGTCGGGGAAATAGCATGCGAAGGATCAGATTAGTATCGTTTAAGCATCGATACATGAAATACATTATGAATCTTTTCTAGCTCAGAGGACAATGCTAGCTGATACGCCACTGGTCCAACTTGCTCAATAATCTCATACGACCCGATGAATCTCGGACTCAATTTGCCTTTACGACTAAATCAAAGTATTTTTTCCACGAAGATATTTTCAAAAACACTCTCTTCCCGATTTGAAACTCAATATCTTTTCGTTTCAAGTCTGCATATGATTTCTGACGATCTGATGCTGCTTTCAAACTATCACAGATTACTTTCATTTTTTCTTCCGTTTCTTTAATCAAATCGACCTCGTGAATTTTATTTTCGCTAAGCTCAATCCAGTACAACGGTGGTCTACACTTTCGACCGTATAAAGCTTTGTATGGTGCCATTTTAATACTAGATTAAAAACTGTTGTTATATGCAAATTCAATCAACGACAAATATTTTTCCCACGTACCTTCAAACTCAAGAATGCTACATCTCAACATATCCTCGAGTATCTGTATAACTCGCTCGGATTGACCATCCGTTTGCGGGTGAAATGCGGTACTAAAATATAGTTTTGTACCCAACACATCTTGCAGTTTCTTCCAAAACCTCAGTGTGAATCTCAGTTCTCTATCTGAAATAATAGAAATAGGTACTCCATGTAATCTCACAACCTCGAAGATATACAACTCAGCTAACTTTTAAAGTGAATAGTCTGTTTGTACCGGGATGAAATGAGCCAGTTTGGTCAATCTGTCGACAACAACCCAAATTGCATCTTTTTTACTTGGAGATAAAGGCCAACCCGAAACAAAATCCATAGTCACTTTATCCCATTTCCATTCAAAAATCATGATAGGCTGTAATAAACTGGACGACACTTGATGTTCAACTTTAACTTTCTGACAAATCAAACATTTAGAAACGAACTCTGAGATATCCGGTTTCATGCCATGCTACCAATAAAGTTGTTTTAAGTCATTATACATTTTCATACTTCCCGGATGAATAGACAATCGACTACTATGTGCTTCATTCAAAATCATCTGAATCAACTCTGAATTTCTCGGAACACATATTCAGCCTCTGAATCTTAAACAATCATCAAAATCAACTTGAAACTCTGAATTAGGGTTCAAATCACATTAAGGTCATTTTGCTAACATTTCATTATTAACTTTCCAAGCTTCACAAATCTGCTGTAAAAACAACAGTCTCGCTTCCAACTCAGCTACAATTGAACCATCATCAGATAGAGCCAACTGAGTATTCATTGCACATAGAGCAAACAACGATTTCTGGCTTAATGCATCAATAACTACATTTTCCTTTCCCGGATGATAGTTAATCACTAGCTCGTAATCTTTTAGCAATTCTAGCCATCTCCGCTGTCGCAAATTCAAATCTTTCTGAGTCATCAAATATTTCAAACTCTTGTGATCTGAATAAACATGGCATTTCTCACTAAATAAATAATGACGCCAAATCTTCAATGCAAATACAATGGCTGCTAACTCTAAATCATGCGTCGGGTAATTCTTTTCATATAGCTTCAATTGTCTCTAGGCATAAGCTATGACTTTGCCTTCCTGCATCAAAACACAACTCAGACCATTCAACGATGCATCACTATAGATCACAAATTCTTTACTCGATTATGGCTGTATTAACACTGGAACTTCAGTCAAAAGAGCTTTTAGCTGATTAAAACATTCCTGACATTTCTCGGACCATTCAAACTTTACATCTTTCTAAAGCAATCTCATCAACGGAATCGCAATCATTGAAAAGCCTTTCACAAATCGTCTATAATATCCCACTAGTCCCAGAAGACTGCGGACCTCAGAAACATTTCTCGGAGGCTTCCAATCCATTATTACAGAAATTTTGCCCGGGTTGACTCGAATTGTAATGCCCCCTTATTCGAGACCGTCGTCGGAGTCGAGCATGAGACATTACTAAACTTATTTTAACATTTAAACAGTTCAAACAATTCTCATAGTAAACTGTCCATCTGCGTCACAGTCATTAAAAAAATCATATCTCGAGTTACGAAACTCAAAATCTAATTTCGTAAATTTTTCCTGAAACTAGACTCATATATCTACTTACTAATTTTTTTCTAGAATTTTTGGTTGGCCCAATTAGTACAGTTTATTAGTTAAATTTTCCCCTGTTTTAGTGTTCGACTGCTCTGACCTCTGTTACTACGAATCACTTTTCTCTTTTTACAGAATTCAGATGACTATGATGTTTGTTTCTATTAAAATTAGACTCAACAAGGAACCTATACATATAAATTTTGAGTCATAATTATTTTTAAAACATTTATGGTGAATTTATAAAGTCAGAATAGGGGATCCAGAAGTCGCTCTGAACTTGTTTCACCAAAACGCAAATATCTCATAAAATACAACTCTTTTACTTATTTTGTTTCTTTCACATGAAAATAGATTCATTAAAATTCAATTCCATATTTTATTCATCATATAATTCTATTTCTAATATTTTTAGTGATTTTTCAAATTCATGTCACTGCTGCTGTATGAGACTGTTTTATAGCCAATTTCACCATTTAACGGTTTTCCATGGATTAGGAAATTCATTAATCATACATAACACTAAATATAAATTTTGATTAGCCATTCCAATAGCTAATCATCAATAAGCATTTGCACATCACTCATTCATCATATAATAAGATTATATACACAAAAGGATCATAATGCTATACATGCTATATTCCCAAAATATGCAAACCACTATACCGAGATGGTCTGTTGATAGTGTGAACGTGCCTCCGACAGTCTCGATCTCTAAGCCGGCTTGTCAAAAATACAAGGAACGGAAGGGAGGGAGTAAGCATAAATGCTTAGTAAGTTCACAAGTAAATAGCAAGTAACATAATCATACAATCTAAAATAAAACATCATTTGCATAAATATCACCAAGGTATTCATATTACACTTGCATTTACTATCTTACCACGATTTTGTCATACCAAGTTCTCAACCCGAGGGTTTAAGCACATACCTATCAAATTTTCTCATTCACCACACTTACCAACATGTCACCTTTTTTTTAGGTACTCACCTTATTCACTTAAGATTTACCCGTTGAACACATCAGAATATGATAAGAATACACGAATTTAATTCACATAAGTGCCATACCCGCAGCTAGAAAACTCAACAGCCAGTGAAAATTATGTAGCCAAGCTACCATGTAACTCGCCCATAAGCGAACTCGGACTCAACTCAACGAGCTCGGGCGTTTGCATCCATAAGTGAACTCGGACTCAACTTAACGAGCTCGGATGCCTAGTTACATCTCACGAACTCAGACTCAACTCAACGAGCTCGGAACTCAAATATCCTAGTGACATGTCACTTGTATTCTAATCTATTTCCAAGGTTCAAATGGGCTTTTTCCTCAATCACACATCTTTGCCGTCTTCCATGGAATATCAAACCGATACTCGGTAGCAATTCATATTTAACAAGTAGCACACATAATTTGCATATTACTCAATAATAACTGCAAGGCATAATATTTCATGATATTAATCATAATACCATATAAATAACATTAAATTACTTAAAATGACAATTATGTTACTACATTTACACATGAACTTGCCTCGGTACAAAATAAAAAAATTTTGCAATTTAGTCCACAATCTTTACCTTTCCCCGATCAAGGTCGATTCCATGTCTTTATTGGTCTAAAATAACACATTTAGCTGATTTAATACTCACATTTATCAAAATAGTCCTTAACTCTAACTTTTGAAAAATTACATTTTGCCCCTAAACTTTTGCATATTTTCACTTTTGCCCCAAAGCTCGAAAATTAAATTTTTTCCCAAAATTCTTATGTTTTATGACATGCTGATCATTTTTCCCTTCCATGGAAACATCAAATTCTCACTCTAACATGTAGTTATAAACATTAAGTATTTTTACCGATTTTGTCATTTTACTCATTTTCACGTAAAATCGTTTAGAAAAAGGGGCTATTTTTCCAAATATAAACCCTAGGTTAAATTATTGCTAGAATAAGCTAAATCAAGTTACCGGGACTCCAAAAATGTAAAGAACATTAAAAACGAGGCTTGGATTCACTTACTATGGAGCTTGGAAGCTTGAAACAAACCCTAGCTATGGAGAACCCTTGAAATTTTGTCCTAATGAAGAAGATGGACATATTTTGCCATCTTTTTCATTTTTTTTAATCTTTTAATTACCAAATGACTAAAATACCGTTCATTAAAAACTTTGGTTATTTCTACCTATGTATGTCCATTTTTGTCCATGAAAACCTAATGGTATAATTACCATTTAAGGACTTCTACTTCAGTTATGCTCTTCAATTAAATCCTTTAACATCTAAAACTCATATTTATCAACTTTTGCAATTAGGCCCTAATAGGCAAATTAGACATGCAATTCATGAAATTTTCTATCGATATTCTAACACATGCATCTAATCACTCAATAAATTATAAAAATTAGTCGGAATAAATTTTTCTACTTCAGAATTGTGGTCTCGAAACCACTATTCCGTTTAGGCCCTAATTCAGGATATCACACGAATACCTGATGCTGACACAATATGTCCTAGAAAACCAACTTTATGAAACCAGAATTCACATTTGTTGAACTTTGCAAATAATTGTTTATCACGTAGAGTTTGCAATACAATTCTTAAATGCTCGGCATGCTCGGATTCATTTTATGAATATATCAATATGTCGTCAATAAATACAACAACAAATCTATCTAAGCACGGTCTGAAAATATGGCTCATTAAATCCATAAATACTATAGGAGTATTCGTTAGTCCAAAAGGCATAACTAAAAATTCATAGTGTCCGTACCTCGTTCGAAAATCTGTCTTTGGCACATCAAAGTCTCTAACTTGTAACTGGTAATAACTCGATCTCAAATCTATCTTTGAAAACACTGTAGCCTCTTTTATCTGGTCAAACAAATCATCTATTTTAGGCAGAGGATATTTATTCTTGATTGTCACTTTGTTAAGCTGTCGGTAATCTATACACATTCTCATCGTGCCATCTTTCTTTTTAACAAACAAAAAGGGAGCACCCCAGGACGAGAAACTCGGTCTTGCAAATCCTCTGTCAGTTAATTCTTGCAACTGAGCTTTTAATTTTTTTAACTCTATCAGAGCCATTCTGTATAGAGCTAACGATTTGTACCCAGTATTAACTCAATGCCAAACTCAACCTCTTGGATCGGTGGTAAACCCAATAACTCTTCGGGAAACACATCTGGATATTCACACACAACTGACAATGATTCGATCTTCTTTTCAGTCACTTTTGTATCAAGCATATAAGCAAAATAAACTTTGCACCCCTTTCTCACATATTTCTGAACATCGATGAAATCACCATTGGCAAGCCATTCAAATTGTAACACCCCTAAATCGTATCCGTCGCCGAAATAGGGTTACGAGGCATTACTGATCAACCATAACATAAATCATACATTTGTGCAATCATAATTATAATCCATTCATCTCAATCATTTTGTCCCTTGTAAGGTCCTACAAACCTTAAAACATGCTTAAAAGTGGTTCGGGACTAAACCAATAATATTTGCAAACTTTGGAAAACTTAGAAAATTTTCCAGCATTTAAGGGTCACATGCTCGTGTGAACAGGCCGTGTGCCTCACATGGCCACCGGACACACCCATGTCACAAGTTGTGTGAAAACAGGGCATACATACTGACTTGTACCACACGGCTGAGGACACGCCCGTGTGCCATGGCTGTGGGAAAACTAGGGAGGTTATTGACTTGGGTCACACGGCCGACCATATACCCATGTGCCAGCTCGTATGCCACACATGGTCAATAGACACGCCCGTGTGTCTAGGCCGTGTGAAAATTGTATGGTATACTTCCTTAATTCGAAAGGGTACCCTAGGGGACACAAGGCCATGTAACATAACCGTGTGTGACACACGGCTGAGACACACGCTCGTGTCTCTGCCCGTGTGGACAAAAATAGGCCATTTGCAAAGCCAATTTGCCACCTTTCACTTATGCACACATAGCAACCAATTTGGAACTATTTCCATACCCTTATAAGCAGCCCAAAACATACCAATTCACATACGTATCATACCATCTATCATCAATTATTTCAAC
Organism: Gossypium hirsutum; assembly: GCF_007990345.1. Lineage (NCBI taxonomy): Eukaryota > Viridiplantae > Streptophyta > Magnoliopsida > Malvales > Malvaceae > Gossypium > Gossypium hirsutum. The sequence goes on from NC_053434.1 coordinate 94,431,469, forward strand.
TACTCAATTCCACATTTAAAACTTACCAAATCATTATACTAAAATCATTACAACTTGCATAAGTTCCATTTACATTAATTCATCCTATTATCATCTATTTCATATTTCAAAACACATCATTAAACTATATCAACAACTAAGGCCAACATACCCAAAAACAAGCCAATATTTAAGGTATTATACATATCACATAAATCACCTTTCAAACACATCACTTAGGCCAACTTAATTGACCAAATACATACCAACATTTTCAAACAAAAGTAAGCCAAATCTCATTGCTTAAATCATAATTCAAAACTTATCATCAACTCACTAGCCTATACATGCCATATACAATATTTACAATCATCCAAAAATACCAACAAGTAGTCGATAGTGTGATGATGGTCCCCGATAATCCTCGATGTCCGAGCTAGCTTCAATACTCTATAAAACAAAGACAAACAACACAAAGTAAGCTTCATAGCTTAGTAAGTTCGTACTAAAAATTTACTCAACAGTTCATAATATACAAATCATCAATTAATAAACACTTAGTAAATCTCATATCACCATTCGATTCTACTACATAACCATTTATCATATATTTACAAATTCATCAAGCTTCATACACATAGTATCAACTATCACATAGGTATCGTACGTACCTGTACTTCCCTGTATTTATATATTTCATTCTCACCTCTTTGCTCAATACGTTAAATTGTCTGGAAATCTTTCAATGCTCTAAGAACTTGCACACTTAGTGCATAAATGATTAGCCGAAACTATAACGATATCGCATACATAGTGCCATCAAATTAAACTGAAGCTATCTCGGTATCGCACAATTAGTACCACATATAGCCAAAGCTATACCAATTCGTACACTAAGTGCTTTATAAAGCTGAAGCTATTTTAAAATGCACACTAAGTGCAGAACTTAGTAGATTTGTCATCGTATGCAATCATATTCATATATATATACAATTTATGCAATATTAATGTAAAAACATAATTGTAACAATGTTTATCATGTACAAACTTACATCGGATACTAAAATGGTGAATTGAATCGTTTAGTTGATAACTTTAGTTTTCCCCCGATATAGATTTGAATTCCTCCTTTCTTGATCTAGATGTATTCAAAATTAACTTATTCAATCACATATTCATTCAATCTAGTCCACAACACTCATTTGGGAGTTTGTACATATTAGTGTAACACCCCTAACCCGTAACCAACATCGGATTAGGGTTACGAGGCATTACCAGACAGGCAGAACATTTCATAATCACTTCACAGTAAAAAATCAGACATTAACAATTTATAGTCAAACATAAGCATAAAGTCCCTTTCTTAGGTCAATGAGACTATAAACATGCATCAAGAAGAGGTCAGGACTAAACCGAACACACTTGTAAAATTTCCAAACTTAGAAAATTTCAATTTTATTGATGTCACAGGCCCGTGTGACCAGGCCGTGTGCCTCACACGGGCATCAGGCACACCTATGTGAACCAGCCGTGCCAAAATAGGGTGACCATACTGACTTTCACCCATGGCCAATAGGCACGCCCGTGGGGTATAGTCGTGTGATACTTAGCTAGCGACTGACTTTAGCCCACGATCACATGACACGCCTGTGTGTCAAGGCCGTGTAATTCTTAAGAGAATACTGCTTTTCTTACATGGCCACAAGGCACCCTATATGGGTCTATCCTACAAGCAAGGAAACAAACATATATGTACCATCCAATCAACCATTCTTTATGCTAAAAACATACCTCATTCATGCCAAAATATTATCAACCATTTACATACCTATAAACCTTACCTTTTTATACTAAAACATATTGTAAAATCATAAAAAAAACATCATTCATTCTCATATCATGAACTCACCAAACTTATCTTCTCCATTACCCAATTTAAGGCATGCCATAATTGCAAATTAACATCACATATCATAAGCCATTATCAAATATGAGTTCAAAACAAAAATTAGCCAAATCTCATGGCTAACTATATACATCACAAAACATACTTCACAACTACTAACTTATACATGCCATACTTCAAATATTTACATTTTCAAAAGTACAAAAATGAGATCGATAGTGTGGTGACAATCCTCGACTATCCCCGAGCCTTCAGTAGCTACGATAACTGTAAAACAGACAATAATCACACAGAGTAAGCTTTCAAAAGCTTAGTAAGCTTGTACTCAAAACATTCATAGTATATGAACATAAAATGATAACCTATGAGTATTTGGACAATTTCAATCCATATAACTATATCAACTCAATGAGATTCATATACATAACATCATCTACACTTAGGCATTATACATACCTGAAACTTCCTGTAACGCCCCCAAAATCTCAAAACCCAAAAATCTCGAAATCTCGAACTTTTTTTATTTTCAGTTTTGATAAAAATTGTGTGTTATGTTCCTAGCCATGTGATAATTATAGTACGTCTTAATTAAGGTTTGAATTCGAACCTAGGAATAAATGAAATTATAATTTAATTATTAAAAGAATCAGGGTTGGCAAGTAGGTGGGCTTTTAAATAGAGATAGGGGAAAAATAACATCAAAAAGCCTTGTGGAAGAGTGGCTAAGTGACGCCACTTAGAGTGCAGGGAGGTGGCCTTAGTAGCTAGCAAGGAGGTCTAAGGTTTGAATCCTAGTTTTGTGTTTTAGAAGTTTAATTTTGACCTTCTAGAAGGTTGGAAGTGGCGTGAAGATGGACTCTAAGGAGAGTGTTCAGAAGAGAAAATTAAGGAAAGGATCAAGGGGTTATAAGGGAGAAAAACAAGGAGATGAGAAGGGAGAAGTGATAGAGTCAAATTGGGAATTGGGCATGGAAAATTCAGCTATAAGGGCTATAAATAGGGGCCGAATACAGGGTTGCCAGGCTACTGCCGAAATTTTTTTTCACCTTGTTGCCAGAAACCCCTTTCTCCAAAAGCTGAAAACCCTTTTCTTTTCAACATCCAAAAAGCCGAAAACCCTTTTGTTTTTCCTTCTTTTCTTCCTGTCGATTTCTATTCTTCTCTACACAATTTTCTTTGTTTCACTTAGTCGATTTCTTCTTCTACTCTTCTTCTTTAATCTGTACCAAATAAACCTTATTCTCTATACTAAGTTTGAAAAGCCGAAAAGTCGAATCTCTCAAGGGCTGAATACTCTTTGACCGAATCTAGTGTAAGTGTTGCTCTTCCAATCAGTTTTCTTTGCTAGGTATCGATTATTGTCCCTCACTCTTTCAATCAAATTTGTTAGGGAATTAGTATCGGATCTCAGATTTTAACTCTCTGCCGAATTGCGCTTTAGGTGTTTGCGGTTTTGGTAAGTATTCCTCATCCATTGGCTAAGGTTGGCCGAATAGCCATAGTAAGGTAAGGGGACTTGTGTTGGATACGAGTCACCTATTATTCTAGTTTTAATAGTTACGATTGGTGTAGATCTAGGAGTTGATCATGGTTAGTGAAGGGGTTGTTATACTTATCGCGCAAGGTAAGGTTAATGTGAGATTCTGGCTTTTGGTAAAGTATTCAGTAAGTATGTAAGATTAATCTTTGAGTGATATCGATTGTAGGTTTAGGATAAGGAGATCGCATCACGTTTGCTTACCAGGTGTGTACATACACTGCACACACATTATGTATCGACAAAAGCAGAAATGCCGAAAAGCCAAAAAGCCGAAAAGCCGAAAGTTTGGCTACGGTAGTCTTGCGAGTGCACGAACACTCGTAAGGGGGAGACGATAGGTTTCCTGAGGCCCACGGACAATTCCGTGGACTTGAGTTGTGATTTGGCCATATGGGCCAGGATGGGCTAAATAGGCCCGATGGGCTGTTGGGCCCATAATAGGCAAAAACTAAATATTGATGCTATGTGATAGGAACTTGTATGTGAGCATGATTATGAATGTGACTGGGCCTAACGGGCCATATAAATGTGATTTGGGCCTAATGGGCCAATTAATATGATTGGGCTTAATGGGCCAGATACAGGTATGTGAAATTGTTTAGGCTTTGTAAGGGGTTTTGGGCCTAGTATATGATATCCATATAAGACTTAATTAATATATCGCGACCGTGGACAAGTCAAAGGGTTAAGGTGTGGTAACGGGCATATGTATGTCTAGGATTGGATCCAGGGAAAGCTTGGTACTTAAGCGGTCTTAATGACTCACCTCCTCTTCTCTGGAATCCTACCTGGTGCATAGTGTTCGTTCATCTTAGTTCACAGGACTCGTTAACGGGCCAAGGTAAGTGAAAACCGTAATTATGGGAAAATTACCGAAACGCCCCTAAGGGCAAAAATGACCAAAATACCCTTAGGTGTAGAATGTAAGTTTTATGGATGTGACATGCATACATATGATATTTTGCTTAGGTTGCATATGGGTGGGAATTATGGAACGGAGGAAATATATGAGGATCGTATGGTTACTTGACAATCGCAGATTCACCGACGGCTTTTAAAGCCAAATATGTAAATGAAGGTAGTTCCGCAACCGGGGTAGTGTGTAGGCTGGGTGGGTCGATATTCATATCCCCACATGGTGTGACGGGGGATGGAGCTGGTGTGTAGCAGATGGATAATTTGGATGGGATTGCATTGCATGATTGATGAATGATGTTTTTTTTGAATGCTTGTTTTTGTCGAGGTTTGTACACACTGAGTTTGCGAAAACTCACCCCCTCTTTTATTTTATTTTCAGGTGATGCTCAGTAGAAGGTTCGATGTTTGGAGGGACTTTGGGTGGCCAGCTAGCAAGACAACTTGGACTTATTTCTCTTTTAAAAGCATATAAGTTCTTTATTTTATTAAGTATTTTTCGGACCGAAATGTAATAAGGCTTCCTTCTTATTATTATTTGGATTATTATTATTATTTTCATTGTAATTACATGGGATTCCTAAATTATAGTATGTTTTCTATGTTTCCGCAACTTAATTTCTAAATGATAAAGTTTTCTTAAATCAAATGTTTTAAACAAGGCTTTCGCAACTAAAATGTGTGTTTATTTTTAAGTTAATTAAGGTTTCTTTTGTTTAAGAAGGGTTTTCAATAAAAACACGATTTTTGGTAAAACACTTCAATGTGACATGTCAGATTCGGCAATAACATCTGGGCCGGGTTTGGGATGTTATACTTCCCGTACTTTTTCACTTCTGTACTTACCCGTACTTATTCATTTCTGTACTTACCTCATGTTGAATGTTATAAGACTTTCCATAAGTTATTCGTATTTTACACATCAACACACTTAGTGCTATAAGGTTAGCCAAAGCTAAATATTTCCGCACACTTAGTGCCATCTCAAATAACCGAGACTAAGTCAGTATCGCACACTTAGTACCTCAAGTAGTCGAAGCTAGTTAAATTGCACACTTAGTGCCAAAGCTAGTTTAAATCGCAGACTTAGTGCCAAACTTTCATTTCATCACCATATTATCCAGTTCAATTATATGCAACTTATGTATAATAAAGACATCAAAACATACTTAACATCATATTTTAAGTAGAAATTACCTCGTACTCGAAATTTTTCGACTCGGATTATCTACTCGATAACCTTCGACTTTCCTCGATCTAAGTCTGATTTCCTCCTTTCTTGATCTGTAGGTTTTCAAAATTAACCCTTTTATTTACCAATTAATACAATCCATCTATAAACACATATTTAGGGCAATTTGCAAACTAGCCCTCATGTTTTCATATTTCGACACTTTAGTCCCTCTTTCACAAAATCACAAAATACACATAATTTATTTATACACAGGCTTAACCGAATTTTCATGGCTCTCATACAAGTCCACACATTTCATTTATTTCACATTTTAGTCCTTCAAAATAACATTTTCACAATTTAGCTCAATTTACTCAAATCCAACTAAAATCCAAAGACAAAACATTTAGACTCAACATCAAGCTTTCATATTTCACCATTTAACAATACAAAACTCATGAATTCATCAATGACACATTTTCAAATCATCAACAAAATCAAAAACTGAGGCATGGGCTTTATAGTACACTTAGCAACGACCACAAAAATGTAGAAATTATCAAAAACCGAAGCAAAAACATACCCGAATTAAGCTTTCAACTAGCCGAACCCTAGAAATCTTTATCTTTTCTTCTGTTCTTCAATTTTCTATACAAACAAAGCATAAAAATGCCTATTCTCATGTTTTGTTATAACATATATTAATTTATTAAACATTTGACCATTATAACCTTTATTAAACCATTATAATTTCACCTAACACATGTCTTTTTATGTCCATTCAAACTCCTAATGGTCAAATAACCACATAAGGACCTTTGCTTTAGAAAGCCAACTCAAATAAGCACTTAAACATCTAGCACACAGCTTTTATATTTTATGCGATTAGGTTATTTTTGCAAATTTAGGCACACAAACAATTAAATTTTCACATGAGACTTTCACACGTCAATTCACTTATCATATACACGAAAATTAATATTAAAATATTTTTCTAACTCGGATTTTTGGTCCCAAAACCACTATTTCGATTAGGGTCAAAATCAAACTGTTACAATTAGCCCCTAGATTTTCACATTTCTTACAATGTAGTCCTTATTTCACAAATACACAAATTTTACACAATTTCTTTTAAATACATGCTAGCTGAATTTTCCTAGTGCATATATTAGCCCATATTAATCATTTATTCACACATTTAACCACATATTTTCATATTTTCAAAAATTAACCCCTTTTATGCAATTTCACTAAAAATCACTTTACAAAACATGATAATATACCAACAAATACTCATTTTCCATCATCAAACATTGAAGAATTCAAGCACTCATCAATGGCACTTTACAAAATCATCAACAAATTTGAAAATTAAAGCACGAGCTAGCTAGAACACGAAGCAACAATCACAAAAAAGTAGAAATCATTAAAAACTAAGCAAAGAACATACATTAATCAAGGAACAAGCTAGCCGAATATCAAAGCCCTAAAATGGCTTCTTTTTCATTCTCAAATTCGATTGAAAGAGATGAGTACATGGCTACCATTTTGTTTCTTTTAATTAATATTAACTTAATTATCAATTTCCAATTTTAACCTTTAATAATAAACATATAAATTACTTAATTCAAGGCCATTTATGTCCATCTTCACTATCAATGGATTAATTACAACATAAGAACCTCACATTTAATAATCCATATCAAATAAACACCTTTATCATATAGAATGCAACTTTTTGCATTTTACACGATTAAGTCCTTTTTCTCAAATTGAGCTATTAAACAATAAAATTGGCTCACAAAATTTTCACACATATATATTCACATGCTGTAAACACCCAAAATAATATTAAAATAATTTTACGACCTCAGATTTGTGGTTCTGAAACCACAGCTCTGATTTAACTAATACTGGGTTGTTACACAAATCATCTGACTCAATTCGGATAATCTCATTATTATGACATCTCAAGTCTATCGTTTTTCATTTGCAATTCACAACAGCATCATGCAACATTAACCAATCCATACGCAGAATTATATCAAATTCATCAAATGGAAACAACATTAAATCAACTGAAAAACAAAAATCTCGAATCATCAATGGATAGTTCTTGCACACTTTATCAACCAACACACACTTGCCTAAGGGGTTCGATACTCTAATTACAAATTCAGTAGACTCTACAGGAAAAGTCTTACTGGATACTAAATTCACACATATATACAAATGAGTTGATCTTGGATCTATCGATTAATAACTTTAATATCATAGAGAGTAAAAGTACCGGTGATAACATCTGGAGATGATGCTTATTCGCGAGTGTGAATAGCATAGGCTTGTGCAGGTGCTCTAGCATCAGATCTCACAGCAGTGTCTCGTGTCGCACCTCTACCACCACTCACATTTACAACATTACAGGATGGTCTTCCTCTAACTGCAGTGTTTCTTGGCCTCGGACTCTGAAAATTATCTTTTTCAGCTAACTCTGGGCAATCTCTGATAAAATGATCTAACAACCCACATTTAAAACAAGCCCGATCATTCGATCTACAATCACCAAAATGTCATTTTCCACACTGTCTACATTCAGGTTGATTTTGTCTCCCACTACCAACATTGGCAATAGATGTAGCTTGAGCTTTAGAACTCACATGTTGCTTTTCATGATCCTTGATTGAATGTCCCACAGATGCATTAGAATGATTATACGAGTCTCATAATTTCTTTGATGAAGATTGATACGGCTTACTCATCGATCTCTTTCTTGAATCTTTTTCTTCGAAGTTAGTTATTCTCTTTTCTTTGCTGAGATCCTCAGCTTTACAAGCCCTCTCAACCAGCACAACAAATTTCTTCAATTCAAGAATCCCGACTAATAGTTTTATATCTTCATTCAATGCATCAACGAATCGTTTACACATGATCTCCTCAGTAGACACATATTCTGGGGCATATTTGCTTAAACGTATGAACTCTCTTTTTATAATCAGTTACAGTCATCCGACCTTGTTTCAACTCTGAAAACTCTTTATGTTTCTGATTGAGAAATCGCTGACTTATGTATTTCTTTTAGAATTCAATTCAAATTGGAAGAACTCCCAAGTAACTGTTCTCTAGGAACCACAGATGTCAATGTTTTCCTCCAATGATATGCATTGTCTCTAAGTAAAGATACCACACATTTGATAAATTCTTCAGGAGTACATGACAATTCCTCGAATACTCTGATCGTGTTCTCGAGCTAAAACTAAGCTATCTCAGCATCATCATCACTTGTTGCCTGAAACTCTTCAATCCCATGTTTTTAAATCTTATCAATAGGTGGTTTACTCAATCGAATCGAATCTATCACTTGTAGTGCAACTGAAACTTGTTGAGGAATAGGCTGGGGTAGAGATTGTTGAGCTATCGAATTCATTCGTATGAATTCTGTGAACCACTTACTCATCATATGGAAAAAGGCTTGTTTAGCCTCTCCCTCATGGCTATTAGTTACGAGTCTAAAATCAGACTGTACTGCCCCTTGAGCAGGAGTGGGTGCATTACTTTCAACATCGTCAGCTACGGCTCAATCGGGATCCATTTGCTATATAAAAACACATTTTAACTGTCAGGAATCATCACACTATCGCAGTTTATATATATAGCATGTATATCTAGACTCTCACACACTACGTTAGTCCTAGAATTGACTAAATCGTAGCTCTAAAACCAATTAAATGCAGCACCCGTAACCCGTATCTATTGTCAGAATAGGGTTACCAGGCATTACCAGATAATACGCATAATTCACATACATTTATGCATTCATAATCAACATCCATTTAACTCATACACATTGTCCCTTATAAGGTCCTATGAGGCCTTAAAACATGCTTAGAAGTGGTTCAGGACTAAACCGATAACATTTGCAAACTTTGAGAAACTTATAAAATTTTCAAACTTTAAAGGGTCACACGCCCGTGTGAATAGGATGTGTGTCTCACGTGGCCATCAGACACGCATGTGTCACAAGCCGTGTGAAAACAGGACATACATTCTAACTTGCACTACAAAGTCGAGGACACGCCCTTGTGCCATGATTGTGGGAAACCTGGAGGGGTTATTGACTTGTGAAAAACGGCTGGCCACACACCCATGTGCCAACCCATGTGTCACACTTGGCCAATAGACACGCCCGTGTGTCTAGAGTGTGTCAAACCTGTAGGGTATACTAAATTTAATTCGAAGGGTACCCTAGGGGACACACAGTTGTGTAACATAACCGTGTGTTGCACACGGCTGAGACACACACCCGTATCTCTACATGTGTGGACAAAAAATAGGCCATTAGTAAAGCTAATTTGCCACCCTTCACTCATGCACACATAACAACCAAATTGGTACCATTTCAACACGTATTTTAGCAACCAAAACATGAAAATTTATACACATATCATGCCATCTATCCACAACCATTTCTACTACTCAATTCCATATTAAAAAACATACCAAATCATTAAACCAAAATCATCACAACTTACATAAGTTCCAAATGTATTATCATCACCTTTTCATCAACTAAATCATGCCTATCAAATATATCAATTCATCATCTATAACCATAACATACCATTCCTCAAGCATTAATACACCAACTTACAACTATTTAATAGCCAACAGATAATCATACCACACAAGCCAACACATAAGGCATTATATACATCACATATATATCAGTTATCAAACACAATTCAAGCCAACTTAAATGGCCATACATACCAACATTTATGTGACAGCCCTATAGTGACCCTAGTCAGAAAGCAGTTTCGGGACCGCTAAACCGAGTCACCAAATTATTTGAATGTGATATTTATGGTCTAAAATATATGAATATGAATGTGCGAAAATTTTAAGCTTCGATTTAGTTAATTGCATGTGAATGTAGTACATAGGACTTGTGTGACACTTTTGAAATGTGATAGGCTAATCTATAAGGATCTAATAGTGCATGTAATCAAAAGGGAGGACTTGCATGTCAAATTTCCCCCCTAATTAGTGGTGGCTGGCCATGAGCATGAGGGTGGACAAAATGTTATAGCTAAAACATGTCATAAACATGTTGGGTTGATGCTTTATGTTAGGAATAATAAAATAAAGAGCATGGGCAATAAAATATTAGTGTTAGTAGGAGGAGAAACAAAAAAAAAAGAATGTGTGTGGTTGTTTCCCCCCCATTGCCGTGATTTGAAGAAAAGAAAACAAAAAAAAAGTGTCCATCCTTTTTCATTTCTTTTGGCCGAAAGTTCTAAGGAAGAAGGAAGGAGCTCTTGCTTCATGATTGGCTTGGAAGAGGATTAGGAAGAGGTTCAGCCATACTTGTATCTAGGTTAAGGTATGTTTGATGTTGTGCCATGAGATTCATGCATGTTTTTAGTAGTTAGCTTGAGTTCTAACTAGCCCATGGTTCAAATCTTTACTATGTTATGGAGATGATATTCGGCTAAGGTGGATTTGTGTTGATGTCATTTGCATGCTAAAAGTGAAGCTTTGTAATGATGCATGTGATGGTGGATTGATGACTCTTGAATCTTCTTTTTAGCATTTTTGAGTGAGACATTAAGTTCTTTGTTTAACCATGACCAAAATCGAAATGGTATGGTGTTGTGATGCATTCGGCCATGGTAGGAAGTAGAAGAGAAATATGGTTGTTGTTCACGTTATTTGGATGAGAAATGGTAGCAAGGTAAAGTGCAAATGTTAGTGTTTGATTTACTAGTGTATATATGTGTATTGGCCAAGTTTTGAACTTGAAACAAAATGGTGTTTAGTCAATACAAGTGACCATACTTGTAGAATGTATTAAGTGTTGCAATCGGCCTCAACATAGACATGCATGTTCGGCCACATGAATGAGTACATAAGTTGATGTGTATGTTCGGCCATAGGTAAGCATATTGATGGCTTTATCTTGACTTAGAAAATTCGGCTAAGGGGAATATTAGCTAATATGTTGAATTCGATTTGTGATTTCGTACATATGTGACTCTAATGTCTAATGTATATATCGGCTAAGTACCTTGAGCTTCTCTTTTGATGTTCGAATGAATTGTATTAAATTGCTTAATGTGATTAAAAATGCGTATGACCATTTTGTATTTGAGCTAAAGGTGGCCATATGACCCATCAAATTCATTGTCATTTCTGCCATAAGCTAGCATAATGAGACTTTAATAAGTTAAATTTGTTTGAATTAGCTCAAGAGCTTAGAGGACCAAAGTTGGATAAGGGAAAGGAAAAAGTGATCGAATAGCCATCGAAATCGTTCGACAACATCCGAGGTAAGTTTTTGAGCAATGAGACTTAGTTTATGATTTGATTAAGTCATAATGTATGTGCATAGAGATCGTGTTATAAAGCAAACTAAACCATGCTTTTTGTATGTGGCTAGTGAGCCGAAATGGGAATGCTTAATACGGGACTTGTGTTTGAACTCTAATTGTGAAAATGAAATTAGATGTGTCATGATTTATTGATATGTGCATGAATGTTCGGATGATAACCGGGCTAAGTCCCGAGAGCATTTGAGCTAGTGGCTAATTCCGGGCTAAGTCCCGAAGGCATTTGTACGAGCTACTATATCCGGGCTTAGTCCTGAAGGCCTTTGTGCGAGTTACTATATGCGGGCTAAGTCTCAAAGGCATTTGTGCGAAGTACTATATCTGGGCTAAGTCCCGAAGGCATTTGTGCGAGTTACTATAACCGGGCTAAGTCCCAAAGGCATTTGAGCAGTAGCTATATCCGGCTAAACCCCAAAGGTACTTGGTTGGGAATGAGCGATCTTGCTGTAATAATTTCAATTAATACGCTCGTAAAATCCCAACGATGAGGTATGTTTCGTATATGCATTTGAGTAGTGATTCCGTTTAAATATTATTCGCTCAGTCGATTAATGAGTTTCCGGCCTTTGGCTAAGTTGATCTTTTTTTGTGTGAATATAAGGGTTGGTAATGTGAAGTAAGTATGATATTGAGAATTTGTGCTTATGAAATTATCCATTTAGCCATATGAATGCTACATTGTAGTTGTGTCTAATTTTATGGCTCAAAACTTACTAAGCATTAAATGCTTACTCCGTTCTTTGAATCTCTGTTTTATAGATTTTGGTTCGTCAGCTATCGGACTCGGGAGTGTCAAAGTCGAAGTCGCCCACACTATCAAAGCCCCCTTTTGGTACACTTTTGGTTGAACTTTGAAATGGCATGTATAGGACTACCCGTTTTGTTGTTGGTCATGGACCCTTTGGTTTTGTGTAAATTTGGATAGCCATGCGAAAATGGCTTATATACAGTTTGAGCTTAGTATTATAATCGTCTTGTATGATGTTCATTAAAAGGTATGGAAATGTTTGGGAACGATTAGCCGATGGAATGGTTAATCATGATCATATTTTGTGCAATATATGCTAAAGGGCTAGTTGAATCATGGAAACTATGTAATAGGTAAAGTCTACCTTAAAAATAGATGCTGATAGCAGCAGTGACGTGAATGTGAAAAAGCACTAAAAATAGTAGGAATGGACTTAAATAATGAATGAATTATGTAATCTAACCTTGATGAATCTATTTTCATAGGAAAGTAACGAAACGATCCTATGAACAGTATATTATGAGATATTTAAGTTTTTGCGAAACAGGGCCAGAACAGTTTCTGGATTCCCTGTTCCGACTTTGGAAATTCTTCATAAATTAACCAGAGATAATTAGAAGTCATACCTTATATGTATAGATTTATTTTTGAGTCTAGTTTCATTAGAAATAAACGGCATTAGCATTGAAGCCTTGTACAGGGAGATATCCAAGTCGTAGTGTGTGCAGGGCAGAGTAGTCGAACCCTGAAACAGGGGAGACTTTAACTAATAAACTGTACTAATTGGCCCAAACAAAAATTCTAGAAAAAAATTTGTAGATGGATATATGAGTCTAGTTTCAGGGAAAAATTACAAAACTGATTTTCGAGTTTTGGAACTCAAGATATAATTTTTAAGGTCACAGTGACGCAGTTAGTCAGCTCTCTAGAAATTTTCAAAATGGACTGTGAAAATAAGTGAATTTAGTCTGTGAACCCCTCGTGTCCGACTCTGGTAACGGTCTCGGGTACGGGGTGTTACAATTTTATTGGTATCAGAGCTACGGTTTAGTCGATTCTAGGACTACCGTAACGCGTTTGGGTCTAGCTATACATGCCATTTTATGTGATTATTTGATAGTGTGGTGATTTCTGACATTTGTAAATGCGTTTATTTATAGTAATGGATCCCGATCCCGACCGAGCGGTATCTGATGATCTTGAGAGTGTAGCGCTTGCTCCCGCACAAGGGACAGCGCCGGCGGACTCTCAACCTAATACTAGTAATCCGAATGATGAAGCTAGACAAGCTTTTTATAGCGTGATGAATGATTGGTTCAACCAATACATTCGAACTAATACGGCTGTTCCACAACCTCTATTCCCGACAAATACCACCCCCGCACCTACAATACCTCCGGTAATTGACCAAATAAGGTCAAATAAGCCCTCAGTTGATAGAATCCGAAAACACGGGGCTACTGAATTTAAAGCTACGGACAGCGATGATGCCGAGCAAGCTAAATTTTGGTTGGACAACACTATCCGGGTACTCGATGAGCTATCTTGCACACCCGATGAGTGCCTAAAGTGTACTATCTCCTTGCTACGTGATTCTGCCTACTATTGGTGGAATACGTTGACTTTTGTTGTGCCCAGAGAGCAAGTAACTTGGGAGTTCTTCCAAACCGAGTTTCGAAAAAAGAATATCAGTCAGAGATTCATTGACCAAAAACGAAAGGTATTTCTTGAACTCAAACAAGGTTCCATGTCGGTTACCGACTATGAATGAAAATTTGTGAGGCTTAGCCGATACGTGCAAGAATGCATTTCTTCAGAGGCCGTGATGTGTAAACGTTTCGAGGATGGACTGAATGATGATATAAAGCTGTGTGTTGGCATTTTAGAAATCTGAGAATTTGTGGTACTTGTCGAGCGAGCTTGCAAAGCTGAGGAGCTCAGTATGGAGAAAAGAAAAGCTGATATGGGAGCAAAGGAGTTTCGTAAGAGGTCTTCGGGGAGGCCCTTTCAACAGTGATCGAAGAAATTTAGAGATGATTTAGGCTGATCTAGAAACACTTTGGGCTTTTCTAGACGAGATCGGGATCGACCCCTTGTGAGTGCACGAGTCACTTCGGTCGCCAGTGTTGGAACTGATCGTCGAGACAGAGCAGAGTGCCAGTATTGTGGTAAATGGCATTCGGGGAGTTGTAGATTCCATGACCGCTCCTGTTACAAGTGCGGGTCAGTTGACCACTTTATTAAAGATTTCCCGAGGTTGTCTGAACAGAATGTAAATCAGAGTAGGAAACCGGGTGCTACCACTGCTCGAGGTAGACCATCTAGAAATACGGGCAATGCTAGTGGTGGTCAGAGAGGATCTGGAGATGCAACGACCAGATCTAAGGCTCGTGCTCCTGCTAGAGCTTATGCTATACGCGCACGCGAGGATGCTTCCTCGCCAGACGTTATTACCGGTACTTTTACTCTCTTTGATTCTAATGTGATTGCTTTGATTGACCCCGGTTCTACTCATTCTTATATATGTGAAACCTTAGCATCCAGTAAGACTTTACCTATTGAGTCTACTGAGTTCGTAATTCGGGTGTCAAATCCCTTGGGTCGTTACGTGCTTGTCGACAAAGTGTGTAAGAAATGTCCCCTAGTAATTCGAGGTTCCTGTTTTCCGGCAGACTTGATGCTTTTTTCATTTGATGAATTTGATGTTATCCTCGATTTAGATTGGTTAACCGTGCATGATGCGGTTGTGAATTGCAAAAGCAAGACTATTGATTTGAGGTGCGCAAATAACGAGATAATCCGAGTTGAGTCTACGGACTTAAAGGGGTTGCCAGCTGTAATATCGTCAATGTTGGCCCAGAAATATGTAAGAAAGGGGTACGAAGCATACCTTACGTATGTACTGGATAATAAAGAGTTAGAAAAGAAACCCGAATCTGTGCCGGTGGTTTGTGAATACCCGGATGTTTTTCCCGAGGAATTACCGGGTTTACCACCTGTTCGGGAGGTAGAGTTTGGTATTGAGCTTGTACCTGGGACTACGCCGATTTCGATAGCTCCGTATCGTATGGCACCAACCGAGTTAAAAGAGTTGAAAGCTCAGTTGCAAGAATTGACGGATAGAGGTTTCGCTCGACCAAGTTTCTCTCCTTGGGGTGCACCAATATTGTTTGTGAAAAAGAAGGACGGAACCATGAGGTTGTGCATCAACTATCGTCAGCTGAATAAGGTGACAATAAAGAATAAATATTCGATGCCATGTATTGACAATTTGTTTGATCAACTAAAGGAAGCCTCAGTGTTTTCGAAGATAGATTTGAGATCGGGTTATTACCAGTTGCGAGTTCGAGATTTGGATATACCCAAAACTGCTTTCAGAACGAGATACGACCACTACGAGTTCTTAGTGATACCGTTTGGGCTCACTAATGCCCCTGCGGTATTTATGGATTTGATGAATCGGATCTTTAGACAGTATTTGGACCGGTTCGTAGTTGTGTTTATTGATGACATTTTGGTCTATTCAAGAGATGAGACCAAACATGCTGAGCACCTGAGATTAGTGTTGCAAATTTTACGGGATAAGCAGTTATATGCTAAGTTCAGTAAGTGTGAGTTCTGGTTAAGAGAGGTTAGCTTCTTGGGTCATGTGGTATCCACATCGGGTATTCGAGTTGACCCGAGCAAAATTTCAGCCATACTTAACTGGAAGCCTCCGAGAAATATTATTGAGATTCGAAGCTTTTTGGGACTTGCCGGTTACTACCGACGGTTTGTAAAAGGTTTCTCGATGATAGCCACACCAATGATGAAGCTACTTCAAAAAGAAGTTAAGTTCGAATGGACGGAAAAATGTCAGAAAAGTTTTGATCAACTGAAAACTTATTTGACTGAAGCTCCAGTACTAGTGCAGCCCGAATCAGGCAAAGAGTTTGTCATTTATAGCGATGCATCCCTACTTGGGTTAGGTTGCATATTGATGCAAGAAAGTCAAGTTGTGGCCTATGCGTCGAGACAATTAAAGCCACATGAGAAAAATTATCCGACCCATGATCTCGAATTAGCTGCCATCGTATTCGCTTTGAAAATATGGCGACATTACTTATTTGGTGAGAAGTGCCATGTATTTTCGGATCACAAAAGTCTCAAATATTTGATGACTCAAAGAGACTTAAATCTGCGACAAAGACGTTGGCTGGAGTTGTTGAAAGATTATGAGCTTGTCATTGACTATCACTCGGGAAAGGCCAATGTGGTTGCGGATGCCTTAAGTCATAAATCACTGTTTGCTTTACGAGCGATGAACGTACACTTTTCCGATCTATCCGACAACGTGTTAGTAGCTTAATTAAAGGCCAAACCATTATTGATTCATCAAATTCGGGAGGCTCAGAAAGTCGATGACGAATTGGTTGCAAAACGGGCTAAATGTGTTTCGAACATGGAATCAGAGTTTCAAATTGATGACGACGATTGTTTGAGGTTCCGAAGTCATTTGTGCGTTCCAAGGAATTCAGAACTTATTTCGATGATTCTGAACGAAGCTCATTGTAGCCGAATGTCAATTCACCCGGGGAGTACGAAAATGTACCACGACCTAAGACTTCAGTTTTGGTGGCATGGTATGAAACGAGACATTTCCGATTTTGTCTCGAAGTGCTTAGTATGTCAGCAAGTGAAGGCAGAACATCAAGTGCCTACCGGTTTACTTCAACCGATCATGATACATGAATGGAAATGGGATCGAGTCACGATGGATTTCGTATCTGGGTTGCCAGTATCGGTAAGTAAGAAAGATGCGATTTGGGTTGTTGTGGATAGACTGACTAAGTCGGCTCACTTTATTCCCGTACGCACGGATTTTTCAATGGATAAACTAGCTGAATTGTATGTTTCTCAGATTGTGAGATTACACGGGGTACCTATTTCTATCGTGTCGGATAGAGATCTGAGATTCACCTCGCGATTTTGGAAGAAATTGCAAGAAGCTTTGGGTACCAAGCTGCATTTTAGCACTGCTTTTCATCCACAAACCGATGGTCAATCCGAGCGGATAATTCAGATACTTGAGGATATGTTGAGATGCTGCATCCTTGAGTTTGGTGGTTCATGAGAACGGTATTTACCTTTGATTGAATTCGCTTACAACAATAGTTTTCAATCAAGTATTAAGATGGCACCTTACGAGGCTTTGTAAGGGGGTAAATGCCGTAGGCCATTGTTTTGGACCGAGCTCGGTGAAAGCAAAATTTTTGGAGTGGATTTGATTAAAGATGCTGAACAGAAAGTAAAAATAATTCGTGAAAGTCTGAAGGCAGCATCAGACCGTCAGAAGTCGTATGCGGATTTAAAACGAAGAAATATTGAGTATCAGGTGGGAGACAAAGCGTTTCTTAAGGTCTCACCTTGGAAAAAGATACTCAGATTTGGCCGTAAGGGCAAACTGAGTCCGAGGTTCATCGGGCCATATGAAGTATCTGAACGAGTCGGTCTAGTTGCGTATCGATTGATTTTGCCCCCTGAACTTGAAAAGATTCACGACGTCTTTCATGTTTCGATGCTTCGACGTTATAGATCTGATCCTTCGCACATAATAAGTCCCTCCGAGGTCGAAATTCAAGCCGACATGAGTTATGAAGAAGAACCGATTCGTATCCTAGCTCGTGAAGTGAAGGAGTTGCGAAACAAAAGGGTTCCGTTAGTGAAAGTGTTATGGCTCAAACACGGGATCGAAGAAGCTACTTGGGAAAACGAGAATGCCATGAAAGAATGATACCCAAACCTATTTACCGGTAAGATTTTCGGGGACGAAAATTTCTTAAGTGGGGGAGAGTTGTGACAGCCCTATAGTGACCCTAGTCGGAAAATGGTTTCGGGACCGCTAAACCGAGTCACCAAATTATTTGAATGTGATATTTATGGTCTAAAATATGTGAATATGAATGTGCGAAAATTTTAAGCTTCGATTTAGTTAATTGCATGTGAATGTAGTACATAAGACTTGTGTGACACTTTTGAAATGTGATAGGCTAATCTATAAGGATCTAATCGTGCATGTAATCAAAAGGGAGGACTTGCATGTCAATTTTCCCCCCCTAATTAGTAGTGGCCGGCCATGAGCATGAGGGTGGACAAAATGTTATGGCTAAAACATGTCATAAACATGTTGGGTTGATGCTTTATGTTAGGAATAATAAAATAAAGAGCATGGGCAATAAAATATTAGTGTTAGTAGGAGGAGAAACAAAAAAAAAAGAATGTGTGTGGTTGTTTCCCCTCCCCATTGCCGTGAGTTGAAGAAAAGAAAACAAAAAAAGTGTCCATCCTTTTTCATTTCTTTTGGCCGAAAGTTCTAAGGAAGAAGGAAGGAGCTCTTGCTTCATGATCGGCTTGGAAGAGGATTAGGAAGAGGTTCGGCCATACTTGTATCTAGGTTAAGGTATGTTTGATGTTGTGCCATGAGATTCATGCATGTTTTTAGTAGTTAGCTTGAGTTCTAACTAGCCCATGGTTCAAATCTTTACTATGTCATGGAGATGATATTCGGCTAAGGTGGATTTGTGTTGATGTCATTTGCATGCTAAAAGTGAAGCTTTGTAATGATGCATGTGATGGTGGATTGATGACTCTTGAATCTTCCTTTTAGCATTTTTGAGTGAGACATTAAGTTCTTTGTTTAACCATGACCAAAATCGAAATGGTATGGTGTTGTGATGCATTCGGCCATGGTAGGAAGTAGAAGAGAAATATGGTTGTTGTTCACGTTATTTGGATGAGAAATGGTAGTAAGGTGAAGTGCAAATGTTAGTGTTTGATTTACTAGTGTATATATGTGTATTGGCCAAGTTTTGAACTTGAAACAAAATGGTGTTTAGTTAATACAAGTGACCATACTTGTAGAATGTATTAAGTGTTGCAATCGGCCTCAACATAGACATGCATGTTCGGCCACATGAATGAGTACATAAGTTGATGTGTATGTTCGACCATAGGTAAGCATATTGATGGCTTTATCTTGACTTAGAAAATTCGGCTAAGGGGAATATTAGCTAATATGTTGAATTCGATTCGAGATTTCGTACATATGTGACTCTAATGTCTAATGTATATATCGGCTAAGTACCTTGAGCTTCTCTTTTGATGTTCGAATGAATTGTATTAAATTGCTTAATGTGATTAAAAATGCGTATGACCATTTTGTATTTGAGCTAAAGGTGGCCATATGACCCATCAAATTCATTGTCATGTTAGGCCATAAGCTAGCATAATGAGACTTTAATAAGTTAAGTTTGTTTGAATTAGCTCAAGAGCTTAGAGGACCAAAGTTGGATAAGGGAAAGGAAAAAGTGATCGAATAGCCATCGAAATCGTTCGACAACATCTGAGGTAAGTTTTCGAGCAATGAGACTTAGTTTATGATTTGATTAAGTCATAATGTATGTGCATAAAGATCGTGTTATAAAGCAAACTAAACCATGCTATTTGTATGTGGCTACTGAGCCGAAATGGGAATGCTTAATACGTGACTTGTGTTTGAACTCTAATTGTGAAAATGAAATTAGATGTGTCATGATTTATTGATATGTGCATGAATGTTTGGATGATAACCGGGCTAAGTCCCAAGAGCATTTGAGCTAGTGGCTAATTCCGGGCTAAGTCCCGAAGGCGTTTGTGCGAGTTACTATATCCGGGCTAAGTCCCGAAGGCATTTGTGCGAAGTACTATATCCGGGCTAAGTCCCGAAGGCATTTGTGCGAGTTACTATAACCAGGTTAAGTCCTGAAGGCATTTGAGCAGTAGCTATATCCGGCTAAACCCCGAAGGTACTTGGTTGGGAATGAGCGATCTTGCTGTAATAATTTCAATTAATACGCTCGTAAAATCCCAACGATGAGGTACGTTTCGTATATGCATTTGAGTAGTGATTCCGTTTAAATATTATTCGCTCAGTCGATTAATGAGTTTCCGGCCTTTGGCTAAGTTGATCTTTTTTTTGTGTGAATATAAGGGTTGGTAATGTGAAGTAAGTATGATATTGAGAATTTGTGCTTATGAAATTATCCATTTAGCCATATGAATGCTACATTGTAGTTGTGTCTAATTTTATGGCTCAAAACTTACTAAGCATTAAATGCTTACTCCGTTCTTTGAATCTCTGTTTTATAGATTTTGGTTCGTCAGCTATCGGACTCGGGAGTGTCGAAGTCGAAGTCGCCCACACTATCAAAGCCCCCTTTTGGTACACTTTTGGTTGAACTTTGAAATGGCATGTATAGGACTACCCGTTTTGTTGTTGGTCATGGACCCTTTGGTTTTGTGTAAATTTTGATAGCCATGCGAAAATGGCTTATATACAGTTTGAGCTTAGTATTATAATCGTCTTGTATGATGTTCATTAAGAGGTATGGAAATGTTTGGGAACGATTAGCCGATGGAATGGTTAATCATGATCATATTTTGTGCTATATATGCTAAAGGGCTAGTTGAATCATGGAAACTATGTAATAGGTAAAGTCTACCTTAAAAATAGATGCTGATAGCAGCAGTGACGTGAATGTGAAAAATCACTAAAAATAGTAGGAATGGAATTAAATAGTTAATAAATTATGTAATCGAACCTTGATGAATATATTTTCATAGGAAAGTAACGAAACGATCCTATGAACAGTATATTATGAGATATTTAAGTTTTCGCGAAACAGGGCCAGAACTGTTTCTGGATTCCCTGTTCCGACTTTGAAAATTATTCATAAATTAACCAGAGATAATTAGAAGTCATGCCTTATATGTATAGATTCCTTTTTGAGTCTAGTTTCACTAGAAACAAACGGCATCAGTATTGAATCCCTGTACAGGGAGATATCCAAGTCGTAGTGCGTGGAGGTCAGAGTAGTTGAACCCTGAAACAGGGGAGACTTTAACTAATAAACTGTACTAATTGGCCCAACAAAAAATTCTAGAAAACAATTTGTAGATGGATATATGAGTCTAGTTTTAGGGAAAAATTACGAAACTGATTTTCAAGTTTTGGAACTCAAGATATGATTTTTAAGGTGACAGTGATGCAGTTAGTCAGCTGTCTGGAAATTTTCAAAATGGACTGTGAAAATAAGTGAATTTAGTCTGTGAACCCCTCGTGTCCGACTCCGGTAACGGTCTCGTGTACATGCCATATACCATATATACAAAGCTCTAAAAGTACAAACGAGATGATCGATATTGTGATGACGTTTCTCGATGATCCCCGAGTCCGAGTTAACTTCAATAATCTATAAAACAGTGGAAAATAAACACAGTAAGCTTTAAAAGCTTAGTAAGACATACACAAATAAATCATCTCATGAGTCAATATCATTTCCACCAATTAAGTAAGATATGAATAAGCACATCTAAATACACATTCAAGTTCACAAACCTTTCTCATTGTTCACATATTCAATATCATAATTGAATTCATCAAATGTTTTCCTTTTCAATACTTATTTGAATCTCGTACGTACCTGAGTCGTTTAAGTCATTCACACGTTCTTTCTCAACTTCACTTTGCCCGTTGAATCGTTCAAAATCATTAAGGATACTCGACAATCACATATAGCTTGTACAATGCCATATCCCAGATATGGTCTTACATGTTATCATATATCGATGCCACTGTACCAGACAGGGTCTTACACGTAATTGATTAACGATGCCAATGTCTCAGACATGGTCTTACACGTAATCACAATACAATGCCAATGTCCCAGACATGGTCTTACATGTAATCACAACTCAATAACCTAATGTCATGACATTCGTATCCTATACTATTCCTAAGGTTTGTACAAGACTTTCAGATGTCGTAACTCTATCGATTCTTACTCGTAATTGCTCATTCAATATTTAGCAATTCAATGATAATTAAACATGTATAATTCAATATAAAAACATTCATTTGCATATGAACTTATCTCTTAATAGGGATAAACAGACTAGATCGACTATTCAATAAATTTCAATTTCCCTCGATCTAAATCCGGTTTCTTTCGTTCCTGATCTATATGTATTCAAAATTAATTCACTTAATCATCAAATCAATCAATTTCATCCACAATCACATATTTAAGCCAATTTGCACTTAGGCCCTAAATTTTCACATTACTTACAATTTAGTCTCTATTTCACAAAAACACGAATTACAAAAAATCTCAATATTCCATGCCTGACCAAGTCACCTTTAAGCCTCTAGTAGCCCATAATTATCAAAATTTCACACATTTAACCCCTCAAATTACACTTTTCACAATTAAATCCCTATTTGACATTTTTGTCAAAAATCACATAACAAAACTTTAATATCTATCATCAAACTTTCAAAATTCATCAACAATCATTCAAAAGCTCAATCATCCATCAATGGAAACTCACAAATTCATCAACAATTTCAGAAATTAGGGTACGGGCTAGCTAGATTACTAAGCAATTATCACAAAAACGTAGAAATCATAAAAAACGGATCAAAAACCAAACCTTAATGAACTTGGAATGCTTTGTTGAATGAAAAATTAACTTTAGCTATTCCTCTCTTCATGTTTCAGCTAATGAAGATGATAATCTAACAAATTTTAGTTTTTGTTTTATTTAATATATCATTTTTTAACCATTTACCAATTTAACCTTAAAATTAATTCAACATTTCAATAATGCCAAGCCAAATATCATCCATTAACTCACAATAGGGCTATTTACCTCATAAGGACTTTAACTTTAAAGTTCTATAGCTATTAGAAACCTTTGGCAAATAGAACAACATTTTTGCACTTTACGCGATTTAGTCTTTTTTTCTCAATTTGAGCTATTAAACAATAAAATTAGCTCACAAAATTTTCACACACATATATTCACATGCTGGAAACACTAAAAATAATATTAAAATTATTTTATAACATTATATTTGTGGTTTTGAAACCACTATTACAATTTAACTAAAACTGGGCTGTTATAAGTATACCCTACAGATTTGCCACGGCCTAGTACACGGTCTGGCACACGGACGTGTATGGCCTTTTTTAGGGCACACGGGCTAGCCAAAAGGGCATGTGTGTTGACCGTGTGACCCGAGTCAAAGATTTACATGGGGTTAAACATGGGCTATGACACAGCAATGTGCTCCCATTTTGAATGTCCACACGACCTGTGACATGGGCGTGTCTGTTGGCCAAGTGAGACACACAGGCGTGTGTCCCCTGTTCTGAGAAAAATTTTCTAAGTGTTCTATGAGTTTCGGTTTAGTCTTGGACCACTCCCAATGAATGTTTAGGGCCTCATAGGCTCGTATTAAGGACAAAATGATTATTTTTGAATGAAATGTATATGATTTGATTAGTTGTATCTGAATTGTATGTTTAAAATGTGTTATAAGTCTAGTAATGCTCAGAAACCCTACTCCGGTGTTGAATATGGGTGAGGGGTGTTACATTATAAGCATGAATCAAAT
The DNA here is from genome assembly GCF_007990345.1 of Gossypium hirsutum. Classification (NCBI taxonomy): domain Eukaryota; kingdom Viridiplantae; phylum Streptophyta; class Magnoliopsida; order Malvales; family Malvaceae; genus Gossypium; species Gossypium hirsutum. The sequence goes on from NC_053434.1 coordinate 94,455,593, forward strand.
AAATATTATTTAATCAAAGCAATCATCATAGCTTAAATAAAATTAAGCTAACATTGTTGTAAACAAGAACAAAAAACACATAACAAACATTTTCAGATTAAATTAAAGAAAAGAAAGATTAAACCCAAATTAGAGTGGCTATCACCCAAGACTCTGACCGATGAGGGTCCTTCACTCCTTCGCTTTGTTCCTTTACTGATGGCTCTCTGAGGTGGCCAACCAAGGGATCTTTAAGAGGATTAATTGATAAAATCTCTATGAAGAGATGATGCTAGGCGTGGGGATTGGAAAATGCTAAAGAGAATTGAGAGAGAAGAGAATGACGAGGGATGAGGGATGATGGATGTGGGATCAATGAGGTCTTATTTATAAGTGAAGAGAGTAGGGTAGTTTGCTAAAAATAGAAAGGTTTAGTCTCTTCAAGCTTTTCCAATGAGTGGCTATAACAGCCTGATTTTGGGCCTAGTCAGAACAGTGGTTCCGAAACCACTATTTCGGGGCCAGAAAAATTATTTTTAATATTATTTTATGTGTTATAGAATGACTATATGAGTGGATGAAAATTTTGTTGAATTAATTTTAGCATTTGTAAGCTTAATTTCGAAAAAAGACTAAATCGCATAGAGGCTAAAAGTTGTGATTTGCTAGCTAAATATGTTAAATTGCTAGAGAACCATAATTGGGGGTGTTTAAAGTGCAAATAGACCCCTTTCACAAGCTTGGCCGGCCATAGAGATAAATAGGAGTTGAAAAGTCAAAGTTAGGTAACTTTTTTTGGTAACAAATAAAACAAAAAGAATAAGTTGTCATCCTTTCATCTTTTTTTTCTTCTTCCACCGAAAATGGCAGCAAGGAGGGGGCTTGGAAAGCTCAAAATATCAGCCACTTATATTCTTTGTAAGTAAGTGATTTAGATGCCTATTTTTGATAATTTTTATACTTTTGGAACCCTTGTAGCATGAACTAGCTAATGGGGGGACTATTTTGTGAAATGGTTGATTAGGGATTTGCCATGAAAGGATTTATGTTGTTTGCTAAATTTTTATGGAAGCAAATGAGTCTTGGGTGTCTTATAAACAACTTTTGTGAATGGTGTTAGCATGAAAACACCTAAAAAGACTATATTGCATAAGTTGTAAAATAGATGTTAAGTATGTGAAATAGTGGGAAATTGGAGTTGCTATAAGAGTAAAAAGGGTTCGGCTAAGCTTAAGATGTGAAGAAATTCGATAAAAATCGATTTTCAGACATAGAGGTAAAATTGTCATTTTGCAAAAGTCTAGGGGAAAATGGTCATTTTTCCCAAATATGGGTTATTGAATATCTAGATCGATAAAGTGATTAAATTTGTAAACTTCTGTTATTTTAGATCAAGAAAATCGAGATTTGGACTTAAATCGAGAAAGTGCGTGGTTAAAGAAAAAAAGAGAATAATTAGTCGAAATTGCATTTGAGGTAAATCCGAGTGATTAAATGAGCATGATATTTATGCCATTGTTATTATACTTGAAAATCTATCTTGCCATGATTGTATTAAAGTTTAGATTGATGATATTGTATATGAGAAAGTGATGTCAAATGTAAATAACATTTATGTGTTGATTGAATGCTTGGAGATTTGATGGAATATGATATTCCATTGAAACGAGTAAGTTGTATGTAAATAATACAACTATATTGTTATTATATGTGTTTAAATTGATATAGCATGAATTGCTTGGTTGTGGAAATGATTATGTTTGATGAATATTAAGATAGTAGAATTCCAGTGTGAACCTTAAGAAACAATTCGGATATTCATGCCATGACATTCAGGTTATTTGTGAGCCACTGTAAGACCATGTCTAGGACATGGCATCGGCATTGAGACGGGAGCTAGTGTAAGACATGTCTGGGGCATGCATTAGCCTCGAGATGTAAGCCAGTGTAAGACATGTCTGGGACATGCATCGGCTACAAGATGTGTCAGTGTAAGACCATGTCTAGGACATGACATCGGCATGGATATGTGAGAGCTAGTGTAAGACCATGTCTGGGACATTGTAACAGCCTTGATTTCGATAGCTTTTCGAATGGTTCAACGGTGAGAGTTATGGTTTAAGCTAAATGAGAAAGCTTATGACCATATTGTGAGGGTACAGGTACTTACATGAAATTGATGAGATGTGAATTCAATTCATGTTATATGATTAGTAAGAAATGAAAATGAGCATGTTGAGTAACAAAGGTATGTATGCCAAGCTCATGAGAAATGATTTCAGTCTATGATGCACCTTTAGTGAAGATGTAAATAGGTAATTCATGCTTGTGAGAATGATTTTGTGATGACCTTGTGATTATAGGTCTATACTTAGGATGTATGAATATAACCTTACCAATGTGGTGAAAGTGAATTAATATGGTAGGATAAACTTAATATCGTTAATTTACACTACAATAGTTTTGGACAACAGCCATAGTCCGACTTTGAAAATCCACCAAAAATTGTGAAAATTGAGTTAGAGGCTGAATAAAACATGAAATTAAATCATAATGAGTCTAATTTCATATAGAGGAAACATTGTAAGCAAAAGAGTTTCATATTATGAAATATTTAAATTGTTGTGAGACAGAGTCAGAATGACTTTGAAATCCTTTGTTTTGATTTGAGAAAATCATTTAAAATTTTAAAAAAATATTTATAAGTTATAATTTATATGATTAGAATTCTTCATGAGTCTATTTTCAATAGAAATAGACAAGAACATCATTCGAGTCTCGTATTATGAATAATTAATTTTTAGTGAAGAGGGGTCAGAACTGTCAGAAGCAAAAAAGGGTAACTTTAAGGAATAAACTGTACTAATTGGCTGAACCAAAAATTCTAAAAATTTTACGGTAAGAAGATATGTGATTCTATCTTCAGGGAAAATTATTGGAACTTAATTTTGAGTTTAGTAGCTCCAGATATAAATAATTTTGTGACTCTAGGTCGAGAAAACAACTTGACTAGAACATGAATAAAAATGCAAATAGGGTTGTATTACCATGAGAAGCAAGTTGATAAATTGCTTATTATTTTCATACGGTCTTACTAAGCTATAAATCTTACTCCTATCCTTTCCTTTCCTTTATTGTTTTCAGGTTAGCTCGGAGTTGGAGATCGTCGGAGGCAGCATCACACTATCAAGTCGCTACCTTTGGAATAATGAAGTATATATTAGAAATTTCAAGTGAGTGGCATGTATAGAGATCTAGTTGATTGGCATGTATTATTTTTCTTTGGCCAAATCTATTGGCTTAAATTGAGTTATATGTATATAGCCATGAGATGTGGCTCATATTGATTATGGCTTGTAAGCCTAGCTATTCATGTCATGTCTAATGTTTATAATGTGATTATGTTTGTTTGCCATGCATGGTTAGTAATATGACATGTGTGTTGGATGTATGCTCTATGACCAATTGAGGTGGTCATAGCCATGTAGTAATTGCACGTTATATACACAATGTGATAATGATTGAACATGAGTGCTTGATGGATAAGTTGGTAACCATAGTATAATGGTAAAAGCGGTCATCAAAATGACAAGTCTTATGAATGTGAAATAAGGAATCTAGACTTGGCATTGCATGAGTAGATGCATTACTTGTAAGAGGACATGTTAATGTTAAGGATATATCTTAATAAAGAGTGCTTAATCACTAAAATGATGCCATGATTTGCGATTTTGATGTGCATAAGGTTGTAAGAGATTATGAGTAGCATAAAGGCTTGGAAAATAGCCTAAGTCTTGGCCACACGGGCCGAGACACGGTCGTGTGTCTCAACAGTGTGAGGGACACGGTCTGAAGACAAAGGCATGTGGCCTGACTGTGTGGTTCGATGTACATGCTGACAACATAAACAGAGAGTTACATAGTCTAAGGACACGGGCGTGCCAAAGGCACACGGGCATGTCCCTATGTCCACACGGGCGTGTGACCCTGTTTCATGGGAAAATTTCTTAAGTTTTCCTAAAACTGTTCAAAGTTTTTGGTTTAGTCCTGAATCAATTCTGATGAATATTTTGGGCTTCGTAGACCCAAATAAGGGACGACATGCACGTGTTTGAAAGGTTTTGAATTAAAAGAGATTTTATGGTCTAGTTTTTGCATGAATGTATATGTTTAAGTCTGGTAATGTTTCGTACCCTGTTCTGGCGTCAGACATGGGTAAGGGGTGTTACAGTGGCCGGCCATGCTTAGTGCATTTGAGTTGAATTTTGCTTGATTTTTAAGCAATTTAAATGCCATAACAACTCAGGACTGAGACTCGGTGAAATGTAAATCTTCAAGCAAATCTCTAATTTCTTCAACATTGTAAGGACCTTTGTAATTAAACCAAAAATTAGTTTATGTAGACAGCCATGTATAGCCGAAATTGGGTTGACTTGGTCTTCAATTTGGACTATTTTTTTAATCCAACGAAGCTATCAGACCTGTCCAAAATAAATCAATAAATTAAAGGACCAAAGAATAAAACTTATCCCATTTAAATAATTAATAAAACCCAAATTATTAATGAAATATTTAAAATGAATTATTACATATAATTTAATATTTTTTTAGTTAATTTAAGCATGCATGGCCCATTTTATGTCTTCAAGATATAATATGTTCAAATAAATATAAAATAAGCCATTTTATGCATGAAACACCCCGAATTTTGGGCCTAGAAGTATTAGGTTTTGAGCAGGGGTACAGTTTGGAGGTTGCACATAAATATTTTATTGTGCAAGGAAGTGACACAATTGAGTGTTTGGCTTAGTGTTTGTGTGCTCTGGAAGTGTCTGAAAAGTCATGGCTTCAAGCCCTGGTTTCCATAAAATTTTGGTTTTTGAGGATAACACCCCTATCTCTGGCCAGTAGGGTTATAAGTTTATTTTGGTAAAAACATGAAAAAATGGGCCTTTTGGTCTAGTGGATAGTGGTGTGTGGAGTGTGCTAGTGGTTTGAGGTTCAAATCCTTGCTTGTACAAATGGAGATTATTTTTATTGTTGGCCATGGGAGGAAGCTGTGTTTGACCGAAACACCAAGAGTTTGAATAAGTTTGAATGGGGGTTGTTGTGGCCAAATATTTTGGAGGATATTGGGAGGATTTTTCAGTTGTGGAGGGAGTTTGATAAGTGGGATACCAGTTGAGGATTTTGGGGAAAAAAATAAGGAATTTGAGTGTAAAAGGGGTGAGGTGCCGAATTTGGATGGGGGGATTACTCAAAATTTCATTTTTTGTTTTCTGCTTGGTCTTTCTCTCTAAAAATTTCCTGGAAACATTTTCTCTCTTAGCCGAATGCTTCTTCTATTATCCCTTTTTCATTTCTTTCTTCTTCTCTTGTTGAATTTGTGAAGTGTGTGTGTTAGTGGACCTTTGTTCTTTCAGTTTTTCCATTTAGTTTTCACGCCAGTCTTTTCTTCCTCTTTATTTGCTGAATATTTGTTAGGTCCCTTTTACTATATGGCATTGTGGACGAGTTTTCCCACATTGCTCTTTTTGGCTGAACCTTTTCTATATTGCCGAACCTTTTTTCTTATTGGGAAATGTTTGTTTTCCCCTTCTCGGTACTTGGGAGAGGTTTTTCAAGCACTCATGGGCATCAATCGGAGACTTATTTGGGTGCAAGATTTTGTTGATATATTGAAGGTGGGAGGTAAGTCGCTTTTGGGTAACCTTAATGCGAATTCATTATGGATTGTTTTTATTAATATTATATCACGGGTTTGTAAGTACTATTGTAGGTTGATGCTATTTCATGTTGACTTCTTCGACTATTTAAGTTCGAGCGTAATCATTCAGTTGTTGAAATGACTGTTAGTTCTCTTGTTGGTATAGGTGAATTATTTTATAACACCCAGTTCCTCGACGTGTTAGGTGTTGGGTGGTGCATTGAATCATTTAAGGTAAGCATTTAAGAATTGAAGAAAGAGTAGTGATATTACTCGTTTTGGGTCTTAATTAGTATTTTACTCGGAATATTGGGTGCAGGTGTTCTTGGGACTACATTGGCAGTGAAACAAAACCAGGTGTGTAAAACACTGCCTCTACTCATAAATTAGAAAAAGTCAGATTAGGTGATCGACGACATTACACGAGGTGCACTCGCTCGTATGGTAATCCGAATGCGTAAAATGTGGGTGTTTGATCGTAGAGGTCACCATGAGCATTTTCATGGGCTTAGGCCGTTCTAGGCCACGATGGGCCAAAATAGGTCGTGAGGGCCCTAGGTGCTCATAGGCCTCACACGGGTAAAACACACGGACGTGTGGAGATTGTGGGCCAGGCTGTGTAGTTTACACGGCCAAGGCCATTTTTGGGCTAATTGGGCCACACGGGCATGTGGGCTCTCATAAGCCCGTATTATGGGCCTTGGGCCCATTTTTACGATTCTATTGGGTCGACAAGTGTACTTGAACCCTTATAAGATAAAATGACTGTTTTACCCTTATGTGGCAAAGTGACTGTTTTGCCCTTATGTGGTAAATGACTATTTTGCCTTTATATGATAAAATGACGATTTTGCCATTCTGAGATAGAATGACTGAAATACCCCCATAGGTTAAAATAACCGAAATACCCCTATAAGGTAAAATGATATAAATACCCCCATATGGTAAAATGATTGAAATACCTCTATAAGGTAAAATGACTGAAATACCCTCATAGGGTAAAATGATTGAGATACCCTTATAAGGTAAAATTATCGAAATACCCCTATACAGTAAAGTGACTGTAATACCCCTGTATGGTAAAATGACTGTAATATCCCTGTAAGGTAAAATGACTGATTTGCCCTACGATGTGTATGATTGTATTTGAGCATGACACGTTATATGTATGTTGCATCCATGTAAGATATTATGATGCAATGCATGACATGTTGCATGGGGTTGGGATTGTTATTTTGGAGGAAGTGTATTATACTGATATGGTTGCACGGGTCGCCCAAGACGACTGTGGACCTACTGATGGCTTTAAGCCATTCATATTACTGGTAGCTCTACTACAAATATTGTTTTAGTGTTGCAACCGGTGCGACTTGGTGTGTAGGGTTAGATGGGTCAATTTTATCCCCACATGGTGTGTAGGGCTGGTACGGAGATGGTGTGTAGCAGATGGATTGGGTAGGATTTTTGATTGCATACTGCACTAATTCTGTAATGGGCTTAGGCCCCACTGATACTGTTACTGGAATGGACTTAGGCCCACACTGATTATGATTCTGAAATGGGCTAAGGCCTTAACTAAAACTGAAAGGGCTTAGGGCCAAATTGTGTTTACTCTGATTGTTTGCTTATATGGGATTACACACTGAGTTCTTGTAAACTCACCGATCTGTTTTATCTATATAGGTAATCCCTAGTCTCAGGCGGATTGGTGCTGCGAGGGACTCAAAGGTGGCCACACAACCTCGCACACTTCCAATCTTGATTTTGAATTTATAAGTAGTTTTAATTGGGTATTTTTATGTAATAAGGCCTTTAAGGTTTTAACTTTTAATTTGGGATTTTTACTTGCTTTGATATAAATTGCTAGTTGTAGGAAGAAGACGTGTTTTTAAAAGATAACTGTTTTTCAAAAACACCACTTCTTCTTAATATAATTTTAAAGCTTCCGCAACAAACATAGTTTTAAAGTGTAATAACAATCTAACGTGAATTACAAATTTTCGTTAATGATATAATAAGGTTTTAATATAACGGGCTTTCCAATGAAATTATGGTTTTAAAAAAACACTTCAATGTGACACTGCCAGATTCAGCCATAACATCTAGGTCAGGTTTGGGATGTTACATATATAATAAAGCATAAAATCACATTTTAATAATTTATATGTCTTAATTTCATATTTTAACATATTTCATTAATTTATTAAATAATTACTTTTAACAATGAATTTAAGTAAAAATGTGATAAATTACATAGGAAAAATCCTATATATTTTTTAGTTTACACACCCCCAAACTTAAATTATTACTCGTCTCAAGTAATGTTTATGCACAGCAAAAGGTCTTGCTAAGGCAAAATTTCTAACTGTGTAAGCATTATCAATCTTTCTCCCATAATCATGCATTAATAACTTCATGTTTATAGATCTTCTTTATTAACAAGTAATTCATATGCAAACATCTTTTAGAGTTTCATACTAAGTTTCAAAATATGCCAACATGAATCATAGTTTGTATGTATGTCACTGCCACAAATAATATTCTTCATTCAACATAATTTATTATCAATCAAGTAAACAATCATAAGGCTTATTTATGATCTTCATATGTTGAACTTAGTACTTCCTCTCCTGTAACACTCCAAAATTGGGCCTACAAGTATTGGGGCTTGAGCATGGGAGCAGTTAGGAGACTGTTCATAAATAGTTTAGTTAAGCAACAAAGTGACACAAATTACATGTTTGCTATATTGGCTTAGCGATTTGGGTGTGTTTAGGAGTGTTTGAGAAGCTTGGGTTCAAGTTTGGGCTTTTGCAATAATTTTAGTTTTTCCCTTTAAGTGAACCTTGGCTTTAGCTTGTAGGCCTCATAAATAATAGACTTATTATTTACAGTGTTCACTTGAAGGCTGTGGTGCTTGTAGGCTTGTATCGGTCTTTGCAACCAGATGTGTAGCCATACACCCAATTGTGCTACTGTCAAAACATTGGATAAAGGTGTGTATTCACACCACTATGTTACTGAGAATAGGTAAAATCTGAAAAGCCAAAGAGCATGTTAAAACGCGTCTAAACTTTTTGACTTGTGAGCATTGCAGAAGGCGTCATCCGGGCGAATGCTAGAGGAAGTCAGGAGCATGTCTCAGATGCAAGTCTAAAGAAATTCAGGCTCGGGATTGCCAAATGACTTTTAATTCAGGTATGTTTTGTTCGAGTGTGATGGTTTGGACATAGAGATTGTATGCATGTGATGTCTATCTGCTCCAGTGGGTATGTGTTTTGGGTGTGTGTAAGAGGTTCCATGTTCAAGGTAGAGTGTATTAGCGTTATTGGGATCAAAGTGCACAGCGAGAGCATAGTGGTGTAGCTGTTACATGACTACCTTGCTAGTTGGAAAATTTCGAGGATGAAATTTCTTTAAGGAGGGGTGAATTGTAACACCCCGAAATTGGGCCTTGAGCATGGAAGCGGTTAGGAGATTGCTAATAAGTATTTTAGTTAAGCAAGAAAGTGACACAAAGTACATGTTTGCTATACTGTCTTAGTGGTTTGGGTGTGTTTGGGAGTGTTTGAGAAGCCTGGGTTCAAGTCTGGGCTTTTGTAAAAATTTTAGTTTTTTCCCTTAAGTTAACCTTGGCTTTAGCTTGTAGGCCTTATAAATAATAATGCCTGCATTATGTCACAAAATCCTTGTGGTTTGGTGGCAAGTGGCGTGACTTGGTAACTGGGAGAACTTGGGTTCGAATCCCATAACAAGCAAGGAGTATTTATTTTGTTAATGGGGCGGAAAGTGTTTGAATTGGATACAAACTCTGCTGAGGTGGTTGTGGAAGTGGTCAAAGGGAGAAAATCAAGGAATTTGAAAAGGGTGGTTATGGATATGGAGGAGAGTTGGGTGGATAGAATCATGGATTTCAAATTTGAAGAGTTTGAATAGAGTTTGAATTGGTCAAAAAAGAGTTTTGAGGAGAGAATTAGAGAGATGATTGTGGAATAGGAGAGTAGGGAGTTGTCTGCCTAAAATGGGATTCTCTATGTGCCATAATCGGTCTTAGACACTAGGTGCCGAATAGGTTACTTCTTGCCCTTTACTGGTGACTTTTCCCTCTTTTTGCTCCTCTCTCGCTACTATTTGTGTGGTAGCCGAAATTTGGTAGTGGCCTTTCGGGCACATTTTGGATTAACTTTGATTTTATCCTGCGGTAGGGTACTTCTGTTGGAAAAAAACTTTCCTTTCTCCATCACTCTCTTTTTCCCTAGTGTTCAAGGTATTAGTTGAGCTTTCTTTTCCCCTCTCTTCTCCCTTTCTTGTCTCAACCAATCCCTCTTAACTGATTTCACCTTCTCTTCTTTTTCCATTAGAATACTTGGGGTCGATTTCTGTTTTCTCTTCTCACTCGTAACTGAATCTCCCTGCGTTGATTAAGGTAAATGGGTTCTTTTCTATTTATAGCCGAATCAGGTGCTTGCAGTCACTGCTACTTTGGATGCTCGGTTATCCTTTCCCGTATTTTCTCTCTATCATTTTAGCACTCTCCTCTAAACCATCTTTGTCTGTCATCTTTGACAGGGGTGTTAGTGTAGGCCGAATACTGTTACCAACCTTTTTGGTTCCACGTGTTGGTAAGTGGTCTCACTTGGTTCATTATATTCGCATATATGGTATGGGTTAACATGATGCAGTCATAATGCAGAGTTCATCAAGGATCTAGAAGTTCATCCTAACTAGCGGTTTAAGGCAGATAAACCATCTTCATCTTGTCGCGGTCGGTAATAGTTACAGTTGGGATTTAAGAGTTGTGAAAAGGGTATTAACCTTATTGAATATAGACTTATTATTTACCATGTTTACTTGAAGGCTATGGTGCTCGTAGACTTGTATTGGTCTTCGCAACCAGGTGTGTAACCGTACACCCAATTGTGCTACTGTCAAAGCACTGGATTGTGTATTCACACCACTATGTTACAGAGAATCAGCAAAAGCTGAAAAGTCGAAACTTTGGCATTTGAGGCCTCACGAGCGTGCAATCGCTCGTGGGGTAAACCGAGCACAAAAATCATGGGCGATAGATTGTATAGGCCACCACGAGCATTTTCGTGGACTTGGACCGTTATGGGCCACGTTGGGCCGAAATGGGCTATGTGGGCCCAATAGTTTCGTGTGCCCCACATTGATTAAATCCGCGGTAAGTGATGAATATTGGACTGGGCTATGTGGGTCACATAGCCATAACTGAATTTTGGCTAAATGGGCCACATGAGCGTGTGGGCCCACTAGGGCCGAGTAATGGGCCTTGGGCCCATTTACACAATTATGATCAATTAGATTATCTGTGTCACTCGAGGTGACTGTAGACCTTCGGAGAGGACACTATCTGAGTTGAAACCCTAAAATAGGTAAAATGACCGTAATACCCCTGTAAGGTAAAATGACCGTAATGCCCCTGTAGGGTAAAATGACCGTAAAGCCCCTGTAGGGTAAGACGACCTAATGCCCCTGTAAGGTAAAATGGCCGTAATACCCCTGTAGCATAAAATGACCGTAATGCCCTTGTAGGGTAAGATGACTGTAATGCCCCTGTAAGGTAAAATGACCGTAATACCCCTGTGGGGTAAAATGATTGTAATACCCCTATAGTGTAAAATGATCGTAATGCCCCTGTAGGGTAAGATAACCGTAATACCCCTAAATGGTAAAATGGCTATTATGTCCTTACGTTTCGTATGACTGATGTGCTTATGATTTACATATATGATTGTACTGAGTATGACTTTGCATACACGTAATATTTATGACATGACATTCTGCATAGGGTTGGGAATTTGATATGGAGGAAGTACTGTATTGGTGACTTTGCCACATTTACTACTCTAGCAGCTATGCTGCATTATTATTACTGGTAGCTTTGCTGCGATATCGGTGTGCTGGGTAGGTGGGTCGATTTATATCCCCACATGGTGTGTTAGTTTGTACGGATGGTGTGCTGGCTGGATTTGGGTGGGATGCATAATTGCATTACACTGTTCTGATACTGTATTGGGCTTACTCCCACACTGTTACTGTATAGGGCTAAGGCTGAAACTGTACTGATACTAAATAGGGCTCAGGCCCAAACTGTTACTGCATGCACTTTTTATTGCTTGACTGATAGGGGGCTACACACTGAGTTTTCGTAAACTCACCCTTTCTTTTTAACTATACAGGTAGTTCCCAGCCTTAGACGATTTTGGTGCTGCGAGGGACTTGGAGGTGGCCACACGACTGTTGTATCTTGCATTTGACTTTATTTAATTTTGATTTCACTTTTGGGTTTTTCATTTTGTAATAAGGCCATTCGTGGGTGTTAATTTTATTGGGCTTTGGATTATATATTTTTTAACTACTAGTCTAGGTAAAGACGAGTTTTTAAAACAATTACTATTTTCTAAGACACACGTTTTAAACTTCATCAACTTAAAGAGCCTCTGCGTTTTTACATCAATTTAATATAACACTGATGGTTAATGAGGTAACCATTTTGACGAGAAATTTTGTTAAATAATAATAAAATGATTTAAATTCAGTAACAGATTGTTACCAAAAAGATCAATTTTCAAAAAACACTTTGATGTGACACGCTAGATTCGGCCATAATGTATAGGCCGGGTTTAGGGTGTTTCATCTCCACTAATGTAGCTGGCATAATCATCAAATCAATAGGTCTTTGATAAGGTTGTAATGGGGCTCGTTAAAGGTAGGGATTTTAAGAGATGAGACATTTCGCTTGCAAAATCTTAACCTTTAACTTTGTCTTGGATTTCTCAAAATACAGCCTTTTTCTTTAAGTGAACCTTTGGAACACCCCCAAACTTTTTTGAACTCAAGGTCATACATTTTTCCATTTTTTTTTTGGAGACTTAACAAACTATTCTTTGCTCTTCCTTCATCTCTTTTTTTAAAGCATGAGCACATACATCTTTTTCAAAATTTCCTCAAATTTTGATTACCAAGATAACTTTAGTTAAGATCGGTGCACAAAATTAGGATAAGTTAAAAAGATGGTAACGTGGCTTATAATGTAGGTTCATTGCAATAAACAGAGCTTTAAGCTCAAAATTTCAGTTTCAAGGGTCTAATATCATAGGGTTGGCTTGAAAAGGCTCAAACGATCCAAAGAAATAGTGCCTATATCATTTTAGATTTTCATGTCCCCTAGGATTTCGCCTCAAGAAAGTTACTAAGTCAATTCTAAAGATGTAGACCTTCATGCATGTCTAATCTCAAAAGAAACTAAGTTTTCATGGTAAACATTAGTAAAGCTAGGATCATACAAGCATTCCATTCTTCATGATTACATACTTTCACTTAGATAGAATCATCATTCATACTTGCATACAAACTATCTCATTAACATAAAATGTCTCTAAACATTCATTTATTAAAACATACTTATGAAGAAATGATTGGAACATACTTGAAAATTTTAAAATTTGAGCAATTTATTTGCCTTACCCCCTTTAAAAAGAAGCAATGTCCTCATTGCAAGAACAAAGTAATGAATGAAAACTGAACACTGGGTAGGGTTGTAAAGAAAAAGAGGTGAGTCATTAAGACTGCTTAACTACCAAGTCTTTTCTAATAACCCAATCCTAGACATGTTCATTCCCATTACCACTTTACTTAGTCTTTTTCCTTCTAAAGAAGTGTTAAGTTTATTCATGCTTGTTATGCTTTATTCTATAGAAATTAAATCCTAATTATGAAAGAAATAAATTCCAAAAGACCTAAAAATAATTAAATAAATAACAAGACAGGAATCCCCCATTTTATTTTTCTGACTCATTCCCCTTGTCTTTTTCAGCTCCATCTCCGCTTGTATAGTCAGTATCTTCCATCCATGTCTCAAAGATAGCATCTGGGAGCTTAGGAACAAAAGTATTAGAGATATTCTTAAAAGAATTTTAAATTGAGTTATCTCTAATTTTTGCATATTTCCAGTAAGTTTGTTGTTGATTGTGCATGAAGTTGTACATATCCATCATAATTGACAACTCTGATTTCCTTGCAGTAATTGCAGAAGTCAACATTAGACTTGTAGATTCAGGTTCAACACTTAGCTTGACTGTTTCTTTTTCTGGCTCAACCTCTAGTTTAGGGGTTGTAGATCCTTCAACTGGTTTAGGACTATTTGATTCCTTGTCAGATTCTTCTTCTTCAGTTTCGGTTTCATTTGTTGACTCATCGATATCTGACTCAGTTGGCTCTTCTTGCTCCCTTAGATTCGGCTCATGCACCTTCTTTACTAACCTTTCTAGATCATGATTTGTAATGCACCCTCGAACATATTGCCCCTTCAAATTTGCTTATGTTTTAACATGGGCCATTAAGCAAAGTGAAGTGATTAATGATGGGAAATATGCACTTCCTATCTTCTTTTTAGCATAATCATGAATCTCCTTGAGAATAATTTTCCCAACATTAATGGACTTTTCTGTCAATATTGCATATAACAAAAGAACTTGTTCCATCCAGATGGTGGAACTCCGTGAGATAGGTATAAAATTGTAGCGAATGAAATAAAACCATAGCTTTGCTACTAGTTTTAGATATTCCCTTCAGCAAGAATGGCTTCCATACTTCTTATAATCCATTGGGATCCCGATTTGTCACAACATCAAGCACTTGTTGAAGAAAATCCCAATTGATATTGTTCATCATAAGGTGGTACTCATCTTCTTCAACATCAGGTAAGTTAAACAAATCATTGATGGACTTAGAAGTAAGAGGTACCTTTTTCTTTCGAACGATGACCTCGGTAGCATCTTGCATAGTCAAACTAGCATAGAATTTTCGAACTAGTTCATCATCAGGAAGTGAGTGAGTATCACAAAATCGTTCCCACTTGAGAGCATTGATTTTCTTTCTAATCGGTATAGGAACAACCATAAAATCATGAGTTTTCAAGTTAAAACTTTTTTTCGGCATCAAAATCGAGTTTTCAGGAGTAGTCTTTGAAGATCTAGTTCTTTTGCGAGACATGGTATCTTTTCTTTATAATTTGGCAAAGTTTCTGCACAAGAGGGAAAAGAGAAATCGGTAAGGTGGGAAGGACTTGCTGTGACAAAAATCTTGTGACGGTAAGGATGGTACAACAGCAACGACAATGAGCGGCAGTAATAACAGCAATCTGCGGTATCAAGGTTGGTGTTTCGGCAATATTCTTACGACGACAATAGGTGATTTCGGTAAAAAGGGAAGAGAAACTATGGTTTCTTTCGTGATTTGAGGCTAGTGGCATAAGAAAGAGATTTAGGGATTTTTTGGGTTATGCAAATTACTTTGAGGGATATGAAAAATAGTAGAACGAAGAGGAGTTTATATAGGGAAGAATTATGGTAACATGTAGCAAAAATTTAGTACTTGGGAGGCAAGTAATGGGAGTGGTGGCAAAGTATGGATTTTCCCTTCTTTTTTCTGTCTTGGGCCTCAAACTCAGACTATATTTTTAAATTTACACAATAAAAAAAAACTGATCAGTACTTGGGCCAAATTTGACCCCCTTTATTAACATAAAAATTTAAAATTTAAACAAAACAAATGAAACTTAAAAATTTTAAATCTTAATTAGAAATTTTCTTCTTAACAGATTACATTAAATTAATTCTCAGGAAAGGTTGGAAGGGTCATAGAGGTCCTGCTTGTGACAGCCCTAAATTGACCCTAGTCGGGAAGTGGTTTCGGGACCACAAAACCGAGTTAAGAAAATAATTAAAAGTTATATTCTGTGTTTATGAAGTGAGTAAATGCATGTGTGAAAGTTTCATGCATTAATTTGATCATCTTTATGTGAATCTTTTTTTATATGGACTTATATGAAACTTTGTTGGAAAGTGAGAGGCTAATTTACAATGGTCTAATAGTACATGCATTGAAAGGAGTGGTTTTGCATGTCAATTTACCCAAGCTAAATATGGTGGCCGGCCATGTTATGTAGTAAATAATATTATAACTATTTTATGCTAATAGTTTATGTTACAAAATGAAATAATGAATAAGGTTAATAAAATACAAGTTAGTGGGAGGAAAAACCAAAGTTAGCCTATGTTTTCTCCTCCATTGCCGTAGCTAGAGAAAGAAGAGGAAGAAAAGCCTTTGGGGAAGAAAATTCGGCTAAGGTGGATACCTAAAGTAAGGTAAGTTCAATGTCATTCTTGGAAAAACTTATGCACCATTTGGATGATTAGTCTAACTTCTACCTATTTTATGGTTTGAAGATAGGTTTTGTATGAGTTAAGTTTCGGTTAAGGTGGATTGATTAATTGGGTTTTATAAGGAAATTATGCCATAGCCGAATGTGTCTTGAAGAAGATGTCATATGTGCTTATTATAAGTATATGTATGTTCGGCTAATGAGTTTGAATTGAAGTTTCGATAGGTTGTGGGTTGAGTGGCCGAGTGAACTATAGGCTTTGCAAGGATGGAATTTACTTATAAGTTGTGTGTGTATGGCTTTATTTGCTAATGACATTTAAGAGTTTAAATCTTGAATAATGTTATGCATAGGTTTCGGCCATGAATCCTTGTGTTATAACACTTGCTTAATAATGAAAGAACATGAGCTTAAAGCTTGAGTAACACTCGGCTTTAGTGTAAGTTAAAATTTGTTAGAAAATAATTTTCAAGTTAGTAGATTATGTGTTAAGAGAGGGATTTAGAATATATATATATATAGCTGAATGTGATATGTGTGAATTATATATTAAATCAAGGCTTGGTAAGCTAGCTATTAAGGTGAAATGCTAATGTTAGTATTTGATTTGGTAATAATCTGTTTGGGGACAGCAGCAGTAAGGTGATTTTGGAAAATCGCCATAAATTGTAGGAGTTGAATTAGAAGCTGAGTGAATTATGTCATTAAAGCTTGAAGAGTCTATTTTCTTACAAAGGAAACTATAAAAACAAAAGAGTTACCGATCTTGAGATATTTGAAGTATTGTGGGGCTGAGTCAAAATGACTGCTGGATTCCCTGTTCTGTTTTTAGAAAATCATTATAAATTGTACAAAAATGATTATAAGATGAAATTTATATGCTTAGACTCCTTAATGAGTCTAGTTTCAAATGAGATCAAATACAACACATTTGGAATTCTGTAAAGTGAGAAATTGGATTCGTAGTGAAGAGTGGTCAGAATAGTCAACTAGTGAAATAGGGGAAACTTTAAGAAAAATCTGGTATTGATTGGCCAAGCCTAAAATTCTGAAAATTTTATGGATGGAAGATATACGAGTCTATATTCAGGGAAAATTAAAGGCAAGTGATTTGGAGTTTAGTAGCTCCAGTTATAAGTAATTTAGTAACTACTGCTCAGGAAAACAGCTCGTAGTGAATATGTGATTTTGTTGTAAACATTAATGGAAGTTTGCCGATGAATTATTTATTGATTATTATAAAGCTACTATAAGCTATGTGTGTGAAAGTCGGATCAATATATATATTATTCTGAAAATAATACTTGAATAGTCGATTAATGACTATTTTAAATTTTGTTGAACTTAAGCTCAAGAGCAAAGGGGAACTAGATCCGATAAAGGGAAGGAAAAAGTAATTGAATAGCCGTTGAAGTCGTTCGACGACATTTGAGGTAAGTCTTCGAGTAATGACCCTACTTGAATTATATTGAAATGATTAGTCATATTATGACGGATAGTCGAATGTGCATAGAGACTATGTTATAAAGCCAATTGAAATTATGCTCTTTGTGTGTGGCTATTGAGCCGAAATTTGAAAGGTTTAATAAATGTTTTGTGTTTGAGCCTTAGTAACGAAGAAATGATATGGATGTGTTATGATTATTGATATATGTGTGCATGAGCATTGGGATATATCCGGGCTAAGACCCGAAGGCAATTATGCGAGTTGATATATCCGGGCTATGACCCGAAGGCAATTATGCGAGTTGATATATCCGGGCTATGACCCGAAGGCAATTATGCGAGTTGATATATCCGGGCTATGACCCGAAGGCAATTATGCGAGTTGATATATCCGGGCTATGACCCGAAGGCAATTATGCGAGATGATATATCCGGGCTAAGACCCGAAGGCAATTATGCGAGATGATATATCCGGGCTAAGACCCGAAGGCAATTATGCGAGATGATATGTCCGGGCTAAGACCCGAAGGCAATTATGCGAGTTGATATGTCCGGGCTAAGACCCGAAGGCAAATGTGTTTGCGGCTGCATTCGGTTAAATACCGAAGAAACTTGGGTTTGAATGTGAGCGTTTTGTGCTGTAACTAATTTAATAATTATGCTTGACCAACCCGAATGATAAGGTATGTTTGCATGTGCATTGGAAAGTCGGTTTGTTTTAAATGGTATTCGTGCGATCGGCTAACGAATTTTCGGCTTTTATAAAGGTTGATACCTTGTGTATCTATGTGGGTGAAGTGTGAAGTAAGTATGAGTATGAGAATGTGTGTTAATAAAGTGATTTAGTTAACTATGTGAATGTAATACTGTAGTCAAAGCCGATTTCATTACTTGAGACTTACTAAGCTTTAAATGCTTACCCGGTTGCTTTGGCTCTCTGTTTTATAGATTTTGTTCGTTAGCTATCGGATTCGGGATCAGCGAAGTCGAAGTCATCTACACTATCAAGCTCTTTTGGTATTCTTTTAGTTGAACTCTGGATATGGCATGTATAGGACTACCCCCTGTTGTTTAAGTTCTTTTGTGTTGTATGTGTGTAAAGCCATGCGAAAATGGCTTGTAAAAGTGGAGTATGACATTAGACCATTTGTGTGTATGTATGTATATATATGATTTCATGATGTGACTATGGTTTGAAATGGAAGTGTTGGGCTAATGATCAGCCATTGGAATGGCTAAATATGATCACATGTGGACCTATGTAGGGCAAAATCCTAGTTGGTCCATGGTAACCACAAAATAGGTAAAGTTTATCTTGAAAACAGATTTTGACAGCAACAGTGGTGTGGAATTGAAAAATCACATAAATTCGTAGGAGTGGAATTAAATAGTGAATAAATTATGTAATCGAACCTTGATGAATCTACTTTTATATGGAAGTAACGAAGCAATTATAGGAACAGTACAGAAAGAGATATTCGGGTTCTTGTGGAACAGGGCCAGAACAGTTTCTGGATTCACTGTTCCGCCTTTGGAAATTCACTATAAATTGACCAGGGATAATTAGGGGTCATACCATATATGTATGGATTCCTCTCTGAGTCTAGTTTCCATAGAAACAAACGGCATTAGTATTGAAGCCCTGTGCAGAGAGATATCCCAGTCGTAATGGGAAAAGGTCAGTGTAGTCGACCCCTGTAACATGAGAGACTTTGACTAATAAACTGTACTAATGGGCCCGACCAAAAATTCTAGAAAAAAATATATAGGTGGGGACATGAGTCTAGTTTCAGGGAAAAATCACAAAACTGATTTTCGAGTTGTGAAACTCAAGATATGATTTTTGAAGCGACTAGTACTCAGACTGGACAGTGTCTGGAAAAAATTTTAAAAGTCTGTCAACACCTCGTATTCGACTCCGGTGACGGTCTCGGGTTTGGGGTGTTACAATTGATTGGTATCAGAGCTACGGTTTAGTCGATTCTAGGACTACCGTAATGTGTTGGGGTCTAGCTATACATGCCATTTTATGTGATTAATTGATAGTGTGGTGATTTCTGACATTTGCAAATGTGTTTATTTATAGTAATGGATCCCGATCCCAACCGAGCGGTAGCTGATGATCTCGAGAGTGTAGCGCCTGCTCCCGCACAAGGGACAGCGCCGGTGGACTCTCAACCTAATGCGAGTAACCCGAACGATGAAGCTAGACAAGCTTTCTATAACGTGATGAATGATTGGTTCAACCAATACATTCGAACTAATACGGCTGTTCCACAACCTCCATTCCCGACAAACACCACCCCCGCACCTACAATACCTCCGGTAACTGACCAAATAAGGTCAAATAAGCCCCCAGTTGACCGAATCCGAAAACATGGGGCTACTGAATTTAAAGCTACGGATAGCGACGATGCCGAGCAAGCTGAATTCTGGTTGGACAACACTATCCGGGTACTAGATGAGCTATCTTGTACACCCGATGAATGCCTAAAGTGTGCTATCTCCTTGCTACGTGATTCTGCCTACTATTGGTGGAGTACTCTGACTTCTGTTGTGCCCCGGGAGCAAGTAACTTGGGAGTTTTTCCAAACTGAGTTTCGGAAAAAGTATATCAGTCAGAGATTTGTTGATCAAAAACGGAAGGAATTTCTCGAGCTTAAGCAAGGTTCTATGTCAGTTACTGATTACGAGCGAAAATTTGTTAGACTTAGTAGATACGCTCGGGAATGTGTTTCGTCCGAGGCTGTTATGTGTAAACGCTTCGAAGATGGGCTGAATGAAGATATAAAAATGTTCGTTGGCATTCTTGAGATACGAGAGTTCGTAGTACTTGTCGAGCGAGCTTGTAAAGCCGAAGAGCTTAGAAAGGAAAAACAAAAAGTTGATGTGGGAACCGGGGAGTTTCGTAAAAGATTCTCGGGAAAGTCTCATCAACAGGCATCGAAGAAATTTCGAGATGATGTGGGCCGGTCTAAAAGCACTTCGGGCCTTTTTAGACGAGATCGTGATCGACCCCCTGTGGGTACACGAGGCACTTCAGTCGCCAGTGTTGGGAATGAACGTCGAGGCCGAACGGAATGTCGACATTGCGGTAAATGGCATTTGGGGAGTTGTAGATT
Organism: Gossypium hirsutum; assembly: GCF_007990345.1. Lineage (NCBI taxonomy): Eukaryota > Viridiplantae > Streptophyta > Magnoliopsida > Malvales > Malvaceae > Gossypium > Gossypium hirsutum. The sequence goes on from NC_053434.1 coordinate 94,476,036, forward strand.
CCATGACCGCTCCTGTTACAAGTGTGGATCAGTGGACCACTTCATTAAAGATTGCCCGAGGCTGTCTGAACAGAATGTAAATCAGAGTGGGAGACCGGGTGCTACCACTGCTCGAGGTAGATCATCTAGAAATATGGGCAATGCTAGTGGTGGTCAGAGAGGATCTAGAGATGCTACGACCGGATCCGAGGCTCGTGCACCTGCTAGAGCATATGCTATACGTGCCCGCGAGGATGCTTCATCGCCTGATGTTATTACCGGTACTTTTACTCTCTTTGATACTAACGTAATTGCTTTGATTGACCCCGGTTCTACTCATTCTTACATATGTGAAACCTTAGCATCCAGTAAGACTTTACCTATTGAGTCTACTGAGTTTGTAATTCGGGTGTCAAATCCCTTGGGTCGTTACGTGCTTGTCGACAAAGTGTGTAAGAAATGTCCCCTAGCAATTCGAGGTTCCTGTTTTCCAGCAGACTTGATGCTTTTGCCGTTTGATGAATTTGACGTTATCCTTGGGTTGGATTGGTTGACCGTGCATGATGCGGTTGTGAATTGCAAAAGCAAGACTATTGATTTGAGGTGTGCAAATAACGAAGTAATCCGAGTTGAGTCTACGGATTTGGATGGGTTGCCCGCTGTAATATCCTCAATGTTGACCCAAAAATATGTGAGAAAAGGGTGCGAAGCATACCTTGCGTATGTACTGGATGACCAAGAACTAGAAAAGAAACCTGAATTTGTGCCAGTGGTTTGTGAATACCCGGATGTTTTTCCTGAAGAATTGCCGGGTTTACCACCTGTTCGGGAGATAGAGTTTGGTATTGAGCTTGTACCTGGGACTACGCCGATTTCGATAGCTCCGTATCGTATGGCACCAACTGAGTTAAAAGAGTTGAAAGCTCAGCTGCAAGAATTGACGGATAGAGGTTTCGCTCGGCCAAGTTTCTCACCTTGGGGTGCACCCGTATTGTTCGTGAAAAAGAAGGACGGAACCATGAGGTTGTGCATTGACTATCGTCAACTGAATAAAGTGACGATAAAGAATAAATACCCACTACCGCGTATCGATGATTTGTTTGATCAACTAAAGGGGGCCTCAGTGTTCTCAAAAATAGATTTGAGATCGGGTTATTATCAGTTGCGGATTCGAGATTCAGACGTACCCAAAACTGCTTTCAGAACGAGGTACGGTCACTACGAATTCTTAGTGATGCCGTTTGGGCTCACTAATGCCCCGGCAGTATTTATGGATTTGATGAATCGGATCTTCAGACCATATTTGGATCGGTTCGTAGTTGTGTTCATTGATGACATCTTGGTCTATTCAAGAGATGAGACCGAACATGCTGAGCACCTGAGACTAGTGTTGCAAATTTTACGGGATAGGCAGTTATATGCTAAGTTCAGTAAGTGTGAGTTCTGGTTAAGAGAGGTTAGCTTCTTGGGTCATGTGGTATCCGCGTCGGGTATTCGAGTTGACCCGAACAAAATTTCAGCCATACTTGACTGGAAACCTCCGAGAAATGTTACTGAAGTTCGGAGCTTTTTGGGGCTCGCCGGTTATTACCGACGATTTGTGAAAGGTTTCTCGATGATAGCCACACCAATGACGAAGCTACTTCAAAAGGATGTTAAGTTCGAGTGGACGGAGAAATGTCAGAAAAGTTTCGACCAACTGAAAACTCATTTGACTGAAGCTCCAATTTTGGTGCAACCCGAATCGGGTAAAGAGTTTGTCATCTATAGTGACGCATCCCTACTTGGGTTGGGTTGCGTATTGATGCAAGAAGGTCGAGTCGTGGCCTATGCGTCGAGACAATTGAAGCCACACGAGAGGAATTATCCGACCCATGACCTCGAACTAGCTGCCATCGTATTTGCTTTAAAAATATGGCGACATTATCTGTTTGGTGAGAAGTGCCATGTATTTTCGGACCACAAAAGTCTCAAATATTTGATGACTCAACGAGACTTGAATCTGCGACAAAGACGTTGGCTTGAGTTGTTGAAAGATTACGAGCTTGTCATTGATTACCACCCGGGAAAGGCTAACGTGGTTGCGGACGCCTTAAGCCGGAAGTCATTGTTTGCTTTGCGAGCGATGAACGTGCATTTGTCTGTTCTACCAGACAATGTGTTAGTAGCTGAATTAAAAGCTAAACCATTATTGACTCACCAAATTCGTGAAGCTCAGAAAGTCGATGATGAATTGGTTGCAAAACGGGCTGAGTGTTTTCCGAACGAGGGATCAGAGTTTCAAATTGACGACGATAATTGTTTGAGGTTCAGAAATCGGTTGTGTGTTCCAAGGAATTCGGAACTCATTTCGACGATTCTGAACGAAGCCCATTGTAGCCGAATGTCAATTCACCCGGGGAGTACGAAAATGTACAACGATTTGAAACGTCAATTTTGGTGGCATGGTATGAAACGGGACATCTCCGACTTTGTTTCGAGATGTTTAATATGTCAACAAGTGAAAGCGGAACATCAAGTGCCTTCAGGATTACTCCAGCCGATCATGATACCCGAGTGGAAATGGGATCGAGTCACAATGGACTTTGTGTCCGGACTGCCCTTGTCAGCAAGTAAGAAGGATGCGATATGGGTTGTTGTCGATAGACTAACTAAGTCGGCTCACTTTATCCCCGTGCGTACGGATTTTTCATTAGATAAACTAGCTGAATTGTATGTTTCTCAGATTGTGAGATTACACGGGGTACCGATTTCTATTGTGTCGGATAGAGATCCGAGATTCACCTCGCGATTTTGGAAGAAATTGCAAGAAGCTTTGGGTACCAAGCTGCATTTTAGCACCGCTTTTCATCCACAAACAGATGGTCAATCCGAGCGGATAATTCAGATACTTGAGGATATGTTGAGATGTTGCATCCTCGAGTTCAGTAGTTCATGGGAACGGTATTTACCTTTGATTGAATTGCTTACAACAATAGTTTTCAATCAAGTATTAAGATGGCACCTTACGAGGCTTTGTACGGTCGTAAATGCCGTACACCATTGTTTTGGACCGAGCTCGGTGAAAGCAAAATTTTCGGAGTTGATTTGATTAGAGATGCGGAACAGAAAGTAAAGGTAATCCGTGAAAGTCTGAAGATAGCCACGGATCGTCAGAAGTCGTACGCAGATTTGAAACGAAAAGACATCGAGTATCAGGTGGGAGACAAAGTGTTCCTTAAGGTTTCACCTTGGAAAAAGATACTCAGGTTCGGCCGTAAGGGCAAGTTGAGCCCAAGATTCATTGGGCCGTATGAAATATCCGAAAGAATTGGTCCAGTGGCATATAGATTGATTTTACCCCCTGAACTTGAAAGGATTCACAATGTTTTCCATGTTTCGATGCTTCGACGTTATAGATCCGATCCGTCACATGTGATTAATCCCTCGGAAGTTGAAATTCGATCTGACTTGAGTTATGAAGAAGAACCAATTCGCATCCTAGCTCGTGAAGTGAAAGAGTTGCGAAACAGAAGGGTTCCGTTAGTTAAGGTGTTATGGCTCAAACACGGGATCGAGGAAGCTACTTGGGAAACTGAGAGCTCGATGAAAGAACGATACCCAAACCTATTCACCGGTGAGCTTTTCGGGGACGAAAATTTCTTAAGTGGGGGAGAGTTGTGACAGCCCTAAATTGACCCTAGTCGGGAAGTGGTTTCGGGACCACAAAACCGAGTTAAGAAAATAATTAAAAGTTATATTCTGTGTTTATGAAGTGAGTAAATGCATGTGTGAAAGTTTCATGCATTAATTTGATCATCTTTATGTGAATCTTTTTTTATATGGACTTATATGAAACTTTGTTGGAAAGTGAGAGGCTAATTTACAATGGTCTAATAGTACATGCATTGAAAGGAGTGGTTTTGCATGTCAATTTACCCAAGCTAAATATGGTGGCCGGCCATGTTATGTAGTAAATAATATTATAACTATTTTATGCTAATAGTTTATGTTACAAAATGAAATAATGAATAAGGTTAATAAAATACAAGTTAGTGGGAGGAAAAACCAAAGTTAGCCTATGTTTTCTCCTCCATTGCCGTAGCTAGAGAAAGAAGAGGAAGAAAAGCCTTTGGGGAAGAAAATTCGGCTAAGGTGGATACCTAAAGTAAGGTAAGTTCAATGTCATTCTTGGAAAAACTTATGCACCATTTGGATGATTAGTCTAACTTCTACCTATTTTATGGTTTGAAGATAGGTTTTGTATGAGTTAAGTTTCGGTTAAGGTGGATTGATTAATTGGGTTTTATAAGGAAATTATGCCATAGCCGAATGTGTCTTGAAGAAGATGTCATATGTGCTTATTATAAGTATATGTATGTTCGGCTAATGAGTTTGAATTGAAGTTTCGATAGGTTGTGGGTTGAGTGGCCGAGTGAACTATAGGCTTTGCAAGGATGGAATTTACTTATAAGTTGTGTGTGTATGGCTTTATTTGCTAATGACATTTAAGAGTTTAAATCTTGAATAATGTTATGCATAGGTTTCGGCCATGAATCCTTGTGTTATAACACTTGCTTAATAATGAAAGAACATGAGCTTAAAGCTTGAGTAACACTCGGCTTTAGTGTAAGTTAAAATTTGTTAGAAAATAATTTTCAAGTTAGTAGATTATGTGTTAAGAGAGGGATTTAGAATATATATATATATAGCTGAATGTGATATGTGTGAATTATATATTAAATCAAGGCTTGGTAAGCTAGCTATTAAGGTGAAATGCTAATGTTAGTATTTGATTTGGTAATAATCTGTTTGGGGACAGCAGCAGTAAGGTGATTTTGGAAAATCGCCATAAATTGTAGGAGTTGAATTAGAAGCTGAGTGAATTATGTCATTAAAGCTTGAAGAGTCTATTTTCTTACAAAGGAAACTATAAAAACAAAAGAGTTACCGATCTTGAGATATTTGAAGTATTGTGGGGCTGAGTCAAAATGACTGCTGGATTCCCTGTTCTGTTTTTAGAAAATCATTATAAATTGTACAAAAATGATTATAAGATGAAATTTATATGCTTAGACTCCTTAATGAGTCTAGTTTCAAATGAGATCAAATACAACACATTTGGAATTCTGTAAAGTGAGAAATTGGATTCGTAGTGAAGAGTGGTCAGAATAGTCAACTAGTGAAATAGGGGAAACTTTAAGAAAAATCTGGTATTGATTGGCCAAGCCTAAAATTCTGAAAATTTTATGGATGGAAGATATACGAGTCTATATTCAGGGAAAATTAAAGGCAAGTGATTTGGAGTTTAGTAGCTCCAGTTATAAGTAATTTAGTAACTACTGCTCAGGAAAACAGCTCGTAGTGAATATGTGATTTTGTTGTAAACATTAATGGAAGTTTGCCGATGAATTATTTATTGATTATTATAAAGCTACTATAAGCTATGTGTGTGAAAGTCGGATCAATATATATATTATTCTGAAAATAATACTTGAATAGTCGATTAATGACTATTTTAAATTTTGTTGAACTTAAGCTCAAGAGCAAAGGGGAACTAGATCCGATAAAGGGAAGGAAAAAGTAATTGAATAGCCGTTGAAGTCGTTCGACGACATTTGAGGTAAGTCTTCGAGTAATGACCCTACTTGAATTATATTGAAATGATTAGTCATATTATGACGGATAGTCGAATGTGCATAGAGACTATGTTATAAAGCCAATTGAAATTATGCTCTTTGTGTGTGGCTATTGAGCCGAAATTTGAAAGGTTTAATAAATGTTTTGTGTTTGAGCCTTAGTAACGAAGAAATGATATGGATGTGTTATGATTATTGATATATGTGTGCATGAGCATTGGGATATATCCGGGCTAAGACCCGAAGGCAATTATGCGAGTTGATATATCCGGGCTATGACCCGAAGGCAATTATGCGAGTTGATATATCCGGGCTATGACCCGAAGGCAATTATGCGAGTTGATATATCCGGGCTATGACCCGAAGGCAATTATGCGAGTTGATATATCCGGGCTATGACCCGAAGGCAATTATGCGAGATGATATATCCGGGCTAAGACCCGAAGGCAATTATGCGAGATGATATATCCGGGCTAAGACCCGAAGGCAATTATGCGAGATGATATGTCCGGGCTAAGACCCGAAGGCAATTATGCGAGTTGATATGTCCGGGCTAAGACCCGAAGGCAAATGTGTTTGCGGCTGCATTCGGTTAAATACCGAAGAAACTTGGGTTTGAATGTGAGCGTTTTGTGCTGTAACTAATTTAATAATTATGCTTGACCAACCCGAATGATAAGGTATGTTTGCATGTGCATTGGAAAGTCGGTTTGTTTTAAATGGTATTCGTGCGATCGGCTAACGAATTTTCGGCTTTTATAAAGGTTGATACCTTGTGTATCTATGTGGGTGAAGTGTGAAGTAAGTATGAGTATGAGAATGTGTGTTAATAAAGTGATTTAGTTAACTATGTGAATGTAATACTGTAGTCAAAGCCGATTTCATTACTTGAGACTTACTAAGCTTTAAATGCTTACCCGGTTGCTTTGGCTCTCTGTTTATAGATTTTGTTCGTTAGCTATCGGATTCGGGATCAGCGAAGTCGAAGTCATCTACACTATCAAGCTCTTTTGGTATTCTTTTAGTTGAACTCTGGATATGGCATGTATAGGACTACCCCCTGTTGTTTAAGTTCTTTTGTGTTGTATGTGTGTAAAGCCATGCGAAAATGGCTTGTAAAAGTGGAGTATGACATTAGACCATTTGTGTGTATGTATGTATATATATGATTTCATGATGTGACTATGGTTTGAAATGGAAGTGTTGGGCTAATGATCAGCCATTGGAATGGCTAAATATGATCACATGTGGACCTATGTAGGGCAAAATCCTAGTTGGTCCATGGTAACCACAAAATAGGTAAAGTTTATCTTGAAAACAGATTTTGACAGCAACAGTGGTGTGGAATTGAAAAATCACATAAATTCGTAGGAGTGGAATTAAATAGTGAATAAATTATGTAATCGAACCTTGATGAATCTACTTTTATATGGAAGTAACGAAGCAATTATAGGAACAGTACAGAAAGAGATATTCGGGTTCTTGTGGAACAGGGCCAGAACAGTTTCTGGATTCACTGTTCCGCCTTTGAAAATTCACTATAAATTGACCAGGGATAATTAGGGGTCATACCATATATGTATGGATTCCTCTCTGAGTCTAGTTTCCATAGAAACAAACGGCATTAGTATTGAAGCCCTGTGCAGAGAGATATCCCAGTCGTAATGGGAAAAGGTCAGTGTAGTCGACCCCTGTAACATGAGAGACTTTGACTAATAAACTGTACTAATGGGCCCGACCAAAAATTCTAGAAAAAAATATATAGGTGGGGACATGAGTCTAGTTTCAGGGAAAAATCACAAAACTGATTTTCGAGTTGTGAAACTCAAGATATGATTTTTGAAGCGACTAGTACTCAGACTGGACAGTGTCTGGAAAAATTTTTAAAAGTCTGTCAACACCTCGTATTCGACTCCGGTGACGGTCTCGGGTTTGGGGTGTTACACTGCTAAAGTTCCAATTCCTTAGACAAAATTAATTAAATGTAATAAGTTAAGAAAATAAGTTCTAATTAATTATTTATTTACAAAACGAGTTCATGAAAAATCAAGGGTCTGTTAATTTGAACGAGGATTCAACGTGCTCAACTTCACCATCCCAGTAGTGTTTGAGACATTGACCATTAACTTTAAACGTACCTTCGTAATTTTCGTATAATTGAATAGCTCTATAAGGATAAACTTGGTAGATGGTATAAGATTCTTTCCATCGGTATTTATTCTTCCCAGGAAATAACTTCAACCTTGAATAAAATAACAAAACCTTCTGACATTCTTTAAACTCGTGAGGTTGTATATGACTATCATGCCATCTCCTTGATCTTTCTTTACACATTTTGACATTCTCATAGGAAAACAACCTTAGCTCTTTCGACTCATCAAGTTGTAACATCCTTGTAACACCCCACACTCGAGTCCTACACCGGGACAAGATACGAGGCTTTAGCTTACTTAAGCACACGCATTCCAATGTTTTCGAATCATTAAGACTTGATCAAACTTAAAACTTTTTCAAAATTTGCTAAAATTCCTTAACATGGGCCTACGAGGCCTCAAACGTCCATTCGAAACCATTCAAGACCAATTTGGGTCCTTAATCAACTTTAGAAAATTAAACCTTGAAAACAGGGTACACGCCCGTGTGGAAGGGTGACACACTCGTGTGGTCTTTATAACATGGCTGTGCTGATGGCCCATGTGACACACATGGCCTAAGCATCTAGGGACACACTTGTGTCCCATACCCGTGTGAATTTAATTCCAAATTTGAACCTACAGGGGTTTTCACACGGCCTGACACACACCAGTGTCCATCACATGACTATGACACGGTTGTGTCCGAGCCGTGTCTAAAAACCATGACATTCTATTTCTGATGACAACATCCAATAAGGGGCACACGGCCAAGGCACACACCCGTGGCCAGAGGCCGTGTCCTCCACATGGCTGAGACACACGGCCGTGTCTCTGCTCTTGTGTTTACTACCATGCATTCTGACTTGCAAATTTTACATGCAAGGGACACAAGACCGAACGAGACACCCATGGGGCTGGCCGTGTGTCACACATGGTCTAAACACATGCCTGTGTGTCTACCAGTGTGGACAATATAAGGCTATCTGCCAAGACTTTGCTAGCTTGAAACAAAATCTAACATTAACCAACGCATCAAAGATTAACTTAATATGATTTCTCAACCAACAACCATAGTTAAGACCCGTATACGTTACATATATTCAACTATATCAACAATTTCACCTTCATGAAAGGCTAGCTTGCATTCACATAATAACTTTCAATATTAGCCATTTTCCATGGCCCTATACAAAATGAATCAAATGCTAAAGTAGGCCAACATATTTGTCCAATTATCAATTACACAGAACTCAAAAGTCAGAGTCTTATACATGCCATAATCAAAATAAAAGATCTAACTATACCAAGTGCTTCGATTGATAGTGTGATCGATGCCTTCGACATCCGTTGATCCACGAGCTAATAAGGCAGCACTATAAGAAAATGGAAAGAAACGGGGTAAGCATAAAGCTTAGTAAGTTGCATGAAAATAAACAACTACTTATCATAAAGCAATATGCTTATAACCTTTCATAGTTTATTCATGAATACCATAATTAAATGTAAGTACAACTTACTCATCACCATCCAATACAACTCATATTGCATACATTGAGCCCATATCTCATACATTTCAATTAGGTACCTGTACCACTCATCACATGATCATAACTTTTCTTATTTTGTTATAAATCATAAACCTTTTATTGAACGATTTGGAATCCTAATGGATACTCAATAGCCCTAACATGGGTTAAGATGCCGACGCCATGTCACGGACATGGTCTTACACTCTCTTTCATATAGCGAAGCCGATGCTATGTCCCAAATAGGCCTTACACTGGCTCTCATCTATTGGTGTCGATGCCATGTCCCAGACAGGTCTTACACTGATACACCACAAGCTGATGCCATATCCCAAACAGGTCTTACGCTAGCCTGTATATCGCAAGGCCGATGCATGTCCCAGACATGTCTTACACTAGCTCTCGTCTCAATGCCGATACATGTCCCATACATGTCTTACACTGGCTTAAATATCTTGAGGCCGATGCATGTCCCAGACATGTCTTAAACTGGCTCTCATGCTATGGCTGATGTGTGTCCCAGACATGTCTTACACCACACACATATCACCCATTATCATGGTACAAATATCCAAGTCTATTCCAAATGTTCAACGAAAGTCTTTACTACGTAAATTTCTCAACATGTTTTCTCGTATTCAAAATCAAGAAAATTTAGGCCATATAAACTCAATTACACATCATAAAGATATAGTTGTATTATTAACATACAACTTACCTTGGTATTCAAAATATGACGACTATCTCGGCTTAGTCTACTAGCTTTATTTTTCCCCGGTCTAGGCTCAAATTTTGTAATTCTTGATCTATAATGATGAAACTTCACACACTTAATCATTTTATTAATCTAGGTACTCAACAATTCATAAGTGGGCAAAATGACCGTTTTGCCCTTAGACTTTCATAAAATGACCATTTTACCCCTAGATCTGAAAATTGATCTTTATCATATTTTCTCACTAAACAAGCGTAGCCGATCACTTTTTATACTAAAAGTAGCCCACAATTCTCATTATTTCACACATTTATCACCTATTTGACAACTTATGTAAAATGGTCCTTAGTTAGGGTTTTCATAGAAACTACTTCACAAAAGTTGGTTATTACACTACCATAACTCATTTTCTTCCATAAAATTTCAGAAAACAACATGAACACACTCATGGTAAAACCCTAGACTTTCAACCATTTTGCAAAATAGTTCCCCCATTTGAAAGCTCATGTTACAAGGGTTCTAAAAGTACAAAAATCATTAAGAAAAAACATCAAGATTATTTGTAGAGAGATTAAGTGGCTCATATTTTCAAGCTTTAAAACCCTTCTATGGCTGATATTTTCGGTCAAGAAGATGATGGGAAAAGGGATGATATCATCTTATATTTATTTTATTTTCTTTTTAGTCAAATAAGTCACCAACTTCACCTAACATTTGACTAAGTTAAAATCCTTGTCTCATGGCCGGCCAAGCACCATTTTAGAGTCTAATTTCACTTTAAAGACCCCCAATTTATGGTACATGGCAATTTAACTCCATTAGCTATCAAATTAAAACTTTTGAACTTTATGCGATTTAGTCTTTTTCCGCGATTAGGTTCACAAACGCTAAAATTAATTCACCAAAATTTTCATGCATCTTTATAAACATGCCATCACACATAAAATAATATTAAAAGTAATTTCTCCTACCTCAGGTTAGTGGTTTCGAAACCACTGTTCCAGCTAGGCCCAAAATTGGGTTGTTACAATTCTCCATTCTTAGGGATTTTCGTCCCTGAAAATCTTATCGGTGAATAGGTTCGAGTATTGGTCTCTCATGGTCTCCTTGAGTCCCCATGTGGCTTCTTCGACTCCATGTCTATGCCATAATACTTTAACAAGTGCTATACTTTTATTCTTTAATTGTTTAATCTCTCAAGCCAAAATCTTAACTGGCTCTCGCCATAAGTCATGTCCAGCTGAATCTCAAACTCAGTTGGCGCAATCACATGCGAAGTATCTGATCTATATCGATGTAACATGGACACATGAAACACGTCGTGAATCTTTTCCAATTCTAAGGGCAAAGCCAATCGGTATGCTATCGGCCCAATTCTCTCGGTCACTTCATAAGGTCCAATAAACCATTGACTTAATTTGCCTTTCCTTCTGAATCGAAGAACTTTCCTCCACGGGGATACTTTCAAAAACACTTTATCCCTGACTTGAAACTCGATCTCTTTTCATTTCAAATCTGTATAGGATTTCTGTCTATCTGATGCGGCCTTTATACAATTACGATTCACTTTAACCTTTTCTTCAGTTTCTCTGACTAAGTCGACCCCGTGAATCTGATTCTCTCTCAGCTCGATCCTATATAACTACGTTCGGCACTTACGCCAATACAAAGCCTCATAAGGCACCATTTTCAAACTCAACTGATAACTATTGTTGTAGGCAAATTCCACCAGTGGTAAATACTTTTCCCTGCTACCTTGGAAATTGAGAACACAACACCGTAACATGTCCTCTAATATCTGAATTACTCTCTCTGACTAACCGTCGGTTTACGGATGAAAAGCCGTGCTAAAATTCAGTTTCATTCCCAATACCTCTTGCAACTTCTTCCAAAACCGCGAGGTAAACCTCGAATCTCTAACCGAAATAATCGACAAGGGCATTCCATGAAGTCTCACTATCTTAGAAACATAAAGATCGGCCAATTTCTCAAGGGAGTAGTCGGTACGCACTAGTATAAAATGTGCTGACTTAGTAAGTCTATCAACAACGACCCACACTGAATCCTTTTTCCTTGGTGTCAAAGGCAAACCTGACACAAAATCCATAGTTACTCAGTCCCATTTTGACTCGGGAACCAACACAAGCTGAAGCAAACCCGAGGGTACTTGGTGTTTAGCTTTCACTTGTTGACAAACTAGACATTTATAAACAAACTCAGAAATGTCTCATTTCATACATGGCCGCCAATACATTTTCTTCAGGTTATTGTACATTTTTACACTACCCGGATGGATAGACCAGCAGCCACTATGTGCCTCTCATAAAATCATCTGAATAAGCTCATTATCCTTGGGTACACAAATTCTGTTTTGATATATCATACAACCGTCAGTACCAATACTAAACTCTGATTCATTTCCCACCTCACACTGAGCCATTTTAGCTTGCAAGTCATTATCATCTTTCTGAGCCTCACAAATCTCTTGAAGCAACGTCGGTCTAGCCTTTAACTCTACTAAAACCAAACCACCATTAGTTACAGACAACTAAGCATTCATTTCCCTCAAGCCAAACAATGATTTCCTACTCAAAGCATCAGCTGCTACATTAGCCTTTCTGGGGTGGTAGTCAATCACCAATTCGTAGTCTTTTATCAACTCTAACCACTGCCTTTGCCATAAGTTTAACTCCTTCTGAGTCATTAAATAATTTAGACTTTTATGGTCGGTGAATACCTGACATCTCTCACAATACAAATGGTGTCTCCAAATCTTTAATGCAAACACTATAGCTACTAGATCTAAATCATGCGTCGGGTAATTTCTCTCGTGTGGCTTTAGTTGTCCTGAGGCATAGGCTATAACCTTGCCTTCTTGCATGAGCACACATCCTAACCCATTCAAGGATGTAACACTATACACCACAAACTCTTTTTCCGATTCTGGTTGCACTAAAACTGGAGCTTCGGTCAACAAAGTCTTTAGTTTCTCGAAACTCTGTTGTCACTTCTCTGTCCATTCAAACTTGACATCCTTTTGTAACAACCTTGTCATCGGAGTGGCTATCATAGAGAATCCATTCACAAACCTCATGTAGTATCCAGCTAAACCTAGAAAGCTTAGAACCTCTGTCACATTCCACAGCGATTTACATTCAACAATAGCCGAGATCTGGCTTGGGTCAACTCTGATCCCATCAGTAGACATAATGTGTCCTTAGAATTCGACCTCTTTAGGAAAAAATTCACTCTTATTGAACATGGCATATAACTGATTAACTCTCAAGGTTTGTAAAACTGTCCTCAAATGTTCTATGTGCGCACTCTCATCACACGAATAAATGAAAGTCAGCGATAAAAAAAAGACAAACTTATCCAAATATGGTCGAAAAATACGTTTCATTAAGTCCATAAAAATTGCCAGGGCATTATTTAAGCCAAAGGGCATGACAAGAAACTCGTAGTGCCCATACCTTGTCCTAAACGCAGTTTTTGATACTTCTTGCTCCTTAGCCCTTAACTAGTAGCAGCTTAACCTTAAGTCGATTTTAGAAACCATGGTGGCTCCCTTCAACTGATTGAAAAAATCATTGATCCTTGGCAAGGGATGCTTGTTTTTCACAGTCACCCTGTTGTGTTGTTGGTAGTCTATGCACAACCTCATCAACCAGTCTTTATTTTTCACAAAAAGTATCGGAGCACCCCACAGTGAATAGCTCGGTCTTGAAAAGCTTTTGTCAGTTAATTCTTACAACTATACCTTCAACTCCTTTAATTCCGTCACAGCCATCCTATACGGAACGATTGAGATAGGCACTGTACCAGGGACCAACTTGATACGAAACTCAACTTCTCTTGTTGGAGGCAACCCAGGAACTCTTCTGGAAATACATCCGTGTACTCACATACCACAGGCACTGTCTCAATTTTCACTTCAGAATCTTTAGTGTTCAACACAAATGCTAGGTAGGACTCATACCCTTTTCTCAAATATTTTTCGGCAGTCAAAGATAAGATCAGTACTGGTGACTTATCCAGTTCACCTGATTCAGATCGAATAATATCCCTATTCTCACATTTCATTTCAATGAACTTGCTACAACAATTCACTATCACATTATGAGCAGTCAACCAATCCATGCCAAGAATTAGATCAAATTCATCAAACGGTAGTATAATGAGGTTAGCTAGAAAATAATGACCTGTAATCATCAAAGGACAACCTCTACACACTTTATCATCTATCACATGTCTGCCTAATGGGTTTGACACTTTTATCAAAAATTTGATAGACTCAACAGACATATTCGTACTGGGTACTAATTTCATGCAAACATAGGAATGAGTAGACCCTGGATCAATCAAAGCAATAACAGAAATATGGTGGAGAGAAAAGGTACACGTAATCACATCTAGTGAAGATTCCTCTTCGTAAGGGTAAATAGCATAAGTCCTTGTAGGCGCTCGGGCCTCAGACCTCACAGCTGAATCTCTAGGAGCTCCTCTTCTGCTAGCCCTACTGTCTGGGTTTTTCTGTGGTCTACCCCTCGAAGGAGCACTATTCACCCTCATTTCTTGCTTTTTCTCTTTCTCATCTAATTCAGGGTAGTCTTGAATGAAATAGTCCAAAGATCCATATTTAAAGCAACCTATTTCATTCCCTCAGTACTCACCGAAATGACGTCTTCCACGCTGCGAGCACTCTGACCTATTTGGCTGAACATTATCGACACTTGCAAAAGAAGTGGTCTAGGCCTTAGAAGCCATATTTTGCTTGTTCTTACTCTTATTTGAGAATCCCACTGACGCGTTCGATCGGGTCGGAAACTCTCTCAATCTCTTAGATGAGGTCTGCTGTGATTTCCCTACCCGTCTTTTCCTTGAGTCTCGAGACTCAATGTCAACTCTTCTCTTCTCTTTGGCCAATTCCTCGGCCTTACATACTCTCTCCACGAGCACTACAAATTCCCTAAATTCTAAAATACCCACTAATAGACAGATATCTTCGTTTAGACCATCTTCAAACCTCTTGCACATGATGGTTTCTGTAGATACGCACTCCCGTGCATATTTGCTATTTCTCACAAACTCACGCTTGTACTACGTCACCGTCCTACGACCTTGCTTCAGCTCTAAAAATTATTTCCTCTTCTGGACTATAAACCTTTAACTTTGTCTTGGATTTCTCAAAATACAACCTTTTTCTTTAAGTGAACCTTTGGAACACCCCCAAACTTTTTTTGAACTCAAGGTCATACATTTTTCCTTTTTTTTTTGGAGACTGAGCAAACTTTTCTTTGCTCTTCCTTCATCTCTTTTTTTTAAAGCATGAGCACATACATCTTTTTGAAAATTTCCTCAAATTTTGATTACCAAGATAACTTTAGTTAAGATGGGTGCACAAAATTAGGATAAGTTAAAAAGATGGTAACGTGGCTTATAATGTAGTTTCATTGCAATAAACAGACCTTTAAGCTCAAAATTTCAGTTTCAAGGTTCTAATATCATAGGGTTGGCTTGAAAAGGCTCAAACGATCCAAAGAAATAGTGCCTATATCATTTTAGATTTTTATGTCCCCTAGGATTTCGCCTCAAGAAAGTTACTAAGTCAATTCTAAAGATATAGACCTTCATGCATGTCTAATCTCAAAAGAAACTAAGTTTTCATGGTAAACATTAGTAAAGCTAGGATCATACAAGCATTCCATTCTTCATGATTACATACTTTCACTTAGATAGAATCATCATTCATACTTGCATACAAACTATCTCATTAACATAAAATGTCTCTAAACATTCATTTATTAAAACATACTTATGAAGAAATGATTGGAACATACTTGAAAATTTTAAAATTTGAGCAATTTATTTGCCTTACCCCCTTTAAAAAAAAGCAATGTCCTCATTGCAAGAACAAAGTAATGAATGAAAACTAAACACTGGGTAGGGTTGTAAAGAAAGAGAGGTGAGTCATTAAGACTGCTTAACTACCAAGTCTTTTCTAATAACCCAATCCTAGACATGTTCATTCCCATTACCACTTTACTTAGTCTTTTTCCTTCTAAAGAAGTGTTAAGTTTATTCATGCTTGTTATGCTTTATTCTATAGAAATTAAATCCTAATTACGAAAGAAATAAATTCCAAAAGACCTAAAAATAATTAAATAAATAACAAGACAGGAATCCCCCATTTTATTTTTCTGACTCATTCCCCTTGTCTTTTTCAGCTCCATCTCCGCTTGTATAGTCAGTATCTTCCATCCATGTCTCAAAGATAGCATCTGAGAGCTTAGGAACAAAAGTATTAGAGATATTCTTAAAAGAATTTTAAATTGAGTTATCTCTAATTTTTGCATATTTCCAGTAAGTTTGTTGTTGTTTGTGCATGAAGTTGTACATATCCATCATAATTGACAACTCCGATTTCCTTGCAGTAATTGCAGAAGTCAACATTAGACTTGTAGATTCAGGTTCAACACTTAGCTTGACTGTTTCTTTTTCTGGCTCAACCTCTAGTTTAGGGGTTGTAGATCCTTCAACTGGATTAGGACTATTCGATTCCTTGTCAGATTCTTCTTCTTCAGTTTTTATAACTGAATTAACTTCAGTTTCGGTTTCATTTGTTGACTCATCGATATCATACTCAGTTGGCTCTTCTTGCTCCTCTAGATTCGGCTCATGCACCTTCTTTACTAACCTTTCAAGATCATGATTTGTAATGCACCCTTGAATATATTGCCCCTTCAAATTTGCTTATGTTTTAACATGGGCCATTAAGCAAAGTGAAGTGATTAATGATGGGAAATATGCACTTCCTATCTTCTTTTTAGCATAATCATGAATCTCCTTGAGAATAATTTTCCCAACATTAATGGACTTTTCTGTCAATATTGCATATAACAAAAGAACTTGTTCCATCCAGATGGTGGAACTACATGAGATAGGTATAAAATTGTAGCGAATGAAATAAAACCATAGCTTTGCTACTAGTTTTAGATATTCCCTCCAGCAAGAATGGCTTCCATACTTCTTATAATCCATTGGGATCCTGATTTGTCACAACATCAAGCACTTGTTGAAGAAAATCCCAATTGATATTGTTCATCATAGGGTGGTACTCATCTTCTTCAACATCAGGTAAGTTAAACAAATCATTGATGGACTTAGAAGTAAGAGGTACCTTTTTCTTTCGAACGATGACCTCGGTAGCATCTTGCATAGTCAAACTAGCATAGAATTTTCGAACTAGTTCATCATCAGGAAGTGAGTGAGTATCACAAAATCGTTCCCACTTGAGAGCATTGATTTTCTTTCTAATCGGTATAGGAACAACCATAAAATCATGAGTTTTCAAGTTAAAACCTTTTTTTGGCATCATAGGTTGATGCTTGAAGAGTAAATTAAATCTCCCTTTCACTTCTTCATCAATCAAAATCGAGTTTTCAGGAGTAGTCTTTGAAGATCTAGTTCTTTTGCGAGACGCAGTATCTTTTCTTGATAATTTGGCAAAGTTTCTGCACAAGGGGGAAAAGAGAAATTGGTAAGGTGGGTAAGGACTTGCTGTGACGAAAATCTTGTGATGGTAAGGATGGTACAACAGCAACGACGATGACCGGCAGTAATAACAGCAATCTACGGTATCAAGGTTGGTGTTTCGGCAATCTTCTTACGACGATAATAGGTGATTTCGGTAAAAAGGGAAGAGAAACTATGGTTTCTTTCGTGATTTGAGGTTAGTGGCATAAGAAAGAAATTTAGGGATTTTTAGGGTTATGCAAATTACTTTGAGGGATATGAAAAATAGTAGAACAAAGAGGAGTTTATATAGGGAAGAATTATGGTAACATGTAGCAAAAATTTAGTACTTGGGAGGCAAGTAATGGGAGTGGTGGCAAAGTATGGATTTTCCCTCTCTTTTTACTGTCTTGGGCCTCAAACTCAGACTGTATTTTTAAATTTACACAAGAAAAAAAATCTGATCAGTACTTGGGCCAAATTTGACCCCCTTTCTTAACATAAAAATTCAAAATTTAAACAAAACAAATGAAACTTAAAAATTTTAAATCTTAATTAGAAATTTTCTTCTTAACAGATTACATTAAATTAATTCTCAGGAAAGGTTGGAAGGGTCATAGAGGTCCCGCTAAAGTTCCAATTCCTTAGACAAAATTAATTAAATGTAATAAGTTAAGAAAATAAGTTCTAATTAATTATTTATTTACAAAACGAGTTCATGAAAAATCAAGGGTCTGTTAATTTGAACGAGGATTCAACATGCTCAACTTCACCATCCCAGTAGTGTTTGAGACGTTGACCATTAGCTTTAAACGTACCTTCGTAATTTTCGTATAGTTGAATAGCTCTATAAGGATAAACTCGGTAGATGGTATAAGATTCTTTCCATCGGTATTTATTCTTCCCAGGAAACAACTTCAACCTTGAATAAAACAACAAAACCTTCTGACATTCTATAAACTCGTGAGGTTGTATATGACTATCATGCCATCTCCTCGATCTTTCTTTACACATTTTGATATTCTCATAGGAAAACAACCTTAGCTCTTTCAACTCATCAAGTTGTAACATCCTTGTAACACCCCACACTCGAGTCCTACACCGGGACAGGATAGGAGGCTTTAGCTCACTTAAGCACACGCATTCCAACATTTTCGAATCATTAAGACTTGATCGAACTTAAAACTTTTTCAAAATTTGCTAAAATTCCTTAACATGGGCCTACGAGGCCTCAAACGTCCATTCGAAACCATTCAAGACCAATTTGGGTCCTTAACCAACTTTAGAAAATTAAACCTTGAAAACAGTGTACACGCCAGTGTGGAAGGGTAACACGCCCGTGTGGTCTTTATGACATGGCTGTGCTGATGGCCCATGTGGCACACCTGGCCTAAGCATCTAGGGACACAACTGTGTCCCATACCCGTGTGAATTTAATTCCAAATTTGAACCTACATGGGTTTTCACACGGCCTGACACACGCCAGTGTCCATCACATGACTATGACAGAGTTGTGTCTGAGCCCGTGTCTAAAAACCATGACATTCTATTTCTAATGACAACATCCAATAAGGGGCACACGGCCAAGGCACACACCCATGGCCAGAGGCCGTGTCCTCCACATGGCTGAGACACGCGGCCGTGTCTCTGCTCTTGTGTTTACTACCATGCATTCTGACTTGCAAATTTTACATGCAAGGGACACACGACCGAACGAGACACCCATAGGGCTGGCCGTGTGTCACACATGTTCTAAACACATGCCTGTGTGTCTACCAGTGTGGACAATATAAGGCTATCTACCAAGCCTTTGCTACCTTGAAACAAAATCTAACATTAACCAACGCATCAAAGATTAACTTAATATGATTTCTCAACCAACAACCATAGTTAAGACCCATATACGTTACATATATTCAACTATGTCAACAATTTCACCATCATGAAAGGCTAGCCTGCATTCACATAATAACTTTCAATATTACGCATTTTCCATGGCCCTATACAAAATGAATCAAATGCAAAAGTAAGCCAACATATTTTGCCAATCATCAATGACACAGAACTCAAAAGTCAGAGTCTTATACATGCCATAATCAAAATAAAAGATCTAACTATACCAAGTGCTTTGATTGATAGTGTGATCGATGCCTTCGATGTCCGTTGATCCACGAGCTAATAAGGCAGCACTATAAGAAAATGGAAAGAAACGGGGTAAGCATAAAGCTTAGTAAGTTGCATGAAAATAAACAACTACTTATCATAAAGCAATATGCTTATAACCTTTCATAGTTTATTCATGAATACCATAATTAAATGTAAGTACAACTTACTCATCACCATCCAATACAACTCATATTGCATACATTGAGCCCATATCTCATACATTTCAATTAGGTAACTGTACCACTCATCACATGATCATAACTTTTCTTATTTTGTTATAAATCATAAACCTTTTATTGAACCATTTGGAATACTAATGGATACTCAATAGCCCTAACATGGGTTAAGATGTCAACGCCATGTCACGGACATGGTCTTACACTCTCTTTCATATAGCGAAGCCGATGCTATGTCCCAAACAGGCCTTACACTGGCTCTCATCTATTGGTGCCGTTGCCATGTCCCAGACAGGTCTTACACTGATACACCACAAGCTGATGCCATATCCCGAACAGGTCTTACGCTAGCCTGTATATCGCGAGGCTGATGCATGTCCCAGACATGTCTTACACTAGCTCTCGTCTAAATGCCGATAAATGTCCCATACATGTCTTACACTGGCTTAAATATCTTGAGGCCGATGCATGTCCCAGACATGTCTTAAACTGGCTCTCATGCTATGGCTGATGTGTGTCCCAGACATGTCTTACACCACACACATATCACCCATTATCATGGTACAAATATCCAAGTCTATTCCAAATGTTCAACGAAAGTCTTTACTACGTAAATTTCTCAACATGTTTTCTCGTATTCAAAATCAAGAAATTTAGGCCATATAAACTCAATTACACATCATAAAGATATAGTTGTATTATTAACATACAACTTACCTTGGTATTCAAAATATGACGACTATCTCGGCTTAGTCTACTAGCTTTATTTTTCCCCGGTCTAGGCTCAAATTTTGTAATTCTTGATCTATAATGATGAAACTTCACACACTTAATCATTTTATTAATCTAGGTACTCAACAATTCATAAGTGGGCAAAATGACCGTTTTGCCCTTAGACTTTCATAAAATGACCATTTTACCCCTAGATCTGAAAATTGATCTTTATCATATTTTCTCACTAAACAAGCGTAGCCGATCACTTTTTATACTAAAAGTAGCCCACAATTCTCATTATTTCACACATTTATCACCTATTTTACAACTTATGTAAAATGGTCCTTAGTTAGGGTTTTCATAGAAACTACTTCACAAAAGTTGGTTATTACACTACCATAACTCATTTTCTTCCATAAAATTTCAGAAAACAACATGAACACACTCATGGTAAAACCCTAGACTTTCAACCATTTTGCAAAATAGTTCCCTCATTTGAAAGCTCATGTTACAAGGGTTCTAAAAGTACAAAAATCATCAAGAAAAAACATCAAGATTATTTGTAGAGAGATTAAGTGGCTCAAATTTTCAAGCTTTAAAACCCTTCTATGGCTGATATTTTCGGTCAAGAAGATGATGGGAAAAGGGATGATATCATCTTATATTTATTTTATTTTCTTTTTAGTCAAATAAGTCACCAACTTCACCTAACATTTGACTAAGTTAAAATCCTTGTCTCATGGCTGGCCAAGCACTATTTTAGAGTCTAATTTCACTTTAAAGACCCCCAATTTATGGTACATGGCAATTTAACTCCATTAGCTATCAAATTAAAACTTTTGAACTTTATGCGATTTAGTCTTTTTTCGCGATTCGGCTCCCAAACGCTAAAATTAATTCACCAAAATTTTCATGCATCTTTATAAACATGCCATCACACATAAAATAATATTAAAAGTAATTTCTCCTACCTCAGGTTAGTGGTTTCGAAACCACTGTTCCAGCTAGGCCCAAAATCGGGTTGTTACAATTCTCCATTCTTAGGGATTTTCGTCCCTGAAAATCTTGTCGGTGAATAGGTTCGGGTATTGGTCTCTCATGGTCTCCTTGAGTCCCCATGTGGCTTTTTCGACTCCATGTCTATGCCATAATACTTTAACAAGTGCTATACTTTTATTCTTTAATTGTTTAATCTCTCAAGCCAAAATCTTAACCGGCTCTCGCCATAAGTCATGTCCAGCTGAATCTCAAACTCAGTTGGCGCAATCACATGCGAAGTATCTGATCTATATCGATGTAACTTGGACACATGAAACACGTCGTGAATCTTTTCCAATTCTGAGGGCAAAGCCAATCGGTATGCTATCGGCCCAATTCTCTCAGTCACTTCATAAGGTCCAATAAACCATTGACTTAATTTGCCTTTTCTTCTGAATCGAAGAACTTTCTTCCACGGGGATACTTTCAAAAACACTTTATCCCCGACTTGAAACTCGATCTCTTTTCATTTCAAATCCGTATAGGATTTCTGTCTATCTGATGCGGCCTTTATACGATCACGATTCACTTTAACCTTTTCTTCTGTTTCTCTAACTAAGTCGACCCCGTGAATCTGATTCTCTCTCAGCTTGATCCAGTATAACTACGTTCGGCACTTACGCCTATACAAAGCCTCATAGGGCACCATTTTCAAACTCAACTGATAACTATTGTTGTAGGCGAATTCCACCAGCGGTAAATACTTTTCCCTGCTACCTTGGAAATTGAGAATACAACACCGTAACATGTCCTCTAATATCTGAATTACACTCTCTGACTAACCGTCGGTTTACAGATGAAAAGCCGTGCTAAAATTCAGTTTCATTCCCAATACCTCTTGCAACTTCTTCCAAAACCGTGAGGTAAACCTCGGATCTCTAACTGAAATAATCCACAAGGACATTCCATGAAGTCTCACTATCTTAGAAACATAGAGATCGGCTAATTTCTCAAGGGAGTAGTCAGTACACACTAGTATAAAATGTGCTGACTTAGTAAGTCTATCAACAACGACCCACACTGAATCCTTTTTCCTTGGTGTCAAAGGCAAACCTGACACAAAATCCATAGTTACTCGGTCCCATTTTGACTCGGGAACCAACGAAAGTTGAAGCAAACCCGAGGGTACTTGGTGTTTAGCTTTCACTTGTTGACAAACTAGACATTTATAAACAAACTCAGAAATGTCTCATTTCATACCTGGCCGCCAATACATTTTCTTCAGGTTATTGTACATTTTTACACTACCCGGATGGATAGACCAGCAGCCACTATGTGCCTCTCGTAAAATCTTCCGAATGAGCTCATTATCCTTGGGTACACAAATTCTGTTTCGATACATCATACAACCGTCAGTACCAATACTAAACTCTGATTCATTTCGCACCTCACACTGAGCCATTTTAGCTTGCAAGTTCCTATCACCTTTCTGAGCCTCACAAATCTCTTGAAGCAACGTCGGTCTAGCCTTTAACTCTACTAAAACCAAACCATCATTAGTTACAGACAACTAAGCATTCATTTCCCTCAAGCCAAACAATGATTTCCTACTCAAAGCATCAGCTGCTACATTAGCCTTTCCGGGGTGGTAGTCAATCACCAATTCGTAGTCTTTTATCAACTCTAACCACCGCCTTTGCCATAAGTTTAACTCCTTCTGAGTCATTAAATACTTTAGATTTTTATGGTCGGTGAATACCTGACATCTCTCACAATACAAATGGTGTCTCCAAATCTTTAATGCAAACACTATAGCTGCTAGATCCAAATCGTGCGTCGGGTAATTTCTCTCATGTGGCTTTAGCTATCTTGAGGCATAGGCTATAACCTTGCCTTCTTGCATGAGCACACATCCTAACCCATTCAAGGATGCATCACTATACACCACAAACTCTTTTTCCGATTCTGGTTGCACTAAAACTGGAGCTTCGGTCAACAAAGTCTTTAGTTTCTCGAAACTCTGTTGTCACTTCTCTGTCCATTCAAACTTGACATCCTTTTGTAACAACCTTGTCATCGGAGTGGCTATCATAGATAATCCATTCACAAACCTCATGTAGTATCCAGCTAAACCTAGAAAGCTTAGAACCTCTGTCACATTCCACAGCGATTTACATTCAACAATAGCCGAGATCTTACTTGGGTCAACTCTGATCCCATCAGCAGACATAATGTGTCCTTGGAATCCGACCTCTTTAGAAAAAAATTCACTCTTATTGAACTTGGCATATAACTGATTAACTCTCAAGGTTTGTAAAACTGTCCTCAAATGTTCTACGTGCTCACTCTCATCACGCGAATAAATGAATGTCATCGATTAAAAAAAAAGACAAACTTATCCAAATATGGTCGAAAAATACGTTTCATTAAGTCCATAAAAATTGCCAGGGCATTATTTAAGCCAAAGGGCATGACAAGAAACTCGTAGTGCCCATACCTTGTCCTAAACGCAGTTTTTGATACTTCTTGCTCCTTAGCCCTTAACTAGTAGCAGCTTAACCTTAAGTCGATTTTAGAAAACATGGTGGCTCCCTTCAACTGATTGAACAAATCATTGATCCTTGGAAAGGGATGCTTGTTTTTCACAGTCACCTTGTTGTGTTGTTGGTAGTCTATGCACAACCTCATCAACCAGTCTTTCTTTTTCACAAAAAGTATCGGAGCACCCCACAGTGAATAGCTCGGTCTTGAAAAGCTTTTGTCAGTTAATTCTTGCAACTATACCTTCAACTCCTTTAATTCCATCTGAGCCATCCTATACGGAACGATTGAGATAGGCACTGTACCAGGGACCAACTTGATGCGAAGCTCAACTTCTCTTGTTGGAGGCAACCCAGGCAACTCTTCTGGAAATACATCCGTGTACTCGCATACCACAGGCACTGTCTCAATTTTCACTTTTAGAATCTTTAGTGTTAAACACAAATGCTAGGTAGGACTCATACCCTTTTCTCAAATATTTTTCGGCAGTCAAAGATAAGATCAGTACTGGTGACTTATCCAGTTCACCTGATTCAAACCGAATAATATCCCCATTCTCACATTTAATTTCAATGAACTTGCTACAACAGTTCACTATCACATTATGAGCAGTCAACCAATCCATGCCAAGAATTAGATCAAATTCATCAAACGGTAGTATAATGAGGTTAGCTAGAAAATAATGACCTGTAATCATCAAAGGACAACCTCTACACACTTTATCATCTATCACATGTCTGCCTAATGGGTTTGACACTTTTATCAAAAATTTGATAGACTCAACAGACATATTCGTACTGGGTACTAATTTCATGCAAACATAGGAATGACTAGACCCTAGATCAATCAAAGCAATAACAGAAATATCGTGGAGAGAAAAGGTACACGTAAGCACATCTGGTGAAGATTCCTCTTCGTGAGGGTAAATAGCATAAGTCCTTGCTGGCGCTCGGCCCTCGGACCTCACAGCTGAATCTCTAGAAGCTCCTCTACTGCTAGCCTCACTGTCTGGGTTTTTCTGTGGTCTACCCCTCGAAGGAGCACTATTCACCCTCATTTCTTGCTTTTTCTCTTTCTCATCTAATTCAGGGTAGTCTTGAATGAAATAGTCCAAAGATCCATATTTAAAGCAACCTATTTCATTCCCTCAGTACTCACCGAAATGACGTCTTCCACGCTGCGAACACTCTAACCTATTTGGCTGAACATTATCGACACTTGCAAAAGAAGTGGTCTGGGCCTTAAAAGCCGTATTTTGCTTGTTCTTACTCTTATTTGAGAATCCCACTGACGCGTTCGATCGGGTCGGAAACTCTCTCAATCTCTTAGATGAGGTCTGCTGTGATTTCCCCACCCGTCTTTTCCTTGAGTCTCGAGACTCAATGTCAGCTCTTCTCTTCTCTTTGGCCAATCCCTTAGCCTTACATGCTCTCTCCACGAGCACTACAAATTCCCTCAATTCTAAAATACCCACTAATAGACGGATATCTTCGTTTAGACCATCTTCAAACCTTTTACACATGATGGTTTCTGTAGATATGCACTCCCGTGCATATTTGCTGAGTCTCACAAACTCACGCTTGTACTACGTCACCGTCCTACGACCTTGCTTCAGCTCTAAAAATTATTTCCTCTTTTGGTCTATAAACCTTTAACTAATTACTTCTTTCGGAACTCTTCCTGGAAGAATTCCCAAGTCATCCTCTCTCTCGGCACAATGGACACGAGAGTATTCCACCACTGGTAGGCTGAGTCTCATAGGAGTGACACTGCGTACTTTACGCACTCCTCAGCGTGCACAATAGCTCATCAAATACCCTAATGGTATTTTCCAACCAGAACTCTACTCTTTCTAGGTCATCATCAATTTTAGCCCGAAATTCCTCAGCCTCTTGCTTTCATATTTTGTCTACTGGGGGTTTCTCTCTCCTAGCCATTTCCACTCCTTGTAGAGCTACAAGGGCATACTGAGGAATCGGAGGAAGTGGGGGAGGTGGGGTGTTCGGATTCGCATGAACAAACTTTGAGTACCAGGTATCCATCATGTGGAGGTAAACTTCTCTAGCCCCTCCGCTCTGACTCAAGTGTCATGGGCCCACTATCTCCTGGCGCTATCCCCTCAGCGGGAGCTAGCGTATTACTCTCCACATCATCCGTCGTAGCTACGCTAGGATCCATTTACTATACAAATAAAAACACAATTTATCTTGTCAGGAGTAGTCACACTATCAATATACAGTTACGACATGTATAGCTAGACTCGTACTCATGCTAGGTTTGTCCAGAATCGACAAAACCATACCTCTGATACCACTAAATGTAACACCCCACACCTAAGTCCTACACTGAAATGGGATACGAGGCGTTACCTTACTTAAACACATGCATTCCAACATTTTAGAATCATTAAGACTTGATCAAACTTAACACTTTTTCAAACTTTGCTTAATTTCCTTAACATAGGCTTACAAGGCCTCAAACATCCATTCAAAACCATTTGGGACCAATTCGGGTCCTTAACCAACTTTAGAATATTAACCCTTGAAAACAGAGCACACGCCCGTGTAGAAAGGTAAACCGCCCGTCTGGTCTTTATGACATGGCCGTGTTGATGGCCCGTGTGACACACACAGCCTAAGCATCCAGGGACACGCCCATGTCCTATACCCGTGTGAATTTAACTCAAAATTTGAACCTAAAGGGTTTTCACATGGCCTGACACATGCCTGTGTCCCTCACACGGCGATGACACGCCCGTGTCCTAGCCCCAGTCTAAAAACCTTGACATTCTATTTCTAACGTCAGCATCCAATAAGGGGCACACGGCCAAGGCACGCGCCCATGGCCAGAGGCAGTGTCCTCCACATGGCTGAGACACACGGCTGTGTCTCTGCCAGTGTGTTTACTACAATGCAATCTAGCTTGCAAATTTTACGTGCAGGGGACACATGGCCGAACGACACGCCCATAGGGCTGACTGTGTGTCACCCATGGTCTAGACACACGCCGTGTGTCAACCCATGTGGACAATTTAAGGCTATCTACCAAGCCTTTGCCACCCTGAAACAAAATCTAACATCAACCAACGCATCAAAGATTATCTTAATATGATTTCTCAACCAAACAACCATAGTTAAGACCTATATACATTACATATATTCAACTATGCTAACAATTTCACCTTCATGAAAGGCTAGCTTGCATTCACATAATAACTTTTAATATTAGCCATTTTTGATGGCCTTATTCAAAATGAATCAAATTCTAAAGTAAGCAGCATCCAATAAGGGGCACATGGCCAAGGCACGCGCCCATGGCCAGAGGTAGTGTCCTCCACATGGCTGAGACACACGGCCGTGTCTCTGCCAGTGTGTTTACTACAATGCATTCTAGCTTGTAAATTTTACATGCAGGGGACACATGGCTGAACGACACGCCCATGGGGCTGACCGTGTGTCACCCATGGTCTAGACACACGCCGTGTGTCAACCCATGTGGACAATATAAGGCTATCAACCAAGCCTTTGCCACCCTGAAACAAAATCTAACATCAACCAACGCATCAAAGATTATCTTAATATGATTTCTCAACCAAACAACCATAGTTAAGACCTATATACATTACATATATTCAACTATGCCAACAATTTCACCTTCATGAAAGGCTAGCTTGCATTCACATAATAACTTTTAATATTTGCCATTTTTGATGGCCTTATTCAAAATGAATCAAATTCTAAAGTAAGCCAACATATTTGGCCAATTAACAATAACACAAAACTCAAAATTCAGAGTCCTATACATGCCATAATCAAAATAAAATATCTAATTATACTAAGTGCTTCAATTGATACTGTGATCAATGCCTCCGATGTCTATTGATCCATGTGCTAATTAGGCGGCACTATAAGAAAATAGAAAGAAACAGGGTAAGCATAAAGCTTAGTAAGTTGCATGAAAATAATCAACAACTACTTATCATAAAGCAATATGCTCATAACCGTTCATAGTTTATTCATGAGTACCATAATTAAATGTAAGTACAACTTACTCGTCACCATTGAATACAACTCATATTGCATCCATTGAGCCCATATCTCATACATTTCGATTAGGTACCTGTACCACTCATCACATGATCATAACTTTTCTCATTTCGATATAAATCATAAACCTTTTATTGAACCATTTGGAATACTACTCGATACTCAATAGCCCTAACATGGGTTAAGATGCTGACACCATATCCCAGACATGGTCTTACACTGGCTTTCATATAGCGAGGTCGATGCCATGTCCCAGACAGGTCTTACACTGACACACCACAAGCTGACGCCATATCCCAGACAGGTCTTACATTAGTTTGTATATCGCGAGGCTGATGCATGTCCCAGACATGTCTTACACTAGCTCTAGTCTCAATGTCGATGCATGTCCTAGACATGCCTTACACTGGCTTAAATATCTCGTGGCCGATGCATGTCCTAGACATGCCTTACACTAGCTCTCATATTGTGGCTGATGCATGTCCCAGACATGTCTTACACTAGCACACATATCACTCATTATCATGGTACAAATATCCAAGTCTATTCCAAATGTTCAACTAAAACCGTTACTACGTAAATTTCTAACCATGTTTTCTCGCATTCAAAATCAAGACAATTTAGGGCATATGAACTCAATTACACATCATAAAGATATAGTTGTATTATTAATATGCAACTTACCTCAGTATTCAAAATATGGCGACTATCTTGGCTTAGTCCACTAGCTTTACTTTTCCTCGGTATAGGCCCAGATTTTGTAATTCTTGATCTATAATGATGAAAATTCACACATTTAATCATTTTATTAATCTAGGTACTCAACAATTCATAATTGGGCAAAATGACCGTTTTGCCCCTAGACTTTCACAAAATGATCATTTTATCCCTAAGTCCAAAAATCAATTTTTATCACATTTTCTCACTAACCAAGCCTAGCCGATCGCTTTTTATACTAAAAGCAGCACACAATTCTCATTATTTCACACATTTATCCCCTATTTTATAATTTATGCAAAATGGTCCTTAGTTAGGGTTTTCATGGAAACTACTTCACAAAAGTTGTTTACCATAACTCGTTCTCTTCCATAAAATTTCAAAAAAAAACATGAACACACTCATGGTAAAACCTTAGACTTTCAACCATTTTTCAAAATAGTCCCCTCATTTGAAAGCTCATGTTACAAGGGTTCTAAAAGTACAAAAATCATAAAAAAAACCATCAAGATCACTTACTTGTAGAGAGATTAAGTGGCTAAAATTTCAAGCTTCAAAACCTTCCTATGGCTAATATTTTTGGTCAAGAAGATGATGTGAAAAGGGACAATATCATCCTATGTTTATTTTATTTTCTTTTTAGTCAAATAAGTCACCAACTTCACCTAACATTTGGCTAAGTTAAAATCCTTGTCTCATGGCTAGCCAAGCACTATTTTAGGGCCTAATTTCACTTTATAGACCCCCAATTTATGGTACATGGCAATTTAACTCCCTTAGCTATCAAATTAAAACTTTTGAACTTTATGCGATTTAGTCTTTTTTCACGATTAAGCTCATAAACACTAAAATTGATTCACCAAAATTTTCATACATCTTTATAAACATGCCATCACACATAAAATATTATTAAAAATAATTTCTTCGACCTCAGGTTAGTGGTTTCGAAACCACTGTTCCGACTAGCCCAAAATTGGGCTGTTACAATCCTTGTCTCTCCCGCTTACTTAAGATCAAAGTTCAACTGCTTTAGAGCCCAGTGAGCTCTATTCTCCAACTCTAATGGAAAATGACATGCCTTTCCAAAGACTAACTGATAAGGAGTCATTCCTAACAGTGTCTTAAATACTGTTCGATAGGCCTATAATGCATTTATCGAGCCATTAAGACCAATTTTTTCTGCTAGGGCATACTCCCCTTTCAAAGATACATTTAATTTCACAGTTCACTCTTTCAACGTACCCATTAGACTGGGGGTGATAGGCAGTAGCAATCCCGTGCCTTACATCATATTTGTCAAGCAACCATTTAAGCCATTTGTGTAAAAAGTGAGAACCTTCATCACTAATAATAGCTCTTGGTGTCCCATATCACACATGCTTATGTAGGAATTGCATGACTACATTAGCATCATTTGTAGGGTATGCTTCTGCTTCAACCCACTTGGATACATAGTCCACATCAACTAAGATGTATTTGTTCCCAAATGAAGAAGGAAACGAGCCTAAGAAGTCAATGGCCCATACGTCGAATAATTCAATCTCCAAAATGTTGGTAAGGGCATCTCATTCCTCCTTGATATATTTCCGGTCCTTTGGCATTTATCATAGTTCTTCACATAAGCATAAGCATCTTTAAATAGTGTAGGCCAAAAGAAACCTATTTGTAAAATCTTTGCTGCAGTCCATGAACCACCAAAGTGTCTCCCACTTGGAGATGAATGGCAATGATACATGATCTCACCAATCTCACTTTCAGCTACACACTTTCAGATTATATTATCTATACACTATTTAAACAAAAATGGATCCTTCCAAAAATAATATCGACTATCATGAAGGAAATTTTTTCCTTTACTAGTATGTCATTTCTCAAAGAATTATTCCACATACAAGATTAGCGAAATCAGCAAACCAAGGTGTTTCATAAATTCGACTTACCTCAAATAAGTGTTTATCTGAAAAATTCTCGTTGATAGGCACACATGATCGAGTTACCTCATCTTGTTCCAACCTTAATGATGATCAACTATTTGATTTTTGACACATTTTCTGTCTTGGATCTCAATGTGACAGCCCTAATTTGACCCTAGTCGGAAAGTGGTTTCAGGACGACAAAATCGAGTCATCAAAATAATTAACCGTTATATTCTATGCTTATTGTATGTGTACATGCATGTGTGAAAGTTTCATGCTTTAATTTTGTCATTTGTATGTGAAATTTATTAAATAGGACTTATGTGAGACAATTGTGAAATGTGATAGGTAATTTTAAAAGTGGTCTATTAATAATGTTATAAAAAGGTTGGACTTGCATGTCAAATATCCATTTTTGTTTATAGTGGCCGACCATGATGATGCTTTATATAAAATATATGTATTGATTATTAGTTAAATGGCTTTATATTTTATAATAGAGATGAATAAAAGAAAATAATAATAGAAATAATGGTGAAGAAAACAAAGTCCCATCTTTGTTCTTCATAGCCGAACCTAAAGAAACAAAAAGAGGAGCAAGACATTCGGCCATTTGAAACATAAGGAAGGTTAGTAAATTGTGTTAGATTTTTGAAATTCTAGCTTGTTTTAGGTTAATCATCATCTTTCTTACTTAGCCCATGCCAAAACTTTGAAATTTGATGGATGAATTGAATATTCGGTTATGGTTGATAAGGAAGGAATTTGATTATTGCCTTTAAGTTTTGATGAAGAAATTGTTGATGAAAGAAGTTGATCATGTTAAAAGTATGAATTGTTAATGCTCATATGTGTAATAGCCGAACATGGAGTTGCTTAATGTCTTGAACAAATGTTGTTTAGGTGTTTTGAATTGAGTAAATTAGATGTTTGAACATCTAAGGGTTCGGCATTGTTCATGATTCTTTTTCTTTTTAGAGTATGATTTTGAATAATTTGAGTATTGGAATGTGAGTAATGTTATGCATAGGTAAGATTATTATGTTCGGTTTTGATAGTATATATGTAAAATCAATCCATTTTGCTAATTATATATATACGGTGATTAAAAATAAGATTTTTGATGACTTGTGTTTAATGGCATTCGGACAAAGTCTATAGGTGCTTGCTAATTCAGTTTAAGTGTATAGGTGCTAATTACCTTGTATTTGAAATTTTGAGGAATAAGTAGTAATTAATTAAAATGATGAAAACTAATTTTTAAGTTTGATTAAGTTGGACATTCGGCATTACCTATAAAATTGAATATGAAGGTTGAGTTGAGTAGTTAGAAAAGAATGGGTTATATATAGTAATCATTAATGGAATTGCATGCATATGAGTATGTATGTATTTGTGTGTGTTTGCGGCATTATTGATAAATAGCAAGTGGAAATGTGATAATTGTTCATTAAGTTGATATTGTATATATGTGGTTGAATTCGTACATAAGGTAGCATAATAAGTTAGGTAGATCTTTGTTTGTGCATGCGATTTAGATAGAGATTAAATAAGCACGAAATCTAGTCATGGCATGTTTTATAAAGCATAATATGCATTGAAATTATATGATTGTCAGATGTGACTATTAAAGAATTAAAGTTGAGTAAGTAATTAAACAAATTCATTTGTTTAACTTAAAGCTCAAGAGCAAAGAGGAACTAAATCCGATAGAGGAAAGGAGAAAGCAATCGAGTAGCCTATCCGCAACTATTCAAACTATCCGAGGTAAGTTTTGAGTAATCGCCTTTAGTATAAAATTAACGACATCTTGATATGTATATACTAGATGAATTTTGATCTTTCGTTCTATTTGAATTAAGTTGTGTGGTAAATAATCTAAGTATATGGCCTATAATTGAATAGTCAATTTGGGTTAGGCTTGATGGACGAAAGGTATATGTGATATGTATGTATGAACTTTTAAACTGAAATGAAAATGATGGAGTTTATATGAAGCTTATGTTCGAATGTAGCAACTGGCTACTAATGTGAAATGTTCCATAAGATGTGTTAGTATATGATTAAATAAGCATGATATTTGATGGAATTGTATCCAGGCTTAAAGACCCGCAGGCTATATGCTGGAATTGTTTTCGGGCTTAAAGACCCACAGGCTATATGCTGGAATTGTATTTGGGCTTAAATTCCCTAGGCTATATGCTGGAATTGTATCCGGGTTTAAAGACCCGCAGGCTTCGTGCTGGAATGGTATCAGGGTTAAAGACCCGCGGGCTTGTGCTAGAAATGTGTTTCGAGTTCTAAGACTTGGCAAGACCGATGCCAGTAAGTTAAGTAAGATTACGACATTGAATGTCCCTGGTAACCATCGTCGAGTAAGTAATATATATTTTAGATGTTAAGGCAAGTATTATGTACTCATATGTGAATTGATTTCAAAGTGAATTATTAGTATCAAAGAATGATATATATATATCTATGTGTGTGGATGAATTTGATATTTGAGGATAAGACAATGACCTATTCGGTCAATGTAGGTCATTATATGAAGGTATGTAACTAAAGTAATTGTATAAGCAATATAGATAGTGAAAGATGTGCTGGAAAATTTTTGTGTATTCATATATACATATTCGGCCAATAGATTTTTTTTTAACTAGTGTACTTGTGTATATTCGGCCAAGTAAATTACAATTAGATTACGAGTTTTGTGATACTCAATGTTCAATTTAAATGACAAGCTTTACTAGTACGAAATGTTTAAAACTTACTAAACCTCAAAAGCTTACTCTGTTTCTTATTTCTCTGTTTTCTAGATTGTTGATTTTTTTTGCCACCGACTCGGGGATCGTCAGCAGTTCATCATATTATCGATCTTGTTGGTACAGTTATATTTTGGTCTCGATATGGCATGTATAGGTTAGGCTGTTGACAAAATATGTTTTGTATTTGTAAATATTTTGGCCATGTGAAAATGGCATAAATATATAACTCAAAGATCAGTATATGGTCAGCTCGATTTTTGTTTTTGTTGTTAGATTATGTGAATGAAATTAAATGTTTAGCTTGGTAATACCTCATAGCCTAAACCGACGATCGGACTCGGGCTAGGGGTGTTACATTTTATTGGTATCAGAGCTACGGTTTAGTTGATTCTAGGACTAACGTAGAGTGTTTGAGTCTAGCTATACATGCCATATACTATTAGTACGATAATATGATGAATTCTGACAGTTAAAAATGTGTTTTCATATAGTAATGGATCCCGATCCCAATCGAGCGGTAGCTGATGATGTTGAGAGTGTAGCGCCTGCTCCCGCGCATGTGATAGCGCTGATGGACTCTTAACCTATTGCAAGCAATCAGAACGATGAGGCTAGACAGGCTTTTTATAATATGATGAATGATTGGTTCAACCAATACATTCGAACTAATACGGCTGTTCCACAACCCCCACTCCCAAATAATACACCCCCTACACCTACGATACCTCCGCTAACTGATTAGACTAGGTTAAGTAAGCCCCCGGTAAATAGAATCCGAAAGCATGGGGATACTGAATTTAAGGCTACAAATAGCGATGATGCTGAGCAAGCTGAATTTTGGTTGGACAACACTATCCGAGTGTTTGATGAACTGTCCTGCACACTAGATGAATGCTTAAAATGTGCTATATCTTTGGTACGTGATTCTGCCTACTATTGGTGGAATACGTTGATTTCTATTGTGCCCAGAGAGCGAGTGACTTGGGAGTTCTTCCAAACTGAGTTTCGGAAAAAGTATATCAGCCAAAGATTTATTGATCAGAAATGGAAAGAATTTCTTGAACTTAAACAAAGTTCCACGTCGGTCACTGACTATGAACAAAAATTTGTGAGGCTTAGTCAGTATGCCCGAGAATGTATTTCTTCAGAAGCTATAGTGTGTAAACGTTTCGAAGATGGATTGAATGAAGATATAAAACTGTATGTTGGCATTCTTGAAATCAGAGAATTTGTAATACTTGTAGAGCGAGCTTGCAAAGCCGAAGAGCTCAGTGAAGAGAAAAGAAAAGCTGAAGTGGGAGCAAGAGAGTTCCGTAAGAGATCTTCAGGAAAGCCCTTTCAGTAATCACCGAAGAAATTTAGAGATGATTTAGGCCGATCTAAAGACACTCTGGGCTTTTCTAGATCAGACCGTGATCGATCCCCTGTGATTACGCGAGTCACTTCGGTTGCCAATGTTGGAAACGATCGTCGGGATAAGACTGAGTGCAAGTATTGTGGGAAATGGTATTCGGGAAGTTGTAGATTTCATGACTGCTCCTGTTATAAGTGTGGATCTGCTGACCACTTTATCAAGGATTGCGTGGGACTGTCTGAACAGAATGTGAATCAGAGTGGGAAATTGGATACTACTACAACTCAAGGTAGACCCTTTAGAAATGCGATAAATGCTTGTGGCGGTCAGAGAGGGTCTAGAGATGTTACGTCTAGATCTGAGGCTCGTGCTCCTACTAGGGCTTATGCTATACGAGCACGCGAGGATGTTTCTTCGCCAGATGTTATTACCGGTACTTTCACTCTCTTTGATACTAATGTGATTGCATTGATTGACCCTGGTTCTACTCATTCATATGTATGTGAGACTTTAGCATCCAGTAAGACTTTACCTGTTGAGTATACTGAGTTCGTAATTCGAGTGTCGAATCCCTTGGGTCGATATGTGCTTGTCGACAAGGTGTGTAAGAAATGCCCCCTAATAATCCGAGGTTCCTGTCTTCTGGCCGATTTGATGCTTTTACCATTTGATGAATTTGATGTTATTCTTAGTATGGATTGGTTGACCGTACATGATGCAGTTGTGAATTGCAAAAGAAAGACCATTGATTTGAGATGTGCAAATAATGAGATAATCCGAGTTGAGTCTACTGACTTGAACGGATTGCCAGCAATAATATCCTCGATGTTGGCTCAGAAATATGTGAGAAAGGGGTGTGAAGCATATCTTGCGTACGTACTTGATAGCAAAGAGTTAGAAAAGAAACTTGAATCAGTGCCAGTGGTTTGTAAGTATTCAGATGTTTTTCCTAAGGAGTTACCAGGATTACCACCCGTTCGAGAGGTAGAATTCGGCATCGAACTTGTACCTGGTACCACACCAATTTCGATAGCTCCATATCGTATGGCACCAACGGAATTGAAGGAATTAAAAACTCAGTTGCAAGAGTTGACGGATAGAGGTTTTGCTCGATCGAGTTTCTCACCTTGGGGTACACTTGTATTGTTTGTAAAAAAGAAAGATGGAACCATGAGAATGTGCATCGACTATCGTCAATTAAATAAAGTGACAATAAAGAATAAATATCCGTTACCACGTATTGATGATTTGTTTGATCAGCTGAAGGGAGCCTCAGTGTTTTCAAAGATAGATTTGAGATAGGGTTATTATCAGTTGCGAGTTCGAGACTCAGATATACCCAAAACTGCTTTCAGAATGAGATACGGTCATTACGAGTTCTTAGTGATGCCGTTTGGGCACACTAGTCCCCCTGCGGTATTTATGGACTTGATGAATCGGGTCTTCAGATAGTGTTTGGACCGGTTTGTAGTTGTGTTTATCGGTAACATTTTGGTCTATTCGCGAGATAAAACCGAACATGCCGAGCATCTGAGATTAGTGTTGCAGATTTTACGGGATAAGTAGTTATATGCTAGGTCCAGTAAATGTGAGTTCTGGTTGAGAGAAGTTAGCTTTTTGGGACTTGTGGTATCCGTATCGGGTATTTGAGTTGATTCGAGAAAAATTTTAGCCATACTCGATTGGAAGCCTCCGAGAAATATTACTGAAGTTCGGAGCTTTTTGGGACTTGCTGGTTACTACAGACGGTTTGTAAAGGGTTTCTCGATGATAGCCACACTAATGACGAAACTACTTCAGAAAGATGTTAAGTTTGAATGGTCAGAAAAATGTCAGAAAAGTTTCGATCAATTGAAAACTTATTTGACTGAAGCTCCAGTACTAGTACAGCCCGAATCCGGTAAAGAGTTTGTCATTTTAATTGATGCATCCTTACTTGGGCTGGGTTGTGTATTATTTCAAGAAGGTCGAGTTGTAGCTTCGCGTCGAGGCAATTGAAGCCGTATGAGAAAAACTATACGACCCATGATCTCGAATTAGCTGCCATTGTATTCGCTTTGAAAATCTGGCGGCACTACTTGTTTGGAGAGAAGTGTCATGTATATTCGGATTACAAGAGCCTCAAATATTTGATGACTCAAAGAGATTTGAATCTGTGATAAAGACGTTGGCTTGAGTTGTTGAAAGATTACGAGCTTGTCATTGACTATCACCCGGGAAAGGCTAACGTGGTTACCGATGCTTTAAGTCGCAAGTCACTGTTTACTTTACGAGCGATGAATGTACACCTGTCCATTTCATCCGATAGTATGTTAGTGGAAGAATTGAATGCCAAACCATTATTGATTCATCAAATACGTGAATCTCAGAAAGTCGATGATGAATTGGTTGCTAAACGACTTGAATATGTTTCAAATGTTGAATCAGAGCTTCAAATTGACGACAATGATTGTTTGAGGTTCAGAAGTCGATTGTGTGTTCCAAGAAATTCGGAACTTATTTCGATGAATTTTGAGTGAGGCTCATAGTAGTCGAATGTCAGTCCACCCGGGTAGTACGAAAATGTACAACGATCTGAAACGTCAGTTTTGGTGGCCTAGTATGAAACGAGACATTTCTGACTTTGTTTCGAAGTGTTTGATATGGCAACAAGTGAAAGTGGAACATCAAGTGCCTTCAGGATTACTTCAGCCGATCATGATTCCCGAATGGAAATGGGATCGAGTCACAATGGATTTTGTATCTGGGTTGCCATTGTCGTCAAGCAAGAAAGATGCGATCTGGGTTGCTATTGATAAACTGACAAAATCTGCTCATTTTATTCCCGTATGTACGGATTATTCACTTGACAAGCTAGCTGAATTGTATGTTTCTCAGATTGTAAGGTTACATGGGGTACCTATTTCTATTGTGTCGGATAGAGATCCGAGATTCACATCGCGATTTTGGAAGAAATTGCAAGAAGCATTGGGTACCAAGTTGCATTTTAGCACCGCTTTTCATCCCTAGACTGATGGTCAATCCTAGCAGATAATTCAGATACTCGAGGATATGTTGAGATGTTGCATCCTTGAGTTTTGTGGTTCATGGGAACGGTATTTGCCTTTGATTGAATTCACGTACAACAATAGTTTTCAATCAAGCATTAAGATGGCACCTTACGAGGCTTTGTACGGTTGTAAATGTCGTACATCGTTGTTTTGGACCGAGCTTAGTGAAAGCAAAATCTTCGAGTTTGATTTGATTAAAGATGCTGAGCAGAAAGTAAAAGTAATTCGTGAAAGTCTAAAAGTAGCTTCAGATCATCAGAAATCGTATGCGGATTTAAAACGAAATGACATTGAATATCAGGTCAGAGATAAAGTGTTTCTTAAAGTTTCACCTTGGAAAAAGGTGCTCAAATTTGGCCGTAAGGGCAAATTGAGTCCGAGGTTCATCGGGCCGTATGAAATATCTGAACGAGCTGGGTCGACCGCATACAGATTGATTTTACCCCCTGAGCTT
The DNA here is from genome assembly GCF_007990345.1 of Gossypium hirsutum. Classification (NCBI taxonomy): domain Eukaryota; kingdom Viridiplantae; phylum Streptophyta; class Magnoliopsida; order Malvales; family Malvaceae; genus Gossypium; species Gossypium hirsutum. The sequence continues at coordinate 94,514,401 of NC_053434.1, forward strand.
GAAAAGATTCACAACTTTTTTCATGTTTCGATGCTTCGACGTTATAGATCTGATCCATCACACATAATTAATCCATCAGAGGTCGAGATTCAATCTGATTTGAGTTACAAAGAAGAACCGGTTCGTATTTTGGCTCGTGAAGTAAAAGAACTACGAAATAAGAAAATCTCATTAGTGAAGGTATTGTGGTTTAAGCATGGGGTTGAAAAAGCTACTTGGGAACCGGAAGACTCTATGAAGGATCAATATCCTAACTTATTCACTGATAAGATTTTTGGGGACGAAAATTCCTTATGTGGGGTAGAGTTGTGACAGCCCTAATTTGACCCTAGTCAGAAAGTGGTTTCGAGACCACAAAACCGAGTCATAAAAAAATTAACCGTTATATTCTGTGCTTATTGTATGTGTACATGCATGTGTGAAAGTTTCATGCTTAAATTTTGTCATTTGTATGTGAAATTTATTAAATAGGACTTATGTGAGACAATTGTGAAATGTGATAGGTAATTTTAAAAGTGGTCTATTAATGCATGTTTTAAAAAGGTTGGACTTGCATGTCAAATATCCATTTTTGTTTATAGTGGCCGGCCATGATGATTCTTTATATAAAATATATGTATTGATTATTAGTTAAATGGCTCTATATTTTATAATAGAGATGAATAAAATAAAATAATAATAGAAATAATGGTGAAGAAAACAAAGTCTCATCTTTGTTCTTCTTAGCCGAACCTAAAGAAAGAAAAAGAGGAGCAAGACATTCGGCCATTTGAAACATAAGGAAGGTTAGTAAATTGTGTTAGATTTCTGAAATTCTAGCTTGTTTTAAGTTAATCATCATGTTTCTTACTTAGCCCATGCCAAAACTTTGAATTTTGATGGATGAATTAAACATTCGGTTATGGTTGATAAGGAAGGAATTTGATTATTGCCTTTAAGTTTTGATGAAGAAATTGTTGATGAAAGAAGTTGATCTTGTTAAAAGTATGAATTGTTAATGCTCATATGTGTAATAGCCGAACATGGAGTTGCTTAATGTCTTGAACAAATGTTGTTTAGGTGTTTTGAATTGAGTAAATTAGATGTTTGAACATCTAAGGGTTCGGCATTGTTCATGATTCTTTTTCTTTTTAGAGTATGATTTTGAATAATTTGAGTATTGGAATGTGAGTAATGTTATGCATAGGTAAGATTATTATGTTCGGTTTTGATAGTATATATGTAAAATCAATCCATTTTGCTAATTATATATATACGGTGATTAAAAATAAGATTTTTGATGACTTGTGTTTAATGGCATTCGAACAAAGTCTATAGGTGCTTGCTAATTCGGTTAGAGTGTATAAGTGCTAATTACCTTGTATTTGAAATTTTGAAGAATAAGTAGTAATTAATTAAAATGATGAAAACTAATTTTTAGGTTTGATTAAGTTGGACATTCGGCATTACCTATAAAATTGAATATAAAGGTTGAGTTGAGTAGTTAGAAATGAATGGGTTATATATAGTAATCATTAATGGAATTGCATGCATATGAGTATGTATCTATTTGTGTGTGTGTGCGGCATTATTGATAAATAGCAAGTGGAAATGTGATAAATGTTCAATAAGTTTATATTGTATATATATGGTTGAATTTGTGCATAAGGTAGCATAATAAGTTAGGTAAATCTTTGTTTGTGCATGCGATTTAGATAGAGATTAAGGATGAAATCGAGTCATGGCATGTTTTATAAAGCATAATATCCATTGAAATTATATGATTGTCAGATGTGACTATTAAAGAATTAAAGTTGAGTAAGTAATTAAACAAATTCATTTATTTAAATTAAAGCTCAAGAGCAAAGAGGAACTAAATCCGATAGGGGAAAGGAGAAAGCAATCTAGTAGCCTATCCGCAACTGTTCAAACTATCCGAGGTAAGTTTTGAGTAATCGCCTTTAGTATAAAATTAACGACATCTTGATATGTATATACTAGATGAATTTTGATCTTTTGGTTCTATTTGAATTAAGTTGTGTGGTAAATAATGTAAGTATATGGCCTATAATTGAATGGTCAATTTGGGTTAGGCTTGATGGATGAAAGGTATATGTGATATGTATGTATGAATTTTTAAACCGAAATGAAAATGATAGTGTTTATATGAAGCTTATGTTCGAATGTAGCAAATGTATACTAATATGAAATGTTCCATAAGATGTGTTAGTATATGATTAAATAAGCATGATATTTGATGGAATTGTATCCGGGCTTAAAGACCCGCAGGCTATATGCTGGAATTGTATTCAGGCTTAAAAACCCGCAGGCTATATGCTGGAATAGTATCCAGGCTTAAAGACCCGTAGGCTATATGTTGGAATTGTATCCGAGTTTAAAGACCGGAAGGCTTCGTGCTGGAATGGTATCAGGGTTAAAGACCCGCGGGCTTGTGCTAGAAATGTGTTTTGAGTTCTAAGACTTGACAGGACCGATGCAAGTAAGTTAAGTAAGATTACGACATTGAATGTCCGTGGTAACCATCGTCGAGTAAGTAATATATATTTTACATGTTAAGGTAAGTATTATGTACTCATATGTGAATTGATTTCAAAATGAATTTTTAGTATCAAAGAACGATATATATATCTATGTGTGTGGATGAATTCGATATTTGAGGATAAGACAATGACCTATTCGGTCAATGTAGGTCATTATATGAAGGTATGTAACTAAAAGTAATTGTATAAGCAATATAGATAGTGAAAGATGTGCTGGAAATTTTTTTTGTATTCATATATACATATTCGGCCAATAGATTTTTTTAACTAGTGTACTTGTGTATATTCGGCCAAGTAAATTACAATTAGATTACGAGTTTTATGATATTCAATGTTCGATTTAATTGACAAGCTTTAACAGTATTAAATGCTTAAAACTTACTAAACCTCGAAAGCTTGCTCTGTTTCTTATTTCTCTGTTTTATAGATTGTTGATTTTTTTGGCCACCGACTCGGGGATTGTCAGCAGTTCATCATATTATCGATCTTGTTGGTACAGTTATATTTTGGTCTCGATATGGCATGTATAGGTTAGGTTGTTGACAAAATATGTTTTGTATTTGTAAATATTTTGGCCATCTGAAAATGGCATATATATAACTCAAAGATCAGTATGTGTTCAACTCGATTTTTGTTTTTGTTGTTAGATTATGTGAATGAAATTAAATGTTTAGCTCTGTAATACCTCATAGCCTAAACCGGCGATCGGACTAGAGCTAGGGGTGTTACATTTTATTGGATCAGAGCTACGGTTTAGTTGATTCTAGGACTAACGTAGAGTGTTTGAGTCTAGCTATACATGCCATATAGTATTAATACGATAGTGTGATGAATTCTGACAGTTAAAAATGTGTTTTCGTATAGTAATGGATCCCGATCCCAATCGAGCTATAGCTGATGATGTTGAGAGTATAGCGCCTGCTTCCGTGCATGGGACAGCTCCGAAGGACTCTCAACCTATTACAAGCAATCAGAACGATGAGGCTAGACAGGCTTTTTATAGTGTGATGAATGATTGGTTCAACCAATACATTCGAACTAATACGGCTATTCCACAATCCCCACTTCCGAATAATACACCCCCTGCACCTATGATACCTCCGGTAACTGATCAGACGAGGTTAAATAAGCCCCCGGTAGACAGAATCCGAAAGCACGGGGCTGCAGAAATTAAGGCTACAGATAGCGATGATGCTGGGCAAGCTGAATTTTGGTTGGACAACACTATCTGAGTGTTTGATGAACTGTCCTACACACTAGATGAATGCTTAAAATGTTCTATATCTTTGCTATGTGATTCTGCCTACTATTGGTGGAATACGTTGATTTTTGTTGTGCCCAGAGAGCGAGTGACTTGGGAGTTCTTCCAAACTGAGTTTCGAAAAAGTATATCAGCCAAAGATTCATTGATCAGAAACGGAAAGAATTTCTTGAACTTAAACAAGGTTCCACGTCGGTTACTGACTATGAACGACAATTTGTGAGGCTTAGCCGGTATGCCCGAGAATGTGTTTCTTCAAAAGCTATAATGTGTAAACATTTCGAAGAAGTATTGAACGAAGATATAAAACTGTATGTTGGCATTCTTGAAATCAGAGAATTTGTAATACTTGTATAGCGAACTTGCAAAGCTGAAGAGCTCAGTGAAGAGAAAAGAAAAGCTGAAGTGGGAGCAAAAGAGTTCCGTAAGCGATCTTCGGGAAAGCCCTTTTAGCAATCACCGAAGAAATTTAGAGATGATTCAGGCCGATCTAAAGACACTTCGGGCTTTTCCAGACGAGACCGTGATCGACCCCCTATGAGTACGCAAGTCACTTCTGTTTCCAGTGTTGGAAACGATCGTCGGGATAGGACTGAGTGCAAGTATTGTGGGAAATGGCATTTGGGAAGTTGTAGATTTCATGACCGCTCCTGTTATAAGTGTGGATCAGCTGACCACTTTATCAAGGATTGCCCGAGACAGTCTGAACAAAATGTGAATCAGAGTGGGAAATTGGATACTACTATAGCTCGAGGTAGACCCTCTAGAAATACGGGAAATGCTAGTTGCGGTCAGAGAGGGTCTAGAGATGTTACGTCTAGATCAGAGGCTCGTGCTCCTGCTAGAGCTTATGCTATATGAGCACGCGAGGATACTTCTTCACCAGATGTTATTGCCGGTACTTTCACTCTCTTTGATACTAATGTGATTGCATTGATTGACCCTGGTTCTACTCATTCATATGTATGTGACACTTTAGCATCCAGTAAGACTTTACCTGTTGAGTCTACTGAGTTCGTAATTCGAGTGTCGAATCCCTTGGGTTGATAGGTGCTTGTCGACAAGGTGTGTAAGAAATGCCCCCTAATAATCTGAGGTTCCTATTTTCCGGCCAATTTGATGCTTTTACCGTTTGATGAATTTGATGTTATTCTCAGTATGGATTGGTTGACCGTACATGATGCAGTTGTGAATTGCAAAAGAAAGACCATTGATTTGAGATGTGTAAATAATGAGATAATCCGAGTTGAGTCTACTGACTTGAACGGATTGCCAGCAATAATATCCTCGATGTTGGCTCAGAAATATGTGAGAAAGGGGTGTGAAGCATATCTTGCGTACGTACTTGATAGCAAAGAGTTAGAAAAGAAACTTGAATCATTGCCAGTGGTTTGTGAGTATTCAGATGTTTTTTCCTGAGGAGTTACCGGGATTACCACCCGTTTGAGAGGTAGAATTCGGCATCGAACTTGTATCTGGTACCACACCAATTTCGATAGCTCCATATCGTATGGCACCAACAGAATTGAAGGAATTAAAAACTCAGTTGCAAGAGTTGACGGATAGAGGTTTTGGTCGACTGAGTTTCTCACCTTGGGGTGTACTTGTATTGTTTGTGAAAAAGAAAGACAGAACCATGAGAATGTGCATCGACTATCGTCAATTAAATAAAGTGACAATATGTAACACCCCAATCCCGGCCCAGACGTAATGGCCGAATCTGATGTGCCACATTGAAGTTAAAAATCCACACTTTGTTTTAGTGTTTTAAAAAAACCGTCATTTGATAAGGCTTAACCAAGTGAATGGAAGCTGCGCACCAGGTAGGTATCCAAAAACAGAAGAGGTGAGCCATGAAGGCTGCTTAAGTACTAAGCTCTTCAAATGGATCCAATCCTAGACATGCCCACAACCATTGCCACACTTTGGTGTGAGGTTAGGTTTTGAGAAAAACGAGTTAGAATTCATTTAAGTAGATATTTTTCATAAACCGATTAATTGTATCGTTGCGTTATTTTGAAAACAATTATCATTTTGAAAACGCGGCCTAAGTCTAACCCATTTTGGATTGTTATCAGTAAAATATAGGGTATAAATAAAATAATCCCAGAAAAATAATTAAAATGGCCTTATTACAACCCAAAACCAAATAATAATATTAATAAGATAAAACTTATAAAGAAATAAATCGGCTACTTATTGCAATTAAAAGAAACAGAAACAGTAGTGTGGCCATCTCCGAGTCCCTCGCAACTCCAAACTATCTAAGCTTAAGGATTTCCTGCACAGTTAGAAACGGGGTGAGTTTAAGAAAACTCAGTGTGTAATCCCAATAACATACAAACAGTGAAAACACAGTATCAGTACAATCTGGGCCAAAGCCCTATTTAGTCTTGACATATACTGGGCTGGAGCCGTTCGTTTAACGGTTACTGGGCCGAAGCCTTTTCATAAATCATATCACTGGGCCGAAGCCTTTACTATAAACGGTATGGCCCATAGGCCCATTTCAATATCACGTGTAATGTCAATGGATGTATGCAAGCCCATTTCAATATCATATGAAATACCAATGAATGTATGCAAGCCCATTTGGGGAGATTACTCGACCCACCATCCGCTACTCTCCACCCGTACCAACCAACACACCATGTGGGGAATGATTCAACCCACCCAACCAACACACCACTGGTAGCATAGCTGCTTTATCATATATCTGGAGGCCTAGCCTCTTTTAATAACTAGGGCAAAGCCCTTTTCGGTAAACTGGGGCAAAGCCCTTTTCAATAAACTGGGGCATAAGCCCTTTTTGGTAAACTGGGGCACAAGCCATTTTCAATAAACTGAGGCATAAGCCCTTTTCAATAAACTGGGGCATAAGCCCTTTTGCACTTCCTCCATCCATATAAAAACCCAACCCAGTGCATTTATGAATACATCATGTGCATTTCATACATATCATGTGCATTTTATACATATCATGTGCATATCATATCAATCATGTATATCATATCCCACGTATCAAATTTATAATTAAACCCTAAGGGTATAATGGTTATTTTTACCTAGGGGCAAAACAGTCATTTTCATACTATAAGGGTAATTTCATAATTTTACCAAATATCAGGGTTTTCCATGTTCATCAACAATTATCAATATTTTCGAGTGTTTAAACAATGATCTTTAACCCACTTTATTAAACTCGGGCTTTTGGGCCCAAAACCTCTAATGGGCCCTACGAATGCCGATTTAGCTCACTAAGCCTGCTTAATCCAAATTTTACAACAGTACTAACTGTGTTATCATGCAACTTTTCCAAATTCCATTTTCTATCAATTTCACCCAAATGGGCCTGAAAGCCCATTGGGCCCAATTTTAGCCCATTGAGGCCCAACTTACCATCGTGCACAAAATTGAGTTCTTACCTGTTCCATCGATCCAAACACCGATCTTATCGTATTTATCGCATCTATACCCAAACGTAACATTACAAGTTCCCGAAATACCGGTATTTTAGCATTTCGGCTTCTCAGCAAATATTAATCTAAGCTATTACGTTTCCATAATCAATCACTAACGATAACCACCACCTGTCACTCAAACTTAACTATTCCAATATCAATATATGTAAATCCTAAGCACATCAGTCATACGGAACATAAGGGCGTACTCATCATTTTACCATACAAGGGTATTACGGTCACTTTACCCTATAGGGGCTTTACGGCCTTTTTACCTATTAGGGGTATTTTAGTCTTTTCATCCTACAAGGGTGTTTTGGTAAATCTACAAATCAAGGGTATTTCTGTAATTTTGTAAATCAGGGGTATTTTGGTAATTTCACAAACCAGTGGTATGTTGGTAATTTTACAAACTAGGGGTGTTTTGGTAATTCTACCCTATAGGGGTATTTCAGTAATTTCACAATTGAGGGTAAAACGGTAATTTTGTAAATCAAGGGTAAAATAGTAATTCTATAAATCAAGGGTAAAACAATAATTCTATAAATCGAGGATACTTTGGTAATTTTTACAAGTCGAGGGTATTTCAATAATTTTACAAATCAGGGGGTATTTTAGTAATTTTACAAACCAGGGATATTTTAGTAATTTTACAAACCAGGGCTATTGTGGTAATTTTATTGATCGAGGGTATTTTGGTAATTTTGTAAACCAAAGGTATTTCAGTAATTTTGTAAATCGAGGGTAAAATAGTAATTTTGTAAATTGAGGGTAAGACGGTAATTCTATAAATCGAGGGTAAAATGGTAATTCTATAAATCGAGGGTAAAATGGTAATTCTATCTTATAGGAGTATTTCAGTAATTTTACAAAATCGAGGGTATTTCAGTAATTTTGCAAACTGAGGTTATTTCGGTAATTTTTCAAATCGAGGATATTTAGGTAATTTTATAAATTGGGGGTACTTTGGTAATTTTACAAGTCGAGGGTATTTCAGTAATTTGGTAAACTAAAGTATTCTAAACAGGGATAACAATACGAATGGGCCTAAAGCCCTTCTCGGCCCAAATGGGCCCACACGCTCGTGTGGCCCTTTTAGCCCAAATCTAGCCACAGATATAAGATTCACCTAGCCTAGTCCAATATTTACTACACAATCAAACAACTTATCCAATTGGGCCCGTAGGCCCATTAGGCCCACATGGCCCCTTTCGGCCCATCGCGGCCCGAAGTAGCCATCCTACAGCTAGAGTAGTGAGAAATACACACCTGATAGGAGACTAGAGTTAATCCAGGCTCTGAGCACTCTTAGCCGACGCCTAACCCAAACGAGCACGCCATACAGCGAAAGGGATCAGCCAAGAAAGGTATCTCTACTCTCCTCATGGTTCTCTCTATTTAAAGCTAGCTTCGCATCCCCTCTTATGTTAGCTTCCTGATGTGGGATCCCTCCATCATCAGAGTTTAAATTCAACACCAACTCTTGCAGCCCCCTGTTAGCAAAATAAATGCTCCTTGCTTGCCATGGGATTTGAACCCATGCCTCCCCTCAGATGCTCCACATGCTACTTGCTACTAAACCACAAGGCTTTTTGTGTCATATTTTATCCCCAATTAATTATAAGGTCTAAAGGCCAAAGTCCAGGTTCCCTAAAAAAAACCAAAATAAATTGCAAGAGCCAAGGCTTGAACCCAGGCTCCTATACAACCTTAATGACGCCACAACCACTAGACCACATGCTTCATTGTGTCATTTATTTACCACAATAATTTAAAAGGCCCTCATCCAAGCATCCAAGTTTTTTTTCACTTAATACCAAAATTTTTGCTAAAGCCCAAGTTTAAACCCAAGATTTCTCCAACACTTCTCAAAGCCATTAACCACTAAAGCAAACATTTAATTGTTTCATTTCATTGCACAATTAAATACCTATATACAACCTCCTTACGGACCCCCACTCAAGGCCCAATACTTCTAGGCCCAAATTCGGGGTGTTACACAATAAAGAATAAATATTCGTTATCGTGTATTGATGATTTGTTTGATCAGTTGAAGGGAGCCTCAGTGTTTTCAAAGATAGATTTGAGTTAGGGTTATTATCAGTTGCAAGTTCGAGACTCAGATATACCCAAAACTACTTTTAGAACGAGATACGGTCACTACGAGTTCTTAGTGATGCCGTTTGGGCTCACCAGTGCCCCTGCGGTATTTATGGACTTGTCGA